>NC_081208.1:29089997-29449997 GCF_902713425.1 Acipenser ruthenus
GTTTTGCAAAGGGTGCTTTTATGAAACCATGAACTGTATTTTCATTTGAACTATAAATCATTTGTATCCAATAATATTTGATATTCCTTTAATTGTGTGTGCAGTGTTTATTTGAAGAGGTGGAAACGGCTGCTTTCACAACATGTTTATGTTACAATACATCCTTAAATAAGAACCTGAACAGTATGAAAGATCATCTTAACATGAAATTATTTTAATCAGATACAAAACTATTAACCTATTAAGCCCTGATCTGATACAAAGAAAGTCCTAGGAAGTACCACACTGTAAGTGCACACATACTTTCTGATGGTGCGTTGGACATACTACTCAGTAAGAACAGTGACCCTGGTAAAGGAGCGGTTTGATTTTTGTCAAGAGTAGGCATTAGAAGTTGCACTGCAACTGAATAAATGTGTGCCACTGACATCAGACAACGTAGAGGTGTACAGTAGTTTGTTTGTTTTTTGGGGGGGGGGGGGGGGGGGGGGTAATCGACAATTATTTTCTCCGCAATTTGGAAATCCCAATTATTTTTCATTTCAACCCGGCTCACCGCTGCCACCCCCACACTGCATCGGGAGAGATAGACAGACACACACGTCCTCCGAAATGCGTGCCATCAGCTGTTGGCTTCCTTTCACTCTGCAGGCCCGGCATGCAGCCGCCTCAGAGCTACAGCGTTGGTGGACCACGCAGCTCTGGGCAGGTTATAGGTGAGCCCACAGGCGCCTGGCCAGTCTACAGGGGTCGCTGGTGCACGGTGAGCCGAGGACACCCTGACCGACCTAAGCCCTCCCCACCTGGGCGGTGCTCAGCCAATTTGCACGCTGCCCCCTGGGAACTCCCCTCCACGGTCAGCAGTCGAATAGCCTGGACTCGAACCGGTGGCCTCCAGGTGGTGTACAGTAGTTGTGACATGCAGAATCAAGAAATACATAACCATGGGTGCAAGCTCAGGGGTCCAATCAAGTCACTGTGCATGCAATAACACTACACACTGGGTAGTTTCAGCTCATCTTTATTCACTTGTACACAACGATTATTAAAAGTGCAGATATTTTCACATGTATATATTTCACACATAGTTTATTAAAGTACATTCGATGGTTACAGTAAGCGTTTCTGACCTCAAGTACAAGCCTGTGACACATCTACAATTTATTGAAATGAGAAATGCTTTGGCCAAACTACATTTTCAGTAACAAAGAAGACATATACCAATGCTTGAGAACCAGGATTTTAGAGTTTCGAAATTATTTCAATTTTTTACAGTAGTCCTGGAAGCATTTAAAAATCATGATTGTGTACTCCGTCACACTATTTCTAATACTGCACAGCACGGATAACAAACGCAGCACCGGAGAGACACTGGTGTGCCATGTGAAAGTGGAGCAAAAGAAACTGAGCCCAGTAACATATATGTAGCCAAACTATTCAATTCAAATAAATATTGCAAATTTATAAAAGCTAGATGAAAAGGTGCTTAAGACATGACCTTGTTTTATTGGTGTAGCAGGTAGTTTCAAGGAAGGAGCTAATGGATACAGGACAGAATAGAACAAGGTGAAAGCCTCTACTCTTGGAAGTGCTGAAGTTGGGGCATAATACAAATTACAAAGAGCCCTGGTTCATGAAGCAAATGTGCAATGACTGCCACTGACGGGAATACACAGCCGACACGCCGATTCTTACTTTACACCTTACTGGTTTAATTTAGTATGCTAGTTTCCGATAGGGAATATACTGGGACTTCTGAAACCGGGGACCCCAAAAGTGGCTTGTACCTTGGCAACACTGGCAGTCAAAAGGAAGTGCGCATGATTCTAGTGCCTTGTTGGGCAATTTGTTTTTTCGATCCAATAAACAAAACCAAATTGGGGAGGTTACCATGACAAACTGCTTTCCTAAAGCCTTCCTGTGAAAAATATCCAATCAAATCAGGTTAGGCCTTGAAGAAAACACACAAAAAAAAAAAAAAAAAAAAATCTGGAGACACTAAGATAAACTTCCAACATCTACAAGGAGTAAAGATTGAGGCTGAAAAGCAAGCATTTCATTCGACACGACCCCCCAGTTTACTTGGTGACCTGGTGGATGGCGTGGGCCAGGTAGGCCACGTTCGCCGAAGTCACGCCAGCCATGGAGATGCGTCCGTCCTTCGTCAGGTAGACAGAGTGCTCCTTGGTCAGGCGCTCAACCTGCAGGCGGGGGGGGAGAAACAGAGTCAACTCAGAAACAAACTCAATGACAAATGTTTCCATTAGAAGGGTTTGTCTTCAATTGAAAAAGGCTTCCAAAACTTTAATAACTTTCTCTATGTATTTCTAATTTTAGCAGTGTTTTATAGGTTTTGGATGAAGAACGATGACCTCCATGAATACAGGGTATGAAAAGGAGTATTAAAGTACTACACACATAGGGTACAGCTGATGTCTTGGTACTAGAAGGTGAAACATAGTCTAAATTCTCACTATTGGACACGCTATACTGCAGTTAAACAGTGTCCAGATCACAGGTTTATACATAAATTAATAAATAAAGAATCAGCAAAAGCTGGGTTCACTGTCCCACAGATCCCTCTGTATTCCCCCCCCCACCCCCCCCGCGCAAGCACAGCCCTGCCGGAGCCCCGCTCTACCCGCGCAAGCACAGCACCCCCGGATCCCTGCTGTACCTGGTCAGGCTTGAGGCCGGTGAAGCAGAACATGCCAATCTGGTCGACGATGTGCTGCCAGTTGTGGCTGGAGCCCTCCTTCTTCAGGTTGGACACCAGCTGCTCCCTCATGCTGATGATGCGGTTTGCCATGCCCTTCACCTCCTGCAGCCTGGGGAGAGAACACAAGGCAGTGAGGGGGTGGGCTTCATTCACAGTGCATGGGGTCTCTGTACACACAAGGAATGAGCTGCTAATGCATACCTTTAAGAAAAACTAGAAAACAAAAAGTTAAATGACAAACAGTTACAAGTCTTGTCAACTAAAAAATGAAGAAAGACCTGTAGTCAAAGCTTGTCTTTTTGCATTTCTAAAAATTGACCATTGATGATTGTTACAGTATGGATGAAATCTATTGGATCCTTTGCTCAGGACAGCATGCCAAGTAAAGTTTTGCATTGTACTGATCTAGCTCTGGTCTCAAAGAAAGTTTGATTTTTCAGTTCATCTCCAGCAGAGGGAGGTGAGTGTGTAGAGAGCAAAGCCGGGAGCCCTTACCACTCCTGGCGCAGCTCAGGGGTGTTCATGATGGTGGCAGCGATGCGGGCCCCGTTCATGGGAGGGTTGGAGTACATGGGGCGGATCAGGATCTTGAGCTGGGACTCCACACGCTTTGCCTCTTCAGCATCGATGCAGACCACAGTGAAGCCGCCCACACGCTCGCCTGGGAGAAGAGGGGGAGAGCAGGCAGTTAGTCCGAGCCTCAAAAAGCACAGGCATAGCTCGCGAGAGGGTTAAGGAGAACTGTAAACTATATCCCCTAAATTGTGGTCAAGAATGCCCATACAAGTTTATTACCGGATTCTCAGAACAGCACAATACTTAAGTGAGGCATCTTTACAGATGTGAGGGCACCACAGTTTTATCCTCATGGTGAAAATATACTTCATGTTTATATATAGCTTCTTCCCATCAGAGCAGATCTTACCGTACAGCCCCATGTTCTTGGCGTAGGACTGGGACAGGACAATGTTAAGGCCCTGATCGATAAAGTGGCGTACGGCCCAGGCGTCTCTATCGATATCCCCGCTGGCAAAGCCCTGGTATGCCATGTCAAAGAAGGGGAAGAGGCTCCTTTTCTGAGAAAGAGAAATGCACACAAAAAGGGCTTCAACTGGATTGCCAGTACAATCCTGTTCACAGGATTCACCGCTGGAGCAAAAGCAAATCTCCCAATGCCTTTCTCCACTGCTGCATTTAAAGCAAATAAAAACAAAATCTATTATCCAAATACTCCCCGACTAGGCTGAATTTCTACATTGTACTTCATCGCAGCCTCCACCATGCATCTCTAAACTAGAGATCCAGTCCTGGAGGGCCATTCCACTCTAGGTTCAACAGGCAAAATATCATGAACTACTTCAGGGTCTGGATGGAGGTTTAATTGGGTCAATCAAACATTTAGAACAGGGTTGAAACAAAGACCAGGACTGGAAGGGCCAACTTCAGTCACCCCTGCCCTGGACCCTGTAAGCTCACCTTGACCAGGGCGGCCAGCTCCTTCCACTGCTCTGGCTTGGGGTCCACGCCGGTGGGGTTGTGAGCACAGGCATGGAACAGGACGATGCTTTTCTCAGGGATTTTCTGAAACCAAAACAAACACACACGTGGTTAGAAGCTGTGCTCTGTATTTTCACTGGGTGCTCCCGGCTGTAAGGGCCTACAGGGACAGCTATGCAGGGGTGAAGATAGCAATCAGATATACAGCAAAGCCCAGATTTGAATGGAGGATTTACAGAACGTGAATGCAAGTCTCAAGACAAAAGAGGGTCCTGGGGAGATCAAATACATTGCAACTAAACCAGGGGTTCATCTAGTTTCTTCACAAACTAAACACTATAGAAGCTAGTGAAGCATCTACAGAAGCTAGCGCAGCTCAGTACATTGAGTCTACAAAACAAAAATGCTATCACTTTTCCTTAATTATAAAAGACCCAGTACCTTTTTGTTTACAAACTAACCCCTGAACTAAACATTACCACCATTATCAAAAGCCACCACAAGCAGGGTGTTCTGTATCTTCACTAGGGATTCTGTTTGCAGATGCTGGACTCCACTCTAACCCCCCCCAACTCACAGAGATGTCGTCCAAGGCTCCAGCAAAGTCGAACCCGCAGGTCTTGGGGTCATAGTAGCGGTAGCCGCCGAGCTGCAGGCCCGCGTCCCTGAAGATCGGGGTGTGGTTACCCCAAGAGGGCTTCGGGAGGTAGACTTCACTGCTGGACTTGTAGAAACGAGCCTGTGATGACATGAGCAAGACATGGGTATATCAGGGAAGTAAATAAGCAGTCCCCCCATCCCCTTCCAGAGTTTTCTACAAGCTTGATTTGACAGTGTATAGGTAACAAGCTCAGGTGTGCCTTGTTAAACTCACAGTAAAACCAAGAATGGATCAAACTGCTACACAATGGGAGTCTAGTGGAAGGCCTGGCCTCAGTGTGGCTTTAGGGTGTTCAAATTCACTAATGCACAAAGCAGAACAGGACTGCACTTACCAGAAAGTTTCCACCAACCCGAAGGGACCCAGTGCCTGAAATGGTTTGCATGGTGGTGTACTGCAAGAAAGAAAAGGAGCGAAAATTCAAAGCAAATTCCTGAAATGAACCAGCTTGGCTACGGGCTAGAAGAACCTCACACTAAAGAGACTCTTGTTATTCAAATCAGGATAATTCGTCAAATAAAACGTTACAAATCAAGTTGGCAAACGCTTACAACTAGGTGCATAAAAGGATCTGGGATTGAACTTGACTTGGTCTCCAGCCACATTTTACAAAAGGCGAACTGTGCTAACTTGAGTTACTGATAGATTTAGGGTACATTTATAAGTGTTCACGAGTCATGAGTGAAGGGAGTCGGGTCTGTCTTACAAAGAATGCAAGAGAATACACTCAACTTGGATTAGAGGTAGCTGCTGAACACAAAAACATACAAGTCATTAAATCGAAATAACAGACAAGCTAATAGGTTATGAGAAACAAGGACATTCATTTGTTAACTCAGAAAAAAAGTATTTGCTCTGTCTCTATAGAACGGTTTGTGGTTGAAATGTTTGGTGATATAATAAGTGTAGTTGCTGCCAATAGGCTCCAATGGGGACTTGATGTTCCACAGGACAGCAGCAGGCTGCAGTTTGACAGATCACCATAACAACCAGTTTCCCTAAATGCCTGGCAGCTTACCCGGCCACTCTTGAGCACCTCGTGGTTCTGCCCCAGTGCCAGCTCTGCAGAGGCCTTGGCGAATTCAGCCAGTCCGCCAATGGGAAGGTATTCCTTGTCCATCTTCTTGGCAGCGATCTGAGTCTCAGCCTGGCAAGGAACAGACATCAAAAGAGCCATTATTTTCATGCAGTACACAACCCTTAACTAGGGATGGAGCACAGCAGTTTCACCCATCTCAGGTTTTACTGCGAGCTTGATCAGCCACAGTGTGTAAGTAACATGCTCAGGTGTGTCCTATTAAACTCATAGTAAAACCAGGAACGGATCAAACTGCTATACAATGAGAGTCGTATTTCCGTCCTTGGTTAACACTGTGGTACATATCGCTAATGCTGTTGATTAGTGTCATTTTAAGCCAGCTAGCATTAAGCATCAAGTGTCAGTTTGAGAGCCTTGAAATGTCCTGTTCCAAAAGGTACAGTACTGGTGAAATGATGACAAAGTCATCAGCAGGTGTTAGTGTGAACATCCTAGTAAAGTCATCACAAAGTTGTGAATGCCTGTTAACTCAAAATGAACAGCGTGTCCACCTCAAAGGTGTGCCTGTCACTCACCTTGCGGACGCAGCTCAGGACGAAGGGCTTGCCGTTATCGTCGCGGTACGCACCCACCCCCAGGTTCATCTTCTTGGGGTTGGCGTCCCGCTTGAAGGCCTCGGTCACACCCAGGATGGGGTCTGGGGGGCCCATCTCCACTTGGGACCACACGGAGCTGGGAAAGGGAACCAACAGCATTAGGTGAGCAGAATCAAAAAATGCAGACTGAAAGCCACTTAGGTTCGGTTCTCTGCATTAATAAGCAATATGTGTGGGATAAAGCATCATTAGATTCCACGTTTGCAACAGCTGACCATTGGCTGGCTTTCCCTCTCCATAGAGTTAATAAGCTATGCTGTGCAAATCTGACTGGGCTGTGTCATTTCCTTTTGCTTAATCACAGCTAATGAGGCCAACTTAGCCAGGTCATGTGAGCTGCAGGGAAGCGATCGGGTTGCTTCATATTACCCACAAAACAAAAGGTGCAATTCCATCCCGAGGAGATTGCACTGAAATCTTTTTTTGCAGCAGAAACTTAGTTTCTGAAACTTTGTGAAAGTAAGTCTGATGCCCTCAAACAGCTGTATTAAAGCAAACTAAGCATTTCTCAAACAGTATGAGGCCAGTGCTTTGGGTAGCATGGAGTTAAAGGGCTGGGTGGATTTCATACACATACAGTTATTTGACTGGACAACACAGCGACAATGCATAGAGTAGTCCCAGGAAGAATTACAGGGTCACAGACAAACAAGCAGTCACTAGTCCACAGTCAGCGCCATGGCACCTTCGCAGAGATGAACTGCTACCTCAAAGCTACAGCACTTTTCCCTGGGGTAGGGACACCACTGCTTGCTCTGTGGACTTCAGTCTCCTGAACATCAACTGTACAGGGCATGTGGGGCAATTCTGTTCCAAAAATAACTCACACTGGCACCCTGCGCTCAGGAGTAACCCCAATTAAATGTTTAAATGTATTTTAAGACAGCAATAGATACCACCCACAGAACAGGAAGCTGAACTATCGCACAAGGCCAGCACAACATAAAATGAGTGTGTGATGTTGTATTTTGAGAACAAGCTAAATACTTAGCCAGCTAACCTTTCAGCTGATATCTGGCACACCGATGATGCTCTCGTCTTGCATTTGCAATTAATGTCAAAGACTGAGGAGAGAAGATATAAATAGTTTTGTGGTGCTCTGGAAACAGTGTGCAGTGCAAGTCAGAGTCTGTTACAGTAGCTGAGGGAAACGTGCATCAGAGATCACGTATAAAAAGTCACCGAGTTCAAAGAACAACCGTTTAATGTTATGTAGGCCTTCATGTAAATCAACACTTAACAGCCGGGGCACATCAGTAGAAGCCAGGAATGGTTCATGGTGTTTCAGTGCGTCACAGAGAAAACAAAACCCCATCAGGCCTCTAACTGGGCTGGGATGGCTCGTTCTACTTACTGGTAGTGATTAGACAGCCCAGTGTGATCTGGAGTAGTGGCATCATTAAAAGTGAATTGGAGATATTTAAATTGATACAAACAGCAGAGGCCACCAGGGCTCTGTGCAAGCAGGGAGGCATGAGTAAAGAGTATATTCAACTGTATTTGTTTTGCTACAGTTTTATGGTCCTAAAACATCTATATCATTACTGTAGTTAAATATTGTACTGTAGAGTTGCAGACTGCATGTAGGATCTGCTGCTAGTGCATCAGACCCTTCTGCATAAGTGGCAGTTTGCAACAGAGGTAGTGGTTATATCTGTCTGCCAATGTGTCATGCCAAAATTACTGTCACAATGTCCAATTTAGTTTTTAATGTAGTCCCCTGCCTCCTCTGTGTTTGCCAGGTACACTTTGTCCTCCACGGTGCAGAATGAAGGGCACGCGATGATCACTCACGCTGCGGATGCAGTACCGACAAACCAATCAGTTCAGAGGCTTGTGCCCGGCAGCCAATCACAACCCAAAAGCAACCAAACCTACGGTTTCCTGGATGGAACAAACTTAACTGAATTGGCAGAAGTCAGTACAGACATTGCGGAAACAATTTTATTTAAAAACGAAAATAATAAATTTGGGAGACATAGAACTGGTCACTTAATACACCCCATCCCCCGTGCGTTTTTTTTAATGCTGTATTATACCATTATTAGATAGTTAAATTAAGCAAAACCATGTTGAAATCACCTTAGTAGCTCGGTAATATAATACAACCCAAGTCAGGGTAAACACGTGCATAGTTTAATGTGCCAAATTACAATAACTGACATCAATTCATACCTTGACCAGGTGGAACAGAAAACGCCATTTTAACTACTGAGCAGAATAATCGTACAACATATATTCGTTACCATGGAAGAGGGATAATGTGTTGTGTGTGAACAGCAAATCTAACAGAATGAATTTAAAGAGGATGTAATATATCTACACTCAAATACATTTAAAGCAGTTCCATAAATCAAGTTATGTATTTTAGTTGCCGAGAATAGGTGAAAGGCGAGGCAATAACCAAGGTTAATAATCGATGCAAGGGCAGTTCATTGAACTTGACTCAACAGTGAACGATAGAGACTGCAGACCACACATTCATCGCATATAAGAAGCCTTAATTCCACACACAAAAAATAATAACCTTAAACTCGCTTTACCTGGCTCTGGCAGGGAACACTGCCAGACTGGGGTAGTAAGCCCCGACATTGAGGATTATCTTCCTGGATTTGAGCAGGGCCATCGCTGCCGACTGAAGACGAGGAGAGAGACTTGCTGTAATCAGAGAAAGCAGGGACGCTCTGTAGGAAAGACGAGAAAAACCAAGACTAGAACTAGGGCCTAAAAAAAAAACCTGCAGGAGAAAACAACTGCCGGGACTTTATCACAGCGCCCCCATTAGGTCGCCAAGACAACCTATATCTCTAATACTTCATAGTTCAGAATGTATTTGGTTATTAAAAAGAAGCAAATAATTGCTCTTGTTGCTTCCTCCCTGGCATAAACAGGACAGCACAGCACAGATGCAGTATTGAGAACGTGGTTTATATTGGCGGCATTGTAGCGTCACTGCCTCGCTATTCAATTCAAGGGCTTTAGTATGCGTGTGTGATTCGGGCCATGACACAAATCATTTTATTTAGTAACATGGAAAACCCACATGATGGCACCATTGGTTTATTGTGTACTATATGTGTTATCTACCCTATGCTACGTTGTCACACCCGAAGAGGCACACCACACACACACACACACACACACACACACACACACACACACACACACACAGAAATACTGTAATGGGTTTACATTAGCGCATTCATGTTGAGGGCTTTGTATAAAGAAACATTTTTTGTTTTGTTTTTCAAAATATATACAACATAGAAATGGGTTCATAATGCAGTTTTACGCATCGCTCAAGTATACTCAATGATATCTTCTTATTGACTTCTAATTAGTACATAATAAGTACCCAGTGATTTCCAGATTCTATCAATGCAATGCTTGTCTGGTTCACTCCCAGCCCTGCTTGTTTCCCCAGTTTGAACTCTGGGGTGTGGGTAGGTGGCTGGCAGGCTGCAGCAGTGTGTGATGGGAAAACCACATCACGGGACCAGCCAGTGGGGTGAGTGTACAAGCTGCTCCTTGCTCCTGAACTGCCTTCCCAGTGAAGAGTCTGTCTCTCAGAGTGCCCAGTCAGAGCCTGGATATATGTTACACCCATCCTGCCGAACCAGGCATCTGACCAAGCGATTCGACCCATTTCACAGATTTCACTGAATTCCTTTTCTTAAATCAATACTTCAATGCATCATGCAATAGACCCCCAGGACCCCCACGTTTTAACATTCCATCTCAAAGGTCAAAATACTTCTTCGAACTAGTCTTGACAAAAAATCTATACGATGATCACATTCCTTCCATGAGTATCAAACCTTATTCAATCAAATGGCAGAAGATCATCTTATTCTATATTTTAATGAGCCTGAAGTGGGTCAATCTGAATATGTGTAAAAACGTTACCATGGCAGCAGCTGAGTCACCGGGCTTCCCTGACCTAAGGAGATTTGCTCTGCTTATTTATATATGAGAGCAGTCTATAAAAGTCACTTTGCATTTCCCATTTTTGCCCTGAAATGAGCATAAATGAGCTCTTAATATTCCTGCAGACAGCAAGGCAAATGCAGGGGGCCCTTCTTCAATGCACTTCATACATTTGTCATGTTTCTGAGAGAGGTTGGGAGGGAAGTGCTCCCAGCGGTTTTTCGCCTCCTCTCTCTTAAAGCGTGGGTCTTAAAGCGTGGAAGTTTTAATGCTTCCGCCATCATGCTTCCACCAGCAGCCCAGCAGAACCCGTTTCACCGGTGGCTGATGCAGTAGCACGGTTTCTACCAGCAGGGGTCACTCTGGTGTAATTTATTTTAATGCAAGCCATTCTCTACTCATAAGGGTTTACCTCCTCTCCACCTCTCCCTCTTGGAAGAAGCCACCTGCTTTAAACTATTATCAGTGAAGACAATGAGCCCTATTAAAAAAAGGTTTCACTAGTTATTTAAATAAGAAGAAGAAGAAGAAGAAGAAGAAGAAGAAGAAGAAGAAGAAGAAGTTGGATAAGGGTGTCTGCTAAGAAATAAATAATACTAATAATAATAATAATAATAATAATAATAATAATAATAATAATAATAAAATAAGTTATTTGTATGACTAAAATCCAGTTTGATATTTATGAAACTGTTCTATTATTATTATTATTATTATTATTATTATTATTATTATTATTATTATTATATAAATGTTACAGTAGACTTTAACAGGATTCTTTAGCAACAGTGCCTTTAACCCTCTACTGAAGCCTAGTTGTCATAGAAACCTGCAAAGATTCTAGAAGACGAAAACAAGATGTCTTTCTCCCTCTCCCTCTCTCCCTCTCTCCCTCTCGCCGCTGTTGAACTCACTCTTTAATTACATTAGTCAGAATGAAACATTTAACAAGAATGCACACCATGTACACTGTGTAGGCATAATGCATTCAACCTGTATAAGTATACCCACTTCCACCCACTTCCAGAAAAACACCTGTTCATTTTATAAAATGATAACCAAACTGCTGAACTAAGTAATACATAGTCTCCTGTGCCCCAGTATACCAGCGGAAGACTAGCGGACGCCTCAACCACTTTACAGCTTTCTCTGCTTTGATTGTGTTTAATAAGAAATGTTCAGCATGGCATAGTAAACATACTGTGACAATCTACGAACAGCCAGGGGCGTGCCCGCTAACACAACACCTGATCCAGTTTCTAATGTGAAAAGGCAGCTGTGGTTTGTTTAATTTCTAAACACCACTGACCAGCAACCATGTGCATGTATTACATTCTTCTTCACATTCTATTACCAAGCCACTTACAAACAGACATTGTTGACTGTCCGGTGTGTTCACATTCTCTTAAGCAGTTGGAACTTGTTTTTTTTTAAATATGTTTTTAATATGTTTATGTATTACCAGCTGAAACTGTCCCTGAACAGTGCTGTGACCACACAGCTGGAGTTGGGATTGAAATACACGTTTACTGGGTTCTTAATGGATATCCAGCTGGGATATGAAACTCCAGCACCAGTTTACAGTAATTAAATTCATTTCAAGTGTGGAGACACAGTCATTGATGTCTTTTTAACTGTCTTTACAGTAAACCAGTGTGGTCTATTCCTGGAATCTCCAACAGGGTTGATGAAAGAAAGAAAGAAAGAAAGAAAGAAAGAAAGAAAGAAAGAAAGAAAGAACTTGCAAAATAATGTTGTATTTGCTTTTTTGAAGTAGGAATGTAAACAAATGCAAACAGTTGTATAAAATGTGATATCAACTGCTGAAATATTTCAACTGGCTTAATATATGAGTATAAAACATGCAATTCTTAATCATCAGTCTATTAACGAAAATATTATTTTAATCTTCATTACTACTAAACATATTCATGAACATAACACATAAATGCAACAAATTGTTTATATTTCAAAGGATTCAAGATGCTCATTCTAAAGAAAGAAAGAAAGAAAGAAAGAAGGAACACATTTTCCCCATCCAGCGCTCCCTGTATCTCTTTGGGTTAGAGTTTCTGAAACAGTGCATTTCAATGAAACATTTAACTACAGCTTATAAATTAATAAGAAATTGTATAGTGGCTGTGAAAAAGGGGACTTGGTCTGCTAAATTATTAACGCTGCTTTATAAATCCTCTCCACTGCAATTAAATAACATTTTGGTAGAACCTGGGAGTCTCTTATAGAAAAAAACCCAAGCAGCTTTAGAGAAGCAGCTCGCAAGGCTGTGTTTCTTTGTTAGCGGGACACTCGTGCTGAACAGCCTGGGAATTTACAGACGGCTGATAGAAAAGAGAAGTACAGCGTGTTTCATTCACAGGCTTCCCAAAGACTCAACGTACTTGTATTTTAAATTTAGGGTCTTACAGGTTCTTTGACACTTTAGCTAATGCAGTGCAGTGTTGGGTGTAAAGAGTCTGCAAGACTGCACGGCCTTGTTGCCTAGGTGTAGATTAAGGGGAATTAGAGAGCTTACTATAGGCAGGCCAGGTGAGTAACTTACACAAATATCTCCAAGGCCCCTTCTTTTCAAGTTGTGCTTTTATTACACTGATAACATTTTACAGCTGATATTCCCAGTAAAATATAATATAATCCTTCTGACATATAGAAAATATATTTTCTAGGTCATACTGGATGATAAAAATGGACCATTGTTCTAACTCTATGGCAGTCCTGCAATTCATTTTCCTGTATGTACGCTGTATGCTGTACAGAATGTGAAAATACTGAAGGCATTTACATTATCATGGAGAATCTGTCTCCGTTTACAAGGGGACACCCTCTTGAGACTCAAGGAATCCCAGATCAATCAGGAGATCTAGAGATCTCACAGGCTGGTAAAACCAATGCAAGCTATTGACAGAGAAGAAGCAGGCACTGGAAGATGGTGAGCCTGTGGCTTGGGATAAGTAGGGACCTGGGTAACATCTCCTGTTAAAACAGCACGCTCTTCTCAGTACTCTATACCACTTTGTCTCAGTGGAGGCGCTGGAAGAATAGAAGCGACCAGCAGTTTGTTCATCAGATATCTTTTATTGTTGTTTCCGGTGACATCCTCTGATAACAGTATTTGTCTCAATCAGAATAATAAATAAATAAGTTAACAGTGATACATTAGAGAGAAGAGCTGAGGGTACGTATAGGACGTAGGCTATAAAGGTCAAACCAAGCATTTAAATAATAAGCCTTGTTATTCATTATTATTAGTTAAAAAACGAGACGCTTCAGAGCGTACCTGCATCACTGCGATCAAGCAGGGAGGGGGGAGAGGGGAGGTGGGTGAGGGGAGGTAGGGAGGGGGGCAGGGGAGACTTTGCAGTGGTCTTGGTGCTTCTAGCACACAATCGCTGATAGCTGATAGTCGATGATAGGTAGAGCTCAGCACATGCACCTGGTGTTTGTTTAAAGTACACAGGAGGTGGTGGAGTCAGGAGGGGGTGGGGTGGGGGGGGGGGGGGGGGGCAGGGTTTGGGCCAGAGGGAGGGAGAGGGTCTTCACAGAATGGCTTCTCGGCACAGCACGATCTCCAGCTCTTTGCGGTACAGCTTCCCCCCGTCCGACAGGGACATGATGGTCTGCCTGTAGCCGGTCAGGTTATGGATGTCCATGTCCTGCTTCAGAACGCAGAGGGAATATCGGGGAGAGTGTCAGACAGGGGCTGCAATATCCTACAGCACTCTACAATACCCTACAATACCCTACAGTACCCTACAATACAGTACATTACTCTACAATATCCTACAATACCCTACAGTACTCTACAATACACTACAATACCCAGCACCCTGACCTGCACTTCTATATGTGAGCTGGGTTGTACAGTGACATGATAACATTTTTATTTTATATCTAACTTCTTTTAGCTATATATACTTATGGGGGACACTGCTGCTGTACCTTTGAGCAAAGTACTTTACCTAGATTGCTCCAGTAAAAACTCAACTGTATAAATGGGTAATTGTATGTAAAAATAATGTGTAAAAAATAATGTAATTGTATGTAAAAATAATGTGATATCTTGTAACAATTGTAAGTCGCCCTGGATAAGGGCGTCTGCTAAGAAATAAATAATAATAATAATGGACCACCCAAGGGCGAAATGAGGCCCTACACCACAGGCAGAGGGCCTTATAGCCCCTGGAAGGTCCAGTATTTCCCAATACCTCCAACACTGGAGGGTCTTATTGCGCTTACAAAATTGGCAGCTGTTACAAATAAAAAAAAACATTAACAAGTTTTGTGGTTTAAATTAAGTGGCTCAAGGATATCTGCCAGGTGAAAAGGCTCTTATGCTGGTAATTTTTATTTCCTGGTCATCTATTGAAAGTTAATGTACCCCCCGGCCAAGGGTACCAGCCAATGAGATGCCAGGAAATAAAAAATTTTTTTTTCTAAATGTATATATTCTGTATGGTTTCTTCAAATATTGAAACATGAATGTGGCGCTTCTGCTCGTGCAGTGGGGTGTTCTGGGGACGCGTCCTGTTTCTGGAAGTCTGATCTGCAAGCTGCACTGCATGAAGCAGGGTTTAAATCTTGACCACTCACTTGCTTGTTCTTCTCAGAGAGGTCTTTAAGCAGGGCGTCCAGCTCCTGCTCATCGATGTAGCCATTGCCATCCTGAACAAACACAAACAGGGCAATGGGGTGACAGCATTCAATCTGAATTGCAAACCTTTAGAAGAGTACCACAGTAAAAGCATAGCAAAGGGTAATCAAGCACAGTGAAGCACTGTAAAGTCCAGAGAGGTATGGTAAAGCATATAAAAAAAAAAGGCAAGCCATGGTAAGCTATGGTAAATGGCTTAAATGCAAAATTACAGTGCAAAAGTATCGTGGGGCAGTTTGTGGAAATGAATCTGAAGTTTAATGTAATAATCTGCAGTAATTAATGTGCAGTATTGTAACTGCATTGGATTTTCATTTAGGAATAACTGCAGGTGAGTTTTATTCAGCAAACAATGTCTCCATGCATATTAATATGCACTCCAAAGGCATCAGGAGCTCAGGGCAGGGCTTCATTTAGAATTGATTGTTTGGTGCATGCAGAAATCTTAGAATCTTAAAATAATAATAAAGTAAGTTCTGAGGAGCGGGGTCTGTCCTTTTCAGCCGCTCAGATTTCATTTCTATTCAAATCTTTTTTTCTGTCTCTAAGCCGCACACTCTGCGTTTATTTGGGAACCATTCTTCAGCATATCTGTGATTACGCATATGGGGCCTTACTTTCGAAACTGTATTAGAACAACAGAAAATTCTGGAAAGAGAGGAGGCCATTTCGCCCATCAGTGCTCGCCTGTTTCCTAGTAGCTGGTTAGTCTAAAAACTCTGGGTCTTAAAGTAACCCAGTGATTCAGAACCAACAACATGACAAGGTGAAACTGCGAAACTTTTTAATGTCCAGGGGTCAAGTTTAAATTATAAATAATTAGTGGCGACAGGGTTTAAAAAAGGTGCCTCCAGCCTCCAGAGAATAGCACCTTACCAATGAACTGCAGGCAGAGGAAAAAATACCCGTCAAGGACATTGTCTCATACAGAGGACAGTAACACGATATTGCGGGACACAGCACCTGAGGGTACACTGCGCCTGCTGAAAACACCCAGAGCAGGGGTGACAGGTAGAGGCTGTGGCAGCCTGTCCTGTTTGTGCCTCTATCTTTAGAGAAAATGATAATGTGCTCTGCTTGTTTCTGACAGAGGAATCCGTGACCCTGAAGAAGATACAGCAATCACAGATCAGATCAAACTGAGGATGTACTGGCACTGTGTTTCTGAAACTAATCGCAATGGATATGATCTCGATATGGTCGCGGGTTATTTCATGCTATTACATGAGTATTAGACTGTGCTACAGGAGCGTTCTACGGGCAGTGGAGCGGACAGACATCCGTCCGTCTTTAGAAAGGCAAGTCTAGTCAAAGACAGAGAAAGCTTACCTTGTCGTAGTATGTGAATATTGCGTTGAACTGTTCTGCATTTAATTTCGCTCCCTGTAAAGAGAAACGTGGTGGATTAGTATTTTATTCACCAAAAGAAACATATTTGGAAGACAAAAGGAAAACTGACTTTGGTACATTTTGAATGAGAACAAGACTAGGTGGGGTCTTGGCTTAAACAGAAGGCAATTTTCATATGTTGAAATATGACATCCATCCAAACAGTATTCACAGAAATACCCTGGTAATTCCAACTGCAATAAGAGGATTTTTAGTTTTGAAAAAGTATGACTACCTGCACTGATGGCTTCCATTGATCACTAGACACTAACTGGAACAATTGACACATGTGGACGTGTGGTTTACAGCACGAGTGCCTGCAGACTGACAAGTCCCAAACAGGGTGTGGTTGATACAAGTTGTATGTAATTGTATGTAAACAATAATGTGATATCTTGTAACAATTGTAAGTCACCCTGGATAAGGGCGTCTGCTAAGAAATAAATAATAATAATAATAATAATAATAATAATAATAATAATAATAATAATAATAATAATAATAATAAAGTTGTACATGTATTAGAGTCCCAAGCCTCTGCAGCTGTCATCTTCCCTGTGTCTTTCATCCGTCACATCCAAACGCAGAGAGCTAGCTTAGTAAAGCAATTTCTTATTGAACAAAGTTAATCCTTACCTGGAATTTGAGAAGGAAGTTTTCCTGGACTGGTAATAACCTAGAAAGATTATAAAAGCCATACAAGTTGGTATCTCGTTATTGTGATTACATTGTAGTAACTCTTTAAGTACACACATAACAGCAATGTCATTATTGACAGTACAGCATAACTGCTGAATTTGTGACAGTATTGATTCTGTTTCTAATGCTTTATGCTGTGTTTGTTTTAATATCTGTGTCTGTATAATGCTCCATACAACCTCCCCTACCCTATTACAAAAGTTCAAAGGAAGGGAAAGATACACAATTCTGGAAACGCTCCTGTAAAAATGAACAGAGAAGACCCAGCTTGGCGAGGCTCTGATCTTCTTAAGCACACATGGTTGAAAACCCCGCTACCCACCGGGCCATTTCAGACAGTCCCAGCTTCCCGTCTCCATTGGTATCAAACATTTTAAGCTGTTGTTGAAAAGAAAGCAAAAAAAAAGTGAATTAGATGAATCCAGAGACTGTAGTTTACAACCCAACTTTAGCAATAACACAGAGTGCCCCATTTTGGAAAATCATAATTTTTACTACAGTAGCATAAGGAAGAAACCACCCACAACACTTATGGTTTCTTGCTAGTTTAATATACCATTACAAATTAATGTATTCCTTGCAGAATGCTTCAAAATTTACAATGCTTACCAAGCTTTCACTATTGCTTTATTACACTTGGCTACACTTTTGAGAGGGGTGGTATTTAAGAATTGTATAAATATCGTAGCTGCTCAAAGTACTGCCCTGTGTGTGAGCAAAGCCTTCACTGACTCACTGTCTTGCACCAAGCAGTTTAATAGGTCAAACAGGACAGGAGACATGCTTATGACCTTGAGGATGTGAGGAGGTTTGGGGAGGCTGGGCAGCTCCAGCGTTTTCTCTTCAAGACAAAGCCTGTACTGTATTGGAGATTAGGCATCTGTGCACCTTCAAGCTCAAACACAGCACTCTACAATAAAGAATGCGTGCAGCACTGTATGCAAATCCAAAGTTTATACCAATATATTGTTTTTGGATGACTATGAGGCAAGGTCACTTGTGACATGGCACAGGCTAGCATGACAGAGAAAGCTACTTACTATTGTCTGTGTGTACTCATGCAGCTTCTGATCATCGTAGTGCCTGTTGGCCTTCTTTAACAAGTCTGACAAGAAAGCCTGCAAGGGAGACGTTGCAATTAGAAACTGTCAGACTGCTGGTCTCTTGTGCTGGGTGTGCTGTGGAGTCTGGCCTGGAGCTGCGGTATCTCTGTAGGGCAGTATCACCCTGTGCTCCCCATGGGGCCAGCTTTGTTAAGAGAGAGTTTGAATGTTAAAGAAAAGATTTAAGTGAGCTTAAGTAAGCCCGGCAGACCCACATTTCAATTGGTGTAAGACTCAGACGCCTTCGGTTTGTGATTGAGTGTTTAAGTTATGGATGAAAACCTGCAACTGTTTCCTGCTGATTCTATAACACTGATCTTTTTCCCTTACAGTAAAATATGACCCTGTTTTGTCCCATACTAGCATGATGCAGACATCACCACTGCTGACATGCTTTATAGTGCAGTGTCAGATGCCAATCTGTCTTACCGTTTGCTGCAGCATTTAGAAAGCTCTTGTCAATTGTGATTAGTACAGCTAATTGAGAAGGTTCTGGCTTTGAGTAAGTAATGGACATATCCTCTTGAGACATCAAACTTCACTGCTATGTCTAACACTAAAGCTTCTTATTTAAAAGACTCCGGTCACACGAGAAAAAGCATAGCTGGACCGAGGGCTTCAATTAAAAACAATATCAGCAAGCAAGCCCTGTTTCCTTTTAGTCGCCTTGCCAGCTCCAAGTTGTCTACCAGCTTCTGCACAGAGGTGATTTGAATGGTTACAAACGGCCGGATGGCTGTGATTTGTTGGATTTGTATATTGTGTTGTTTCTACTATCTCTTCTGGAAGGCTGCTTTGCATGTATTTGCATCACGGCTCTATACAGGTAATTACATTTCCTTCAGCAGCAACTGCTGCCAATAAGGCATGATTCATTTAATTTAGCAAGGTCAAGAAATGACACTTGTATCACACTTTCTGGGATAACACCAGTCTAATATTGTCTCCTTCTGCTCTTAAATGTCATGTATTTTCAAATTGCATGGTCTCTTTAATTTCAATAAAGCAGGAATTTTCAACACAGCTTAGATGCTGGAAATCCGGCGCTGTGTTATTCCGGACATCTTACCTTGAGTTCATTGGCTTCGATATACCCACTGCGGTCAGTGTCATACTTCCTCCAAGCCTGACCATAAGAAACAATAAAATAACATTACATTTTTGTTCTCAATAATGAGCCAAACGATTGGAGGTGGTGGAGTCTTTCCTCTCCGTCTGAATGTCTCTCTCTCTCTCTCTCTCTCTCTCTCTCTCTCTCTCTCTCTCTCTCTCTCTCTCTCTCTCTCTCTATATATATATATATATATATATAAATAATTCCCTTTGGATATTCCCCAGTGTTCCTAACTCTTATCATTGAGATATCTAGACATCAAAGCTGCTCATGAGAAGTTACAATTTCACAATTTATTCAGTTAGATCATTTGACAAGGAATGACAGAAATGAGACGAATCATTCACAGCAGCATAAAATGAAAAACACATGATGCATTTTAAAGTAAATATAACAAAAACTAATAAAAAGAAGAAAAACATATTACAGTGTTTCTGTACTCGAAGTGGAATATCATATCTTAATGGACACCATAAGGTTATTTGCAAATGAACTAGACTTTTTTTTTTCCTTTATTGAACTCGGATCTGAAGAAAAACAGAAGAAAACCCCAGAGCTGACCGACCCATTCCCTAACAGCATCTTCATCTGAGAAACAAGACCTTTATTAGATGTGGGCTAAGGTAATGAAAAACTGCTCTTTGGGAATATCAGGCAAGCAGAAGTATATGACATTAAATAATGACACCCACAGATTTCTGCAGTATTGCTGAGGGATTTAAAGAGATTTATAAAAGCAGTGTTATCTCTATAAAATGCCAGACAGCATAACGTTAACATCTTTTAGCAGCACAGTACTTAGTGCATTTAGGTCACAGCTGCGGTGTCTCACTTCTCTCACAACATTTTGTGCTTCCATTAACTAGGGCTGGGACACCCAGCTATCTGGGAAATTAGAAAGAGTGGTAACATTTTAAAATAAAGCCAGGACTAGAACACAATTCTTTACACATGTATGGCCATTAACGGTATAACAAGAAAATGCACTTAGAATTCATAAGCTCCATCCCTCCATTCCCAGCTAGTTTGGTGGTTTGGTACCACACTATTTCTCCATCTCAGAATGATTATTATTCAGATGAAGCTCTCCACAGGTGAGGGTCATTGGTGTAATTTGCCATTCTAAGTAAAACAAGTGAAGAAGCAGCTGTTGGGGTTTGTGTGGATCGCTGTTCTCCACAGAATCAATGAAAAGCAGCAATCACAAACCCAAGCATCTGCTTCTTCTCTTGTTTTACTGAGAACGGTAAATTAGCCCAATCAACAGCAATGCCCCTCACCTGATTGCCAGCACCTGAGTTCTGTGCGGAGCTCCACCTCAATAATTGAATAATCGGTTGGTATAGCAGTACTGGGAATAGGTACAGGCCCTCTAGGGCAATCAGTTTGCATGATGAAAAACCTGCTACCCTGTGTAACACAGCCCAGTCAGTGGTGAAGTGCTTTCAGTGTTCCTGTACAGTTGGACCGTATGTTCCACCTACCTCCATAAACTCAGAGCTGGAGCTGACAAACTGTCTAAAACACAGTAGGAAGTTCTCTTCTGTGGGTAGAATCTGAGCCAGCTGCGGGCAATGAAAAAAAAAAAGGAGTCAGAAAATACAGATTCATTTACAACCTGATAAGGGTTTCTGCTACACTGTCAGCCATAGAGGCAATGGACAGTCCCAATTCACACACACAGAGCAGAAACACCGGACTACAACCAAAACCCAGCTTCATAAAATCACAGGCTAGCAAGTGAAGCAATTAATTGAACAGCTTCACTGTACACTTGACACATCAGCTTAATACTCTACAGCTTCACTTTTATAAGGGAAAGGCTGTTCAATATTCGCAGGGGAATAATGTCTTAAGACAACTATATACCGCTTCTATGTTTGTTTTTTGCTGTGCTAATAAATGAAGCAGCAGTCAGTGCTTGCATGTCTTCTATTGCAGGCAGCCACGGCGTTTCAATAATACTTATTCTCTGTAAACTTGTATGACATTCTCATTGCACTACAAGTGATGGCTGAGGTCATTTTAAATGAATACATTACAGCGCCTTAAAGGAGATTGAATTAGCAGCTCAAAGCAAGCCAGCGAGAGATTGAAATACTGCTTTCTGGGGCCCTCGACACCCTGCCCTGTGCGGGTGCGCTGTGGTTCTGACAGCGGTCAGGAGATGAAAAGTGCAGGTCCTGCCTGCTTTACACGACTTTCACTTCCTGACGATCTCACAGGGATCGGGACGGGGATGGGGGGAGCGCCCTGGCCTCATTGCCCACACAGACACATTAAAAGAAAGATACATGCCCAGTTGTTTTGCGACCGACTATAACAGCACTTCAAGTTTTAGAAATAGACCCTGTTGTATTGAGCTATGGATATTAAAATACTGTAGCGTTACTGTCTGAATACTGTATAGAGCTACTGTCTGAATACTGATACTACATTATATATATATATATATCAATTGTAATTGTTGTATTGTTACTTTATTGAGTATAGGCACAAAGTGAATATACTAACCTGAACTGGACTGAGCTACAGTACTGGTATTTAACAAAGTCCAGGACCTACCTCTGACAGTTCAATTCTCCCATCAGCATTCTTGTCGAAGTTCTGCATGAATTCTTTCATTTTTTCTGAAACATTGGAGCTTGGGCCTCCCTGTCCGAAAAAAGAAAAAGATAATCACAATTGTAAAGTCAATTTCTCATAAGAAAGTAAACAAACAAAACCAAAAAGTTTCCATAACATGACGATTTACACGTGCCAGAAAAATCACGCAACACCACAGACTTACAAGCAAGTGAAACATGAGGATTGCTAATAAATGAGGATGGCAGTACGCTGCAGTTAACTACACTGACACACTAAAACAATTATTCACATCTTCTTGCAACACCCACATTTCTTTTTAATTTGCTCAATTAATTGTTTCTGTGGGTTGATCCATTCTAGCAGCAGCCCTCTCAAACATGACTGTGTTGCTCCTTGAAGAGTCCTGTGAGTTTAGTGGCTATTTGGGAATGAAATGATAATCACTGTTTGTCCAAATCTAAGGTCACTTGTTCCACAAGGTTTCCAAAACCATCTTCCAGTTGGGTGCATACAAAATTGCCTTACCACCCCTGCTCCTCTCCTTGCCTTCTCCAACTCTGTGAAAAAGTTCTCCAGCTCTTTCCCTTCGATGTACCCATTGCCTGAAACACAATGAAACCAGGGAACTTAGATAACTGACTGAGAATCTTTAAAAAGGCTAGAGGTCATAACATGATCCCTTTTGAGTTTTGAACCAGTCTGACTAGTTAAGTCCAAGTTTTGAACCAAGATTCTTTCTCAGCATTAACCCGTTCAGCATCAGTCTGTTGTATCTGCTGCAAAAGTCAAACTGAAATAGCTCTAACCTGCAATACATCATCTGTGCATTTAGTAAGGCTTTCTTCCAGATCACTTCCTACCACAACTACCACATGCCAACGTTCAGTTTCTCTAATACCAACTGAACGGCTATATGATGCATATTATATACTGTATAAAATATGCATTATAACGAGCTGGTGAATTATATGATGAGCCACAAGAAGGAAACAGAATGTTGCTGCAGTATAAAATCTAATTTAAGAGCAGTTGTTTTTTTCTTTCATGGGGCTTTTATCTAAGGTCTCTGTCTGGCCTCGCACATCTCTCTCCAGCTCTGCCTTTGTGACTGCTGACTATCTGGAGCCTGTTAATGACACCGCAGCAGATTCACTGCCAACCAGGGACCTGCTTGGGAAGAACAATACCCCTTTACATGCCAGCCAAGATCAGATATTGTGGGGGGGGGGGGGGGGAATTCACAAAGCCTGCAGGATGAAGACACCCCTGGATTTTTTGAAAAGCATTTCATCAGTCCCATATTTTTCATAAACTGTTTCTTATATATTTGTTTTCCTTTTATGATTGACAGTTTGAAGTTAGGGAGTTTCTTAAGACCAGGGTTGTGGTTTGCTTGTCTAACCCCAGGTGGGTATTTTGCACACTCAAGCTTGCTTCTGTGTGTATAAAGAGGGAATGCTCGTGGTATCTCTCCGGCGCTGTGGTCACTCTGCTGCCTGTGCCAGAGGTAGCTGTAGATTCCTGAGCACTCTGAATCTTACTGAAGGAAGGCTGTCATCTCTCACAAAGATGATAACCCCGTCTCCACTCTCCACACAGGCATGTAATGTGCTTTACCATCCGTATGCTTTTAGACTGCTTGACAACACGCTGATGTGCTTTGACCATGTTTTACCAGCACGTTATCACTTCTTCTGGCACTAAATGCAACATAAATGCAACAGTCTACACTCTACCAGGAGGGTTAATGCACAAGCTCCCTCTTCCTCTAATTGGTGTTGGTTTGCTGCAGACGTCTTTGAAGTCCTTTTATTTGAAGAGACAAAAGGGAAATCTCCAGGTGACAGGTAATTCCTGCTGTTTGAAAATGGCATGTTCATTAATTTTCTTAACAAAAAGAAACCCTCAATATCTCAGTATCAAAAAAAACCCCAAAATGGCTCTATGGTGCAAACTTTTTTTCTTGTGGTCTCTACTGGTTTCATTCCAGTGGTGGGCTGAACTCCCAGTTTCCTGAGACTTGGGTGGGGTTGATGGTGTTAGTAAGACAGTTGTGTCCCGACGTAATTCCCTTACCGGTTGCTTTAGGTGTGTCATTTTTTTTTTGGAAACAGGGATGCAAAATAACCTTCAGCAGTCCCGCCCAGGTTTGTACAGTATTTACACGCTAATCAGAGAGATGAATGGCTGCCTGGGAGAGAAAGGGTTCTGCTGTCACTGTCTGTGACAGAACCCAGCAGCAGTGATTGCTGAAGTCAGTAAACAAATGAGGGATTGGGTTTTCGTATGTCTGGCCTCTAAGCAAATATTCTGGAGGGTAACCTTGGTGGAGTGGGACGCAGTATGACACCTGTAACCGCAGCTCCTCGGAGTCGGATCTAGTTGTGTGTAGCTCAGTAGGGGGCAGGAGGGGACCGAGTTTGACCAATGCTCCGGGCTGCATGGGGTAACTTGAACTTACTGAGGTCCTGTCTTCTTCTGTGGTTATGAAGTTTCCCCATGTGGTCATTCAATGAAAGCGTACTGGTGTCCCTAGCCCAATCTCACTACAGGCCATTCAAATGTTACCATGGCTACTTCTGACACTACCCCCCCCACCCCCCCACCCCCCCAGAGTAACTGGGGGCTCTAGAAACGAGGTCTCAATGGATACAGCAGACATATCTAAAAATGCATTTCCAGCATCTCAGGTGACTATGTCAGGAGCGGTAACTCTCTAAGTCGGGGACCAATCCTTCTCCTGGGCTCTTGATGTAAATGAATCCTCAACTTTTCAGCCACGGAATGTGTTCGGGGCTCAAGCACAGTAATTGCTTTTCTGCCGCGTGTCAGACACTAAGCCGTGAAAGCGCAATGGAATTCATTTGTGTCCTCAGCAGGAGCTTTGTGATACTCTGGGATAAAGACCACTCTGCACCAGCTGTTCCTGTAATAAACAGAGCTGTCTTTTACAGAGACTTCAGCACTGCCCCATATGTATATATATCAGGGCCAGCCAATTAAATGAGGTATTAAAGCCAGCAAATTTAATTCAGAAAGCTCAGTAACAGGGTCTTAACAGGGTGCAGTGCCAGCATCCTCAGTGCTTGCACAATGAGAACCAGAGAACATTATCATAGGGTAAGAACCTTTTAACTCCAGTAGTTATGAGTTTACTGGAAAACAAAGATGGATGGGGTGAATTACAAACTACTGTCCAGCTCTGATTTGTTTTTATTTGCCAGTATACAAATTCAGATTTCCCTCCAGCACTTGTTATTCAAAACGCTGTCTGTGTTGGCTGCTTCTTTCTATCATGTAGCTGAAGTTAAACAAATTATTATGCAAAGGGGTAGAAGATGATAAATTAATAGTGGCCTTCTGGTCTCTGAAAGGAGACTGCTACTAGGTGGGCTCCTGCACAGGAGCATCTCCCCAGCCTAGCAGACAGGAACTCCTGTATAGTAGGTACTGTTAGCTGCTCTGCACGTTCTCTCCAGCTGCGACCAGCAGCAGTCCCAGTGCCATCATCCTCAATGCAGGAGAATAAAAAGAACAAAACAGAACCTCAAAGGTAACAAATTTGCATGAAAACTCAGCACTGGGAGTGAAGACCCACCCCGTCATACTGTACTGAGCTGAGCTGGCACGACGTACTGGGATCTCAGATCCCAAGGAACCCAAGGCTGTAGATCTAAATGGCACCAATGGATTAATACAAGGCGCCTTCACAGTGTTACAGCAAGTGTGAACCTGACCTGCTGCCTCCCCATAGTCCATAGATTCTTATACAAATGCAGCACGCATGCCAAGCTTTCATTACACTATACCTGGGTTTAAAACACCCTACTGTATATGGAAGGATCTCCTACTGCATATCTCCTTCAGGGGTTTCTCTGTCTATGGAATAGAACTGAATAGGACTGAAGGAGAATTCCCATCACTATATATTTGACATGCACAATCACCATTTAGCCAAAATAAAGTTCTATAAAGACCGCTTTTGAATGGTCTTCTTTACCACGACAGGGAAAGCATTACTCTATAATAGTGATATTACTGCAATGCACGCCCAACTCAAGTGTCAGCTACTATGTACTGCGCTCTCACTGCAATACAATACATAGCTTCTGCTGCCCTAATGAATTTGTTCCCTACAAGAAGGTTTACCTGTAGCTTCTCTTTAGTCCCTTTCAAACAGATGTGCTGGATTAACCCAAGTCATTGAGATACAATCCGATACAATATTTAAATTTGCACAGATCTCAATATGACCAGAGAGCACAGGGGGCAGGCCAGGTCAAGCACGCACATTTTAATAACTTAACATTATGCACTGATCCTGCAAACCGGGATAAAGCCCCCAGAATCTGAAGTGCTTGGTCCCAGTTTGCTGGGGCAGATACCTTGTTGCAGGTGGGGCTTTATTATGTGAAACACATTGCGCCCATGTGATGTCACAAGACAATTTAGCCACATGTAACCCTGATCAGTGAGGAAGCTGGCTCTTACTAACCTGCATGTTAACAACTCTCAAAGCTTGTACTGTTAATATAATAGGTGTCTGCAGTAAAACACAGAGAGGATCACCTCTAGAAAGAATGACATTGTGATGTATTTACAACCCTGCTGTTGGGTTCATTTTGATCCTGATGCTTGTTAAATGCATTAGGAGGCTGCGCAGAGAGGCATGTCCAGGCGTGTTCCTGAGAGGAGCCGCAGGAGGAGGGAGTGCATGATGCCAGCGTGTTCTTCAGTAAGGGGGGGGGGGGGGTCCTGCACCATTGCACCAGGGCTGGCTCGGGGATCTATAAGTTATTGTTTTATTTGCAGGCATTTCAATGACCTCACTGAAAATAAACTGCTCAATTATTTACCTTGAAGGCTCTGTTATTCCTGATGATTCACTCAAATTCTTGGTTATGAAAACCAAGTTAGTTATTGGAGAACAAAACAAAAAAGCCAGAGACAAACTAAAACAGCTGTTGATTTTAGGCATCTCCTGTTACTATACAATGAAGCACAGCAAACAGCACTGATGCATCCCTTATTGGGGCTCAATGTTCTTATTTGGCTTTGGCTTCTTTGTAAGTTTAACCACGCAGAGGGTGCAAACTTGCAAATGCGTTGTTGAAAGAATTAAAAGTATTCAAGGTCAGCGCTGTGGGCTAAGATCCCCACAGTCTCGCAGAGTGACCTCAATCGAAAGTGCCTGTGGAAACCGCCTTGCCAGATGGCTGGTTCAGACTCAGAAGGTGGAAATTGCAGGTCATGTTATTACAAAAGCCTCAGGAGTTCACACAATAACACGCATTGGGAGCTGCCCTAGATGCTACCCTCTATTCCTTTATACCTTCATAGCTGTGTCCATAATATTCAGGTCACTATACTATCCTCCCACCAGCTGGTGCTGTCTGCTAAACAAACAGACCTATTAGAATCAGAGGTGAAGACTAGCACAGTAAAGCGACCTCAGCCACCATATACACACAGCTCTGCGCATATCTGCGTCTTTATTACCTCATTAGAAATGAGTGTATCGGGATCATTGGAAAACAAGCACGGGATCAAGCACTTAACCATGATATCAAGCCAGCTGTTTCTGAGGGGATCTGAAGCATTTCCAATGGATATGTGCTTGATACATTAAAGGAGGATTCCAATAGACTGAACAAAGACTTTAGTCAACACATACTGTACCGTGCAGAGCGGCACTTAACAGCTCTGTATCCGATTCCTCATTAGCGCAAAATGGGAATACAGCGCCACTCAAATGCTTAAGGAAGGGACAGTAAATATCTTAAATGGGTTCTTATCTGTTTTCAGATTGCGCTAATGGTGCTTTGGGGAAAGAGCGTCTATAAACTAACCCGCTGTTCTCTGGAACTCTCCCTGCTTTAGTGCGTGCAGCTCCCACTGTCGCTCGCTTCAAATCAACTCTCAAGACCCACTTGTTCTCTCTTGCTTTCAATGCTCTTTAAGCCTGATATCTGTTATTAGCTGTTCTCTAAATTGCTATTTCAGATTTTTCCCTCCATTTTATTCGTATGATTCTGTATGACACACTCATCCACAATGTCTAGAATTCACATCCTAGCTTGTATTTAATGTATTATGCATTGTTCCTCACTATCTTGTAAAGCGCTTTGTGATGGTGGTCCACGATGGAAGGTGCTATATAAAATAAATACTAATTGATATTGATTGTTAATGATTAGATTTTGGTATTTTTTAATGTATCTATAACCTCTTCGTATCAACAAAATTTAGTTTAATAAACCAGATGGCTGCAGGCTGGGAAATAAGTGTGGCCAAGGCGTTTCGTTAATAAAGACAGAAAATAAAATAAAAGAATGGCCTATATGAATGAAATAAATAAAATACAAAAATACAGTAATACAGTATTGGCCTTTTTTAAATGTATATTGTGCGACGTTTTATACTGTCTGAAAGAAAAACACAAAATAGAGCGCAAATACGAGACAGCTGCTTCGTGAGGCTACGAACGCTGCTCGCTTCTCAGCGGGGAAACGCGAAACAAAACGCAGGAAGAAACCAGACGATTACTATAGGTGCCAAAAGTTCAGTAACTATTTCATCTTTTAAAAACGAGGATCCAGATATACAGGCATATCATAATAGTGTAACCCTGCGTTATAAAATGAGTTTTCTATGCGTGTGTGTATAGTAAAGGTGTAAATAAATCTCCACCGTGCTGACGCTGCACTTACTACAGGAGGGCGATACCTTTGTAAATTACAACTACCCCATTTCGGATTGACTACAGTATTTCATAATGAATTCATATCAAACTCATTGGAAGTAAAGTGAAGTTACAGATCATTCATATTGGTCACACTTTTAAAAAGGGCGCTTATTTAGAATTCTTTATTTTTACGGTTAGGATCGAATAAAAAAAATAATGATAAGCCGATAAGATTTTAACATGAATTCAATATGGGAATTGTATTGTAGTTAGCCTGACATTTATTAATCTGAAGCGATAGCCCCTAACGACTATATCCAACGGGTTTACTTCATTGGATTGTACGAGGTTGTACAGCCTTTGGAAACACTTCACGTCAAACGTTTTATGAAATAAGTAGCCTAATTAAAAAAAGAAAAAAAAAACAAAAACAAAGAAAGAAACCTTTTTTTAAGTCTACAGTTTGTATTTTTGTTTCGCCTCATTCAATTAAAAGAAAACACAGATAAAAATTGAATTAAATGCACTTAGTAGTTTAAATATATATATATATATATATATATATATATATATATATATATATATATATATATATATATATATATATATTGCACATTGTTATAACACACTGAATATGTTTTCATGTAACTCAGCGAGGTTTGACTCGAGAGCATGAACTCTGTAATACGAATTTGGGTTTGTTTCACTTCAGCCTACTCACAAACATCTTCAGAGGCGAGCTTTGCCAACTAACGAAATCTGGCATGAATGGACGCGAGAAAGAATGAAATAATTCATGAACGAACAGAATATGAATCGCTGAATGAGTTGTTGTTTGTTTAAAGTTATTAATACGTAGTGCCGTTCTTAAATATGTTAAAATAAAATAAAGAGAATGACATGACACCCATAATTGAAAATTGTAATGAATGACCAAAATAATCGAAATACACGCTGTACTCAACTTCATATCAAAGCGTCCATAAAAGCAAAACAGTGCTTTTAGTTAGATTCTACAGAGCTGGCATATTCTCAAACTGGTCTTCAGTGTAGTTTTAAATACAATTCTGCATCTTAGTGGATAAATCCTGTCCCATACCCATAAATCCGAATAAATAAACACATACTAACTTCAAAGCGTAGCAAACTTGTTATTAGCAATTTAATACAAGATAAAAAAAAAAAAAATTTAAAACAAACACACAAATAAAGTTTGTTTTTTTTTCCTTTAAAGTGTGGCATTTAACAGAACTATACTGACCGTCGGAGTCAAAGTGCTTCCAAATATCCAGGAACTGCGAGGATGTCAGTTCCGCCAGGTGTAGAAAAGGAGGCTGTTGTTTGTTGGCCATGCTCTTGCAGACAGCTAGAAATCCCGCACGAAGTTTACAGTAAAGAACCCTTTCAGCACTGTCACCAAATCACTCCCTGACGGAGCTTTTAAACCCGACGGATCCCGCGGTCCCGGAACGATCCTCTAGAGGGCGCTGCGCTCCAATTTCAGAATCGCTCAAACAGACACAGGCAGCCTTTATGCAGTGTCGACCTGCCGCCTTTGGTTTCTATCTTCAGTAGTGTGTTCCCCATGGAATCAGAGATTTAAAATATATTGTCTAAATATGCACATGCACGTTCACTCACATGCAGTATGTGTATGGATGTGTTTACTACCGCAGGATTGATAGAAGAAAAAAAAAAAAAAAAACTAAAACTTGTTTTTCTAAAATTGCATATGTATTGGAATCAAAGAAACAATCTTTTAATGCATATTTCAGCTTGAAGAGCAGCTATGCATTGCTGATTAACTGCTGACGACAAAATCATTCATCATATTGATAGTAAATAAAAGCGTGTTGAATCGCACCCAGTTCAGGGAATGCTTTAGGGATCTTCTGTTTGTTGTTGCTGTTGTTGGCTGTTGCAGCCTCTGCCCATGCTGCAAGCTGCGATATCTCTGTGTTGGTTGTGGGTGGTGTGTATAAGGTGTGTGCATGGATGAGTGCAGCAGATTGTATTTTGTTTGGTGTACCTGGGACACTTGAAAACAAGCGTTTGCAACTCAAGAGTCTATCCTGGCTAAACAAAATAAACAAAATAAAAACATTTTTTTTATGTGTGCATGTCACTCTGCAGTAAGTGTTAGCCTCATTCTACTGTACAAATGAGGTTATACTGGACGACTGCATAACAGTATAGAGAAGGGATGTGTGTGATTGTACCCCAGTTGTAATGATCTAATTCAGAGTGGTTCTGTTCTTTCCTGGAGAAATCTCTCTTTGCCCTGATGGCTGCTGTTTGCCTGAGAAGGAAACCTGAGGCAGTTTGAAATCTTAATACAGAGACGCTCAAGTGGAGCCCTCCCAAAGGGAAGGCTGCTGAAGAATGACATTAAACACTCTCTGTCACGGAATTACCATAGTAATCATGGTCTATGGGTTGTGAGGCATAAGCATGTGTGAGTGTGCGTGTGTGTGTGTGTGTGTGTGTCCGTGTGTGTGTGTCCGTGTGTGTGTGTGTGTGTGCGCATGCATGCTGTGTGTGTGTGTGTGTGGTGTGTGTGTGTATGCGTCTGTGTGCACGTGCATACTGTGTGCGTGTGTGTGTGTGGTGTGTGTGTGTGTGTGCGCGTGTGTGTGTGCACGGGTGCATGCTGTGTGTGTGTGTGTGCACAAGTGCATGCTGTGTGTGTGTGTGGTGTGTGTGTGAACTGAGAGTCATCTCAAGAGGTGTTGGTTTTCCCTTTAGAAATACCCTCGTACAAGTTCACCATGTGCAGCACGTGCTTCAGAGATCCCTCATCCAGCCACTCACAGGGCCTGCTTCCTTTCTGAGGTGGTGTTGGTGTTGATTCTTCACACAAACAGGACATACACCCCGGAGTTTGCTGCAGTCACAGCACTGCAAGGGGAAGGGCACCAGCAGCAGATTGATCTTCATACCAAAGTGCAACGAAAGAAGAAAACTGTTAATGTTCCAGAACAAGTAAAAAGCAACAGAGGAACACATCTGAGTCCTTAAACTAATCTTCCAAGTTCAGTTTTGTAAGTTTGATTTGATTTGCACAAAAAAGCAACACATTGCACTGGGTGTAAAGACCCTGACAAGTGTCTCCCTGAGCTTGGAGGTCTTCAGAGCCCTAGAGGACACTATACGACACTATAGGAGGATTGTGAGCAGTGTGGTGTGAATCAGCACCCTGTACTTGACCCTGGAACCAAGTGCCAGAAAAGGATGCTGAGGTATCATTTTCAGAATATTGGAAAGCCATCACTCATCAAACGTGTCCAAATCTATTTCCTTTTTTTTGTATGGTGTATTTAGGATGGGTGCATCTGCAGCACTATGATCAATGGGTCATTGATTTCAGAGGCTATCTGCAGCACTGTGATCGATGGACCATTGATTTCAGGGACTTGGATGGGATTAATGGCTGATCGCTTTTCCTTTCAATATTACATTTCTTTCTTTTCAAGGACTGTGTTTTTCTTTTCTTTGTATTTATTTAAACTTGTTTTGTTCTTAACTCCCCCTCCCACCTTTCTTGGCAAGTCACATCATCATCTCTTGAGTTGAAACATTTGCCTATGAAACCTGACGTGCTCAGGCAGGAGCCCCAAACAGCTTCCATTTGCAACTGAGACGACTGACATCTGATTATTGTGGAGTTGGCAAGTAAAATTTCTAACAGTGAGCAGAAGAGCCTCTACCCATTCCTCAGGAAACAGCCTGCCCCCAGCACCATGCAGAGTGCTGTAAGCAAGACACATGGTACTGCAGTACAAGTTGGGTCAGATAGAGAAAAACTTTCAAAGCGCATTAATTGAATTCCGTAATAACTGATGGAGGAGTGATAGAGATAGGAAACTAAGTAAATGCAATGTTGTCCTAACAGAGACCCAGAAGACCAATTATAAGATCCTCCTGCTCATATTTCATACTTCTCAGAGTCATGTGCCTGTCTCTCTCCGAGCTGCACCTTGCAGACCTTCTCAGTGTCCTCTCTTTCTGCACCGCTCCACTTCTGGATTGGAGGGTGGTCTTTAACATTCATGCATTAGAAGGTCAGGGCTTTCTTTAACACAGGCTTTGGGACTGAGCTGCCTTCTCATCCCAGAAGCGAACATGCAGCAGCCTCAGCCCTGCCAGCCCCTGAGCAGTGTGGAACCCGGTCTGACCCAACCTCAACACAGGACTGGCAGCAGGGTTTTTAATGCCTGTCTGCCTGCCATCTGATTTATTCCCCGACCAGAAATGCATTTATGAGACAATTTCCAGAAAAGCTTTCCATCAACGGCAGCCCGTTGCTTGTTCCACGCCTTCGATTAATGATGAAGAAGAAAGAAGAAGTAAAAAAGAGATGACATAATGGATGGAGTTTTCTGAATGCAAATGGAACCAGCTGTTTGTAATGCAGGGAGACCCGAGGAGGAGGGGGGGAGAGGAGGAGGGGGGAGAGGAGGAGGAGGGGGGGAGAGGAGGAGGAGGGGGGGAGAGGAGGAGGGGGGGTGGTGGTGGCGGTATAATAAATTGTTTTAAGTGAAGGCATGCTGCTTTCTTTTTATTTTTCACGAGTCATTGCCCTCACCGCAGTCACTGGGGCCCAACTCAGTTTCCACATTCACACCTTATAAATCTGAAATTGAAAAACGCGTGACCTGGGAAATGATATTTCAGATCTATAGGGGGCTGGGGTGGGGGGGGGGGGGTACACTGCAGTGGTTCAGAAAGTAGAGCTGCTCACATTACTGTAATCATGATATTTGGGTTGTCTTGTAGTGAAGTCCCACTACATTAGAACCCAATGTAAAATGACTTACAGACAGACAAACTACTGCAGCTGAAAAAAAAAAGAGCTACATTTAAAACAGCTACGGTTGACCTGTGTTACGCAGTCATATAACGTTAACAGTTTCTTTTTTCATTACGAACTGGTGCTGATTGTATTTTTGTATAGCGCTTGATAACTCTTCTGGAGGTGCCCTTACCCAGTTATACAGAGCTATGAGCCGATGGCCAGCTATCAATATATTTCTTGTGTGTGTGTGTCTGTGTGTGCGTGCTCAGCATTTGTGAAAATGTAACTGACAAGCTGAAAACATGGATTTGAACCCTACTATGGGAAGCTGCAGTCGTTCAAGTTATTTAATCAACAGGGATGGGTATTACATTACTTATTTTATATAAACACTATAAAGGCAGTAGACCACATGCGAGAGGTGATGGCACAGTAGGTGATAATATACAATGGGGAATGTTTAAAACCCTCTAAACCTATTGTGCTGTGGATTACACATGGGCATAGCCCTCAAGGCGTTTCTAATGCGAATACAAGTTCACATCCTTCTTTCACAGAGGATTCCTGTAGGCTGGAAATCTTAGAAGTAGCACAAAAAGACAAACTCGGAACATTACAGTACATGTAACCTTACATTACATTATGACAGAAATGAACTACAGGTGCAGTCTGGGAATGCAATTTGCTTCTCCTTCAGGACCTCAAGACTGCCCCCTTCCTACGCCGTTCCCTCATTACAAGGGTAGATTCCATTGGGATTTCAACTAGCATTGCCTGACAGCTATACGCTTTGGAGTACTTAAGACACATTGTGATTAATAAACATTAGGAGGTTTTTTTTAGGATGTGGTAATAATAAACCATCATTAAAACACTCACACAGCACCTAGTGAACTGGACCTGTAGTTTTGTGCTGAAATGAACTTCCATGGCAAATATCTGCCAAATCAGATGTTGAACAAGATTTGAAGTTGACATACATGTATACAGCTGAAAAGGACCTATTAGCATACCTGTAAGTGCATGCCTAGTTACGTGTAATCAAGTATCACAGCAAAGGGTAATAAAGCACAATGGAAGCATTGTAAAGCCCAGCAGGGTATGGTACAGCATGTTAGAAACATGACAAGCCAAGGTAGACTATCATACGTGTGGGAAAAGCATGGGGAAACTAAATATGCTGTATATGTTAATAAAGCAATTAATTCAAAACACTTCTTGGAGACATATTAATGTGACATTTATGAATGGCTTATGAGTCATGGTTTATAGATTATACTATTTGCTGTATGAATATATTCATAAACATGCCTACATTTCATTCTCTTAATAAAGCGTGATGGGTGCCACTTTATATTAATGTGACATATAGAAATGGTTCATCTCGTCTATTTCAACTCTCTAGTCTCCATCCTCTCTAGATGTCTGTGCATGAATTCTTCTCAGTAAGTTTGTTTTTACTGAGCCTGATGGCAAACCCCTGGCCCGGATATTTCCATCTCAGCAGGACTGATCCTACCCATTCAAATATTTAAACAAATAAATCAAATATGTTTATTGGGGACCCTCTGGAAATTGAACTCATTTGAGTTTTTCTGTTTTTTTCTCTTTAGGGCACACATACGGGTTTGTTTGAAAACACAAGGACCCTAGAAAGGTTTCCCTCAAGGTTTTGTCTTTCTGTTTTTTCTTGGCTGTCAAGGCAGACAGCGTGAATGTTTTATGTCATTCCCTGCTCTTCAGTGCGTGGGTTGCTGGGGGAATGTATAAATAATGAAAGGGAGAAACAGAGATGGTGCAGGGGAGGATGTCTTTTCCAGTTTCATTCAGTAGCATCTAGAATGTGTGCACGGCAAAGGGATTCCCTCATTCAGAAACAAGCAGAGGTGAAAACAACGATGGATGGAATATTACACAAATAGGATAGAAAACGAGACTGTCTGCATGAGTTAATTAACCTATTTGTGCATGAAATATTATAATTTATATATTCTTTGGACACAAATATATTTTTAATTGAAAATGTTTTCTTTTTTTTTTCATTGCTTTATATGGGAAAATAAATGTTATCCTCATATAAGGCCATCAAGCATTGGGATTTCCATATGCCCTCATATAAAGACTTTATCCGTCCCCATATGAGGTCGCCATGCAAAGGGTTAAAGAACACCACGCAGTTAGGGTTCTACAGGCAGCACTCAATGTATCTGAGCTCTAGATAGACACAGTACTGATTAAGAACTAAGGACTAAGAAGCACTCAGATAAAAATACAACAAAATACAATGGTATTCATAAAAAATGCATGCAATTATGTGTTAGAAATTGCTGTTTCTTATTCATAATTAATAGCAATCTATTGCAATGTTCCTCCTGACCCTGGTCTGATTCCCTTGTAGGCGCATATCATTTTTGTAATGTTTTAATTAATAAATAAATCATCGCCCTGCAGCACAATACAATACAACACTGGTTTATTTGGCTCTTTCTCATGCGTCTCTCTCTGTCTGCGTTCATTTTCGTGGATATTGCATTAGCTCCAGTGACAGGGCGCTATTGGTGAAAGCCAGTTAAAATCTATCTTGATTTTTAATATTAATATTTATGAAGGGGTAACTTCATTATATAGAAGAATACAGACATGCATGTTTGATTTTCTGAGTAAATCCATCTATATTTATATGATTTGTGACCTTTAAACTTTTTTTTTTTTTTTTTTTTGTGTTGGATCATTTTTGAAATTGCATTCTGGTATATAATAGCATCTGTTATAATAGCATCTGCATCTGTTATATATAGCACAGCAAATCTAATTCAATCTGAAATTGACTTCTGGTCAGATAGTTTTGCTTGTCGTGTATATATATATATATATATATATATATATATATATATATATATATATATATATATATATATATATATATAAACATTCCTTAATGTTATTTTATTAGGTACTACTATTCTGAGACTGGGATAATAAGACTGCATATGATATGCACTGGAGTTTAATGAAACAGTGCCGTGCCAATAACATGGCACTTAGCACTGCCACAGAATGACTGCTTTGATTGAAATCTGAATCAGATTGGATACAGAACATGTTGTAGCTAGCTTTTTTTTTAATTAAACTCCAGATCCTTAAAAAGGGAAAAAAACATAACCATATATCGTCAGTATTTAAATTGAACACAAAAAACCCCAGAAACAATTCTGTTTACAGTTTCTTAACAAAAGATTCAGCTAATTAATATACTCTGCAGAAAACCTATATTACCCACAGGTGGTCTTTACTGCAGCTTGTTTTTGAAATCATTGCCTACATAATTGGTTTTCAATGTTTGTTTCTGTACAGAATACATTTTATGTTTAGGGGACAAAATCAACACGCACACTCACATTGAAGGTCAATCTGATCAGATTTTGTATCTTTAGACTTTCAAATCATATGAAAATCAGGCAGCAGCTTTCTAACCAAAGCTAGAGGCAAAGTAATACTAAGCAAATTAGGGAAGACGATATTAAACAAATAATCTGGGCTGGATCAGGCTGGCAAAAGCAGGTGATGGGTTATTATAAAGAGCAGATGGGCTGTTAATACAAGCTGCCCAAACACCCTCCTGGATAAACAGGCTATATAGCAACGACCAGGGAGTTCTTTAAAACGCCCTACAAATTATATATTTAGATATTCATCAAAAGACCCAACTTCCCAACGTTTCAGTGCGCTTAACACGCCTTTGTCAAGTGAAAGTGTGTTTGAAAACAAACAGTGGAGGTTCTTACAGGCTTTTGATGCCATGGTAACTTCATTTATTGATATCTATTTAAATCTAATAATTAATTAAAGAAAGACTGTAACCAAAAAAAAATGTATTCTAAAAGTGAATAGCAGATGAAGACAGATAAAAAAAAAAAGGTTTTAAACAGACCTAACGACGACACAGCTTCAGTAACTTTGTGTTCATTAAACGCATGTCACACTAAAACACAGCATTTTTTGCTGCATCTTCACCATGCTTGCTTTCACCAAAGATTACATTGATAGACTTTTCAAACCCATTAGGAATCTTGAATGGGACAGACCCCCCTTTCTAAATCAAAAGAACCACGCTGTGGATATTGAGGTGATACAGCCATCTGAATTTTCTTTGCATCAGATAGTTTGTGTCAGTTGGAAATTCTGTCACGTTAAAATTAGCTATACTGTTTAATTACTCTCAGTAACAGAGTGCGACCCCAGTGCGAGTTGCCAAACTGAGAGGATTTCCAAATGTACCTCACATGGTTGCTGTCTACCCTCACTTCTCAGATGGAAAAGAAAATTACTCACCAGAGATTATAAAAAATACAGAATGTGGTAGGGTGTGATGAATGTGAATTTAATGCCCACCCTCGGGTGGGATGCTTAGATAATGTAACAGTATCTAATCGCTTGCCAAATCAATCAACTGCAACCATTTCTCAAACCTTACATCCTAGAAAGCTGGACTTGTAACCAGGCCATGTGGATACGCTATACGCTACTGTGCATATAAACAGATGTACTGTATACAAACAAGCTGTATTGGTACATTTATGTAAACAATATATATATATATATATATATATATATATATATATATATATATATATATATATATATATATATATATCTCCAAAGTTAACCTGATTCTTTCACAGTTTTTCTCCATCCCCTGTCCCTGGTTAACTCGCTTGATCATTACTATAATGTGCTTCCCATTCATTAGCCTAACGAACCCTCCTTTGTCAGAGAGATCAGGATGATGGAAGGTGAGTGGCCAGGTTTGTGACCCGCAGCCTCGCTACCTCCTCTGCAAGTGCTGATGGAGCTTCAACTCCTCTCTGCGGCTGACAGGCAAAACATCCTCATGGCTGAGGGAGGGCTGGGTGAGAAAGGTCGTTGGGGGCAGCAGGTTCTTTATTGAAAGGACTCTGAAATCTCTTGGCAGCTCCTATTGGGATGATTAGCTCTCCTCTTGCAGGGTTCCACAGGAGGTAATGGAAGTGTAGCTGTTTCAGAATTATAATGTTTTTGCAGGAACAGTACATACACATGGCAGCTAAAAAGTTCATTTAATTTGACCAGAAAAAAAGTAACAATTAATACACAGCAGAGCCATCTGAGTATTATAATTTTTATTATTATTAGATTTAGTAATCTTTAGATGTTTCAGTGTTTTGTTACATTCAGCACTGGTACATAGCAGAAGAACGCTACACACTAACACTCTTTAAACAACCTTGTTCGAAACAAACAACAACACAAACATGTATTCAATACTTCTAGATATTTTTTATATTACTTTGTTAATAAATAACTATTTTTTTAGTGTCTCTCTTCTGATAAGTAAGTTTACAGTCCTACAGGATTTGTTAGAAGTAATTAAATCAAGTGCAAATTAGTTAATAACTGGTTAAGACTGGAGTTTCATGACTGGAGTTTCATGACTGGAGTTTCATGACTGGGAGTTTAATGACTGGAGTTTCATGACTGGGAGTTTAATGACTGGAGTTTAATGACTGGAGTTTCATGACTGGAGTTTAATGACTGGGAGTTTAATGACTGGAGTTTGTTTGACTCAAAGCTAATCTTAACTTTTTAACTAAACATCTGAATGACTGAGTAGCATTATAAGCAAAAATAACTTCCAAATAACTTCCAAAAACTACCATAACAAGAATAGATATTGCAGTGCTTCATACTCTATATTTCTGGTATTCTTAATATTTTTAACAGGTTTTCACATGTGGCTGCAGTTTATACAATAGTGATTGTACCACGTGATAAATGATTGCTATTTCTCTATGTACTGTGTGCAATGTATAATGTGAGAATGCATGCAGATGGATTTTTCTTGACTTAGGAATTGTTAAATGGACAGGCACTTTTGTCTTAGTGAGGACTGTTTGAAAAATAACAAGAATAGCACTTTGGACTCAAGTGCATTGGAAACTAAATTGTGAAGAGTAATCCTGTGCTGCTGTGAAGAAACTGAGCTGTGCATTTTCCACTGATTTTAATACGGATGCCAATTTGCTGCTAATGCATTTGTATTTGCTTTGAGTATGTAAAGTATGTTCATTTACGGGTTCCCTAGGTTACACCTAGATGGGGTAGCAGAGGTTACGACTGAAATGGTGTTCAATCATTGCTTTTAGTATTGATACAGTACAAAGATACTGAATATCTCTCTTAGACTAGCCCACTCCCCCATGTTCAGAGCAATTTAGTAAGGGCAATCACAGATACAACTTGATTATTAAACACCTGCCGGATGATGTTTGGGCTGCTACAGTTTGCGTGTGAATGCGTAATGTATTAAAAACCATCTGATTAGGAAAAAAAACACAGCCGATCCATGGGAACTTCCAAACATTTTAAAAGGCTAATACTCATAACCTTGTCATGTCACTGACAACGATAACTAAAAATAAAACAAAACCGTTAAAATAGGATAAATCAAAAATATCTTCAATACCTGGTCATTTATATATATATATATATATATATATATATATATATATATATATATATATATGTATATGTATATGTATATGGCCCACTTGTGACTGTATTTAAGATAGACCAGTCATCGAGTGTCCTCTAGACATGGAAGCTCAAAGGTTACTAGCCCTATTGTTTCAGGATACAGGTTCAAGCCCAGCCTGGATATTGACTGACTGCCTGCCCATGTTCCCACTGCATCTGCAGAGGATGGATATGCTCCTTGGTATCGAGATCCAGAACCAAGGCCACAGTGACAAACTTCTCTGAGATCTTGCAAGATGTGGAATTAACTGTTTGGTGTTTCAGTTCAGACAGATCTGAGTAAGAAAGGCTTTTAGCTGAAAAGTTTGAAATGAGAGCTATTAGACTATATTTATAGACGAGATCCCAGATGGACCTCTGATGTTGGCCTATCCAGCGGGTCTTGTTCCATGGGGTTCGGAGCATGGTTATTTGTATCTACCCTATCTTGGCCACGAGGCAGCTGACCAGATTCTGCAAGTTCTCTGCCCGGTGCTGGGACGTCCTGAGGACCTCTTCGTGGTTGGCCTTCTCGTGGCTGTCGTAGTCCTTCACAACCTTGTTGGTGATAAGGGACAGGCCGAACACACGCAGCCCACAGTGCCTGGCCAGGATCACCTCCGGAATGGTGCTCATGCCTGAGAGAGGAGAGGGAGGAGAGGGAGGAGAGAGAGGAGAGGGAGGGAGGCGCAGAGGGTTAAACCACAGACATCCCAGGCCAGTGTGTGAAATACACAACATACAGTATCATGGTTAAAATAGGCCCAATAAAGTTTGTAAGCCATTGGTCGAGGCCGAAACTGACAACGAAAAGTCAGTTTACATCCTCGGTACACCAGTAAAAACATCAGCGCCCCGGGTGAGAGGAAAATACTCGTCCAATTGGCTTTTAAAACACTCAATGTGAAAGTGAATTGCCATTGACTGATACTCAATTGTAAACATGAGGGAAGGGCAGCTTTTCTTGTTTTGAAATCAACACGTTAATTAATAGATTTATTGAATACCTGATAAATAAATACTTCTTAAAGGCAATTCAGGGTATGAGCATGCCTCTATTTGTTCACGTTGAAAGTAAAGTGTACTATAGCACTATATTTCACTATATAAGAGCCCTTGAATAACCCTTTGATATGCAAGTCAGGTAGTGAAATAAAGAGTGCTGTACTATACTGGCAGATTATTGCACCTAATAATGTGCAGGGATTCAGGAGGCCAGTGGTGTAACTACATCACTATAGCTAACGATGTCACCAATCCTAGTAAGTGCAGTCCTGACCATCCTTACTCACCAACAGCATCTGCCCCCAGCATTCGGAGCATGTTGCATTCTGCAATCGTCTCGTACGAAGGTCCAGCTACCATGGTGTACACCCCCTGCTGGATGAAAGGAGCGTAGCCCAGCTCCTTGGCAGTTTCCATGGCGATGCTGCAGATGTCTTTGTCGTAGGCATCAGACATGCATGGAAATCTCACGCCAAACCTGAACACAGGAAAGAATTCACAGTAACAGAATGTGGAGGTTTGGCAACACAGTGAAATACACTAACATAGCTTGGGGTCGACTTCTTATGAAATTAAACATATCTGGTACACCGTCTCTCTCCGGCTTCAGTGTGGTAATGTGTTTCTAGTTTCAACTGTTGATGACACTGTATTAAACGTAGATTATAAGCCACATCCCCATTGGAACCTTTTATGATGTCGCTGAGAGTGCAGATCTCACACTCAGACTGTCAATGAAAAAGCATTTGAAACCACAGCAGGTTTGAAATAAACAGATTATGTGCGTTAACATCAAGGTTTCGTCTGGTTTTAAATTGAGATTGAATGACTTATAATGTGTTTCTAAGTGTTCGGTGGCTACCTCTAATCAGGTTGAGAGTGTACTTTCTTTTGCAAACTGGAAATCTTTCTCAATATCTTTTACTACATATTGGACCACTGTGTGTTGAATAGTTTTGGATGAGTTTAATTGATGATCCTCTCTGACAAGCCCAGGCTTAGAGGGCACCTTCATGCCTGGGTAAAGTTACACTGAGCAGCCTATGAGAAACTCCCTACCGCTCCTCATTGAGTCCACCCAGGGGGTTGAGTCCAGCCATGCCTGGAATATTGAGGTGGTCCTTGATGAACATGATGTCCCCCACTTTATAATCCTGGTTCAGTCCCCCAGCGGCATTGGTGACAATGAGAGTCTGCACCCCCAGGAGGTGGAACACCCGCACTGGAAAGGTGACCTGCGAAGGAACCACACTATTCATTTCTATAGTTATCCGAGTCTTGTTTAACAGGGGAGCACGTTGAGATGTTTTGATTACGAATACTAAAGGATCCCCAATTGGTGAGCAGCAACATTTACATAAAACAACAATAGCATGACTAAACAGCGGTGATACACTGACTGAGCAAAATATCAGAGCATGGCCTTGGTTCTGGGAAGGTTCTCCGAGGGGCTGGGTGAGTTTAATAGGGCTGCCTTGTAAATTGGCGTGATCCAGACACAATATTAACTGAGCTTGTGGAATGGTAAAGCGGAATAACAGTGCGTGGAAGTCTAACACCCGAATGCATGCATTTGACTTACAAAATGGATCGAGGATGAACGAATGCTTTGAGTAATCTGGGAAGCATTTGAGGCAAGGAAGAGATTTATTTTACCTGTAAGTTGGACCAGTTCAAATACTATTCATTATTTGCAGTTCAGGATAACTACTTAATTGCCTAAATTCAACCCAGCCTGCCTTGTAACCCTAGTAGCTCCTCATACTGAAATGTATGTCATTTTACATTTTGCTTCAGGCGATGAGGTTTCAAGCTAAAGACCACTTGGCATAAAACAGATCTTGATTCTTAGACTAGTATTATATGTATTCTAGTGTTCTAGCAAAGACGTAAGATGTGTTTTTGTTTTGAATTTCCGTACCTTGCTGATGTGGTAGCCCTCATAGAAATGGAATCTTCCTTGCATACACACACAAGGCTTTCCATCGAACTCCCCAAAGACCAGTCTCCCAGCATGACCCTGCACTAAAAGAAAACAAATCCTTTGAAAAGGACACATAGCTACAAATGCCATTTAAATAGCAGGTTTATTCCTCTGTTACCTTTGTATGTATTTATTTATGTATTTAACCAGGAGATTTACCCATTGAGACTGAGGCACTTACAAGGGGGTCCTGGAAAACAATAAAAAAGGTAAAAGAACAAACAGCACTGGAGGCCATTGGGTTCCATCTTCCTTTACAAGCTGCCAGGTGGGACCCACCTCAAAACCAGCTGTGTGTCTCGGCATCACTTTGCACCTTGTTTAATGACACTCAGGCGAGTGAGCCACTGTTGCAGGCTACACAAATATTTATCAGTGCAAGCTTCTAAATAGACAAGTGTTAAAATGTACAAATGAAAGATGATGAAAGCCCGCTGTCTGACTCATTAGATGCTTTGCTTGTGCGACTGAATCTGGGGCCAAATTGTGTCAAACATCTTGTTAAACTGATGTAGCTGCGGTAAACGATGCCACATGCTGGGGTTTTATTACTCTGCATGAACCTCGACTAACACAGCTCTGTTCTGTGCTCTGATTGGACGTGTATCGTGAGTGCAACCAACCGCAACGCCACGAGCTTCCAGGAGCATATGATGGTCAGCTTTCATCACACCAGCTCCCACCCACAGCATTAGTGCTGATGTCACTGTAACAAGCCGAAAGAGCTCTGCAAACAGGGATGTATTTTTTGTACTTGTTTGAGTTGATAGGGTGTCTTGAGACCTGATGATGCAGACTGTATGCGATGCCAGCTTTGATAAGTGTCCACTGGGTCCTATAGACTCCGCTAAGAGAGTCCAGTTCTATTATCCAGCTGAGTAACCCGCTTTCCAATACTGAAATACAAATACAGAACTCAGCAGTATATCTAGGAGACCATGTGCTTGGGTGTCCTATCAGGGTGCCTGAAAAAGGCCTGTCAGAAGCACTTCTTCATCAATGGGATTAATCCCTGTGGCAGAGATCAGTAATAAAGGCAGATGTTTTGTAGGAGAACGTGCAAACCCCTTTGAGCAGACTGGATTTCACTGCAGCTACACTAAGGAATGATTTCTGATGTACTGTGCATGTATCTCTAGTGAAGAATGAAGTGTGCAAGTACCCACTGCTACACCCATATATAGACAGACACCTGCTGTTCCATCCAAACAGAATTACAGACAACCACAATGAACGTGGCAACCGCTGGCTCAGTTCATTAATCAGGGGGAATCATGTGACAGTTTTAAAAACAAATGTTTCATAAAAAAACTATATTATTGACAACTGTACAGGCAAAATCAAAAAGTGTTTTAAAAGATTGAGTACTCCCAGCACTGCTATTAGAACAATGTTTTTGGAGATGTTTCAGAAATCTAGAGGGATATTTATTTATTTATTTATTTACATATGGAAAGCCCTTGCAAAGAATACAAACCTGCCTCCTTCACTAGGATAAAAACCAACACGCCTTGGTGCAGGAGGAAGGTGAATTTAACTAGTAAATACAGTCATGGAAATATGGAAATATGGAACAGTTCCAATGAACTAACATCTAAGATGGGGGGGGGGGGGGGATTTTTATTTACCAATAACATGTAGTTGAACCTTGGCACAGGTCTTGGATGGGATGGAGAGGCAGGCTTGCAGTACCTGTGCTCTGTGGGAAGCAGGGGATGGGATGGGATGGAGAGGCAGGCTTGCAGTACCTGTGCTCTGTGGGAAGCAGGGGATGGGATGGGATGGGGGGGCAGGCTTGCAGTACCTGTGCTCTGTGGGAAGCAGGGGATGGGATGGGATGGGGAGGCAGGCTTGCAGTACCTGTGCTCTGTGGGAAGCAGGGGATGGGATGGGATGGGGAGGCAGGCTTGCAGTACCTGTGCTCTGTGGGAAGCAGGGGATGGGATGGGGAGGCAGGCTTGCAGTACCTGTGCTCTGTGGGAAGCAGGGGATGGGATGGGATGGGGAGGCAGGCTTGCAGTACCTGTGCTCTGTGGGAAGCAGGGGATGGGATGGGATGGGGAGGCAGGTTTGCAGTACCTGTGCTCTGTGGGAAGCAGGGGATGGGATGGGATGGGGAGGCAGGCTTGCAGTACCTGTGCTCTGTGGGGGATGGGATGGGATGGGGGGGCAGGCTTGCAGTACCTGTGCTCTGTGGGAAGCAGGGGATGGGATGGGATGGGGAGGCAGGCTTGCAGTACCTGTGCTCTGTGGGAAGCAGGGGATGGGATGGGATGGGGGGGCAGGCTTGCAGTACCTGTGCTCTGTGGGAAGCAGGGGATGGGATGGGATGGGGAGGCAGGCTTGCAGTACCTGTGCTCTGTGGGAAGTGGGGGATGTCCTTGTAGGGGATGGCAGTCTGGTTCTCAAGCAGCTCAGCAAAGGCTCCCAGACCGGAGCCACAGATAACAGCCACCTTCGGACGCAGCTCAGTCTGTGCCAGAAGCCAGTCAGCTGTCTCTTTGTAATCCTCAAAGGCATAGCTGAAATGGAGAGAGAAAGAAATATGCGTATTGATGCGGTACTCCATCTATACTATCTTGATGTGTACATCAAGACAATACAGACAGGGAATAATGAGGTAGAAATAAAAAAGACTTCTCCTCTACAGCTCATATTCCAGCTGTTGTTATTATATAAGTCATGAATGGGGAACAAAATATCAACAGTGTTAACCAACAACTTACATACAACAAACAAACAAACAATGTGAAATCATGCTAAACCCACATTGTTGGTTTTGAAGAGATGAAAGGAGAGGGATGCGTTGGGGATCCATTAGAAATCCCAGTGACAAACACAAGAGGAGTTTAACAAGGCTTGAGACAAAGCAGGATAAGCAAAAAAACAAAACAAACAAGCTTAGTGTTTCTTTGGAAAAAATATTCAGGAGTGTATTAAATCATTATCAGTGTAGCGAGGTAACAGAATTGTCTCCAGCACATCAAGAACAATGTGACCAATCTTAGTGGATGGGCTGGGAAATGATAGAGATTATTATATATTCTTTTTACTTTAACACATTTTCAATGTTTAGGGTTCTCATTCAAAAAATGGAGACTTTTATGTGCTGATTGTGCCAGTCCATCCGTCTGTCCGTCCGTCTGTCTGTCACACTCCACATGGTGAACGTGATAACTGCCTTGGTTTTGCACCAATCTTCATCAAACTGTTATCATATACTCACAGTCTCCTATAAATGTTTTGAATTGCATTTGGATATAATCTAATAAACTCTCGATTTTCTATAAAGGTTTAAACCATTCTGCTTATTGCGCGATCATGAGGATCATCTCTGTGTGCGTGCTCTGGTAAAGGAGATGTCAATAACATCGGTGACTATAATTTAGTGTCTCAACCTGCCATATCTTTCAGTGTTCAATTCAATTTGCTTTAATGCTTTGTACAGGCACCATGAAAGTGAATGAACTTGAATCAATGAAGCCACACATGCTCTCAAGCAGGACTGCACTAAAGGAACGGAATCTTGGGTATTTTTTGACCGTTGGCCACCATCTTAGAAAATATCAAAGACACTGTGGTTTCCCATTGAGTTTATTTTTCAGTAAGGGTAAAAGGCCTCAGTGACTCAGACGGCTGATCCTGGAATTATGACCTTCAGGGAAGTGTGTACTGGAATAATGATTCATGTGTCTCCGAGTAAAACAAACAAAAAAAGAAACACAGTCCAAAGACCACATCAGTCAACACCCTGCTTTCCATTCATTTGGGAAATGCAGGAATTCACAGTATCCTAGCAACCAGTGTACATGACAGAGCTAGTGCCTACCAATTGTGCCATTTAAAAACAAACTGCACGCTTTGCATCACAGTTCTGTATCTATCTTACTATCTATCGTTACCCTTCCTCTACAGTCTTCTGCTGCATCACACAATACTAAGTGTTGGGGGTTCAATCTGTCTGTGTGATTCTACCCTTCAAATCAAACAGTGGTCTCTCACAGGTGTCCTAGACATTGCACTGTGTGTGCCAGGTCAGGCAGACAGCTGTCTCTGAGCTTGGAGAAAGTGTTCCCCTCTGAAGCAGCAGGATTATGTGAAATGAGATGCAATGCTCTCTGTCTACCACATGGGGGGAAGTGCATTTTAAAGACTCATCCACTTAAAAATAAAACACCAGAAGTAATATCTCGGGACCAAGTAAGTGCATAATTAAAGGAATAAATTGTTGCGTAGTGTGCAGGTCAGAGAATATAGAAATGGTTTTGAGATCTATCAATTAAAATGTATTGACACGCCTCCCTTCCCCATCCTCTGGAAGGGATCTGCAGCAGCGTTTCTAGATTCATAAACAAGGGGACATCCAGAATGCACATGTGCTCATTGACTGCCCGTGGCTGGAGGTGAGGTGATGCGAGTTATTATGATTTCAGTACATTTTTACTTACAGCACCAAAGTCTATACACTTGCTCTCATTTGACTGTTGAAAATCTTCTTAAAGTGCACATTTACTGATGCAGTATATTGTAAACATGGCTCAGTGCATTTATTTGCACTGGATCCCTGGCAAAAAAAGCTTTTTAAGACTATTAAAAATGCAACACATTGTATTTATAAGTATATACTAAGCACAAATTGGCTTATTTAGCACTTTATATAGAGATTTGTAGCTAGAATACTTATAATAGATTCATCTTAAACTTTAATGGCGTTTTAAAGCTCTGGTTTGGGAAAAGGGACAGCCCCTATACATATCTTATCAGTCTTCCAATTAACCATTACATTATAAATAGAACCCTGAATGACGTGGTCACTTCCTAAAATGAAACCATTATATTCATATTTTACAGTGGTAGCAGATATGGTAAAACTGACACTTTTTTTTGAGAGAGAACCTAATCCTAACCCTAATCTGATTAATATTTAATTTTGTATGCAACAAGCAATATCGTGAAATACCTTTGTGTTTGTGAATTTTAGAAACGTTATACGTTATAAGAAATTCTCCAATTGCACATTCAATATGTTGTTTAACTTCCTACAATACTATGGATGCCAGCGTAGTGTTCAGCCTAATCCGGGGGTAAGTATACTACTGTAGTGTTCAATATATAGTATTAGCATGTGGGGAATGAGGTGATTTCAAAGACTTTTTTTGTCACAGTTAAAGACAGTCGCCTATTACCACAGCAATCAATCTGCATGGCAAACACCGAACGGCCTGTAACCGGAATCGTACACAAAGCCAGTCTCTGGCGCCCAGCCACCGCTGTCCAGGGTCCTGACAACAGTTCTGTGTGCTCATCACTTCCCTTTGATGCCGCGGTTAGGAGGAGGGCACTGGCAATAAAGAAAACGCCAAAGCTTTCACTGAACAAAAACAAAGGCTAGCTGACGCGACTCCCTGGCACTGCACAGGCATTGTTTTTTCAGTTTTCTTTTTTCCTTTTTCTGAGCATAGCATAGCAACAGTTGTTAGTTTCGATAGTAATCATCAAAATAATGCACCTTGTCTTGTCGTGGCATTTTAAAACTTTGTTTGGGCACTGTTCAAAAAATATATCGACATTTACTGCCGAATATGTCTGTACTGATATCCTAGAAAAAAAGAATGGCTTTTCCCCGTGAATAATCGGATCAGCTCGTGTAATTGTACGCGGTCCGTAGCTGCACTGCATGTATTTCTGCAAACCCTCCCTGCCACAGCTCATGTGTTTTATGCTATCTCATGACTAACCTATACACTACGTACGTCTGCTTTTACATTTTGTTCACCATTGTGGATTGTCTGATTGAAGCCATAGCTTAAAAAGGCTAGTAATAACCGTGCTCCAATCGGTTAAACCCGGAGACGATTTGTTTGAAACGGAACGCTGCTGTCCCTCAGGAATATGGTTCTTATTATTTCGTCTTTCTCTTATCTTACCTGCATTCATTGCCGGAAGCCATGGCGACTGCTGATGGTGTAGTGTTTAATTCGTCGTACCGTCTATTATTACACTGGTTATGTCAGGGTCAGATGGGAGATTAGAACTGAGGCAGGACACAGACTCTTGCAGCAGAGACCGACAAGGGCTTTCCTCTCACGGGAATGGCGCGATGGAGGAGGAGCTCCTGCTCGCTCAATACGATTAGCGCTGCTCTGTTTAATTCGGTTAACTGTACAGCAGCAGCAACAGCAAGGCTGGACAGGGTCGCCCGCACTGAATAACCTGTTGACAAGACATTTTAGGAGACAATCTTAATTTGTGACATAATAATAGCAGAACAAGAAACTACAACACGTCATTACCTAACATTTTGTATCTTCATCGTATTGATGCCACAACATTCTACAATTAATTCTAACTTTTTCAAGTAAATGTCTTTTTCTCGATAGCTGTAAATAAAATATGTAAATACATAAAAAGAGAAGTGCAGTTTAAAATGTACATCAACTGATTTATGATCAAAGTTCATGACGTTCATCAATTAACACGGACTACACTGCTTTCATATTGTCCTAAACGTCGCGAACTTTAAACTTTGATAATACATTAATTTAACTGTACTTCTCTTCTGTACAGACCACGATACATACTCCCTGGAAATACAGTAACACCCGAACACAGATCAGCGGCACTAAATCGTCATTCAACATCCATGAAGCTTTTACAGGTACCTGCAAAAAGGGACAGTATATACTATACTGCCTTATCTACCAGAAATGCAACATATGGTACATCGGGGAAACTAAAAGGCGTTTAGCAGATCGTTTTGTGAAACATTTGGGAAAGTGAGTTGATCTCAAATGAAACTAGGAGCTTTGTAACCTGAGCATTCTATTCTGACATAATCATGACACCATCCACAGATGAAATAAAGTGAAATAAATAGATAGGCTCAATACCGCGATGCCTTCAGGTTTAAATAGAAGAGGAATAGGAGATCATCACAAACACATACAAGTGAGTGTAGTTACAAAAGCCTAGAAGTACCTCCACTGTTTGTTTTCAAACACGCTTTCACTTGACATAGGCATGTTAATCACACAGCCTACCGGTATATAGTGTACGATACAATATGTGTGTAACATGACACCAATGTCTACACATATGTCTATTTCAATAATTCCAATAAACAGGGGGAAAACACACACACAGAAAGAAAAAGAAAACTTGACTAAATTCGTTACTAAATTATCAAATGCTCAATTGGTTGCTTGTTTGTAAGCCATAATGCTATATTATAACTAAGATACGAATTTAAATACCTGATTTACTTTGAAGTTTGTATGTAACGAATATGTATGTGGAGAGGGAACACCTTCACTGATTAATGATTTCTGGGAATCTGTTTTAAAAAAAAAAAAGTTGTACAACCAAAAGAACAAACAAACAATACTTACAAATTGATGAACCCGGCTGCTCACCTGCCTCCTCTGTATAAAATGAGCTGGTTGAGCTCTGAGAGGTTCAAAGTATAGCGAGTGATGCTATAGAAACGTGTATAAAAAAAGAAAACACAAACAGCTTCTGAAAGTGTTTTCTATCCCATCATTATAAATGATATGTTATCAATACCTGTCACTTTTGCGTCCAATTAAAAACTTACAATGTACATGTAAATATTGGTTCAGTTGATTATATATGTACAGTCATATCAGTATATACAGAACATTAACAATATAGAGCAGTCGACATGGTCATTTCACAAACTGTGTTTATGACTTGAAGAGCGCGGAACCTGGACCCGGATCTGTAAGAAAATGAAACATCTTACTGGCATTCGTTTGCCGGAAGCCATGGCAACTGCTGACAATTTTTATTATAACTAGCCTTTCCCTTTTTTCTATGTGAATACAGTAAAGGTACTGTATGATTACATTTTCCACCTATGTGACCATATGGCTGTCTAAAAAGCCATCAGAAATCACTTACATCTTGAAATTGTTTTGATCACACAAACAGTCCCTCCATCAACATATATTATATCTGCGCACATTTCCCTGCAAACCATTGCAATGTACAACCTTGTATCTTACCGGGCTGTGTTTCTTCATGTCTTTGCTGCACATCTGCTTTCATCTCTTTGAAATCAGGAATGGCAATACTGCTTTTTTTTCTTCTTCCAAACATCTGTTCCCTCATTAGGCAATGGAGTACACATAAATAAAACAGCGATCAACAGTATAAGATTGAGTACAAAGAATGGGGCAGATTTGCTAGGGCAGCAGTGTAGAGTAGTGGTTAGGGCTCTGGACTCTTGACCGAAGGGTCGTGGGTTCAATCCCAGGTGGGGGACACTGCTGCTGTACCCTTGAGCAAGGTACTTTACCTAGATTGCTCCAGTAAAAACTCAACTGTATAAATGGTAATTGTACGTAAAAAATAATGTGATATCTGTATAATGTGAAATAATATGATATCTTGTAACAATTGTAAGTCGCCTTGGATAAGGGCGTCTGCTAAGAAATAAATAATAATAATAATAATAATAATAATAATAATAATAATAATAATAATAATAATAATAATAATAACAACGCAGACAGACAGAAGAATGCTCATACAAGGTGAACATCTTTAAAACAAAGGAGCCACCACTGCTGAGCAGCATCAAACCACTGACTGCCTCACAATAGTGCAATGGCGCCACTATCGCTTCCTGTTCATCTGGGTTGCCCTGGCAGTCGAAACTGCCATCTGCCGCGACCAAGTCAATGGAGCCGGTCATCCATTATCATCATGCCATTGTCGTTGGCCTCATGGTAGGGGTTAAGAGTGTTGGCCACCCAGGTCCAGTCACAGTGCAGAGAGTTGGACTTGAGGTAGTGGTTCAGGCTGGCGATGAAAGCATCAGAAGCCTCGCAGAGATGCACAGAGTTGAGCTCGCCATTATGAAGGGCCTGTTCGGGAAGCTGGGGGAAGGTGCCCAGGATTTCATAGAACTTGCACCATGCCTGGGTGCATATTTCAGCGTTACCCGCGCTCCTCACATGGAAGATGACCTTGCCAGCCTTGTTGCCGATGCCACACTTCAAGGTTCTTGTCGCTGAGTTGATCTTTAACTTCATTCAGAGATTCTGGAGTCTCTGGTTCGGTTGTAGCTCGTACTTTAGGGCTTCGTTGGGGTCTGGGATGAGCCACTCCCCGGAGGGTGGTTTAGCATATGTAACAATTTTGCAGAACAATTTTGCTGATGAACCACAGCAAACTTTTTTCTAACTCCCTGGCCTCTGCTCATTTTCACTTCCTTCCTTTCTTTTTTGTTTATTTTCCTTTCTTACGCCTGAAAGAAGAAAAAAATCAATGACAAACTCATTAAAAAAAAAAAAACATGATCTGCTCCAATGTTAATTAAGCATCTCTATTGTATTGTATATAATGCTTGTATTTTTTATTGATTTATATATATCGGGTACAGACACAGAGGTAATGTCTCGTTCGTAAGGGTATCCTAGGCGACGACACAGCAGGTAACCACAATAAAACCCATTTGTTGCATCACATAAACATACATGCAGCTGGACACTTCCCTTTCTGATCCTACTTCTTTGTAAATATACCGACACGGTGTCTAAATCATAACCTTTTTTTAATAGGAATGCAAACAAATCGCGCTCTGCCCTTTAACTGCGGTGCAGTGCCTTGGTTTCAGCAACAGCGTAAATGACTTACATACAACGGGGCAAAACCTCAAAGCAAGTTTATAGATACGGCTACGTCACGCGTGCCATGCGTGACAATTGGGCTTCCATTCACACATGAAATTGTTTGGAAACATTCATATTGCACTGCAGTTCGGGTTGAGTGGAGAGCAAACACATTTAAAAAACACTAACACTAAGTATTTTCTAAAGAAGTGAAGAAAGTCTTATTACCGTACTCCAAAACTTAACATGGCCCAACTTTCTAAATTATTATCAGCACCTCCCTCAGCTTCATTCTCGTTTCCATGGCGCTCCCTGCCAGCTTACCAATCAAAGGAAAGAATAGAAACCGGCAACAGGCCAATCAGTTAACGTCATATTGAAACTTCAAGGTAGCTGCTGTCATGACAACTGATAAACAGTAACTGCAGGTAGGAAACTCATGTACACAGAAGAACCACCGATTTATACTTGTAAGTAACACGCACATGCCTTTGATTTGAAATTAAAGCGCTTTTGTTAAAAGTATATTTATTTACGCTTTAAAAATAAAAGGATAAAGTTAGGTCATTAATGGACCTATTGAAATGTAGCTAGCGTTTCTGAACTGTCACTGTACGTTATTAATGAGATTCACGGGACAAAACGTTTTTTATTAAACGGAGTTTTTCCTTTTAACATGTGTGTTTGCAACTAATATTTACTGACTTTATTTGATCTATTTCCCCTTTGCAACCAACAAACACTGTCAGTATACGTTATCTCATAAACCAAGGAATTAATTCTGAACAACCGCACTTTAAAGTATGTACATATAATGTCAAATACAATAGCCATTGTAAGAACTAGTTAAAAGTATTAAGATCATAAAGTTGTTTTCATAATATTTGTGTTTACTTTTTCAAATATGTTCTACTTTAGTGTGTTTCACAAGCGTTGGATCCTCGGTAAATAGGTCTACCTTCAACTGCCACCCAGTGTCACTAACATTTACAACATCTCATTAAAATAACTTCTTTCAGTCATCGTCCATTGTAATAGCTTTGCAGCTGTATGACAATCACATATCTCTCCAGAGTATATCCTTCCATAAGTGCTTTTCCTTGATTTCCACCAAAATCAAGCATCTGTTTGGACCATTATGTTCTCGCAGCAATATATCAGATATGGGATAAAGTGTAAACATTATTATTATTATTATTATTATTATTATTATTATTATTATTATTATTATTATTATTATTATTATTATTCTTTCTCCTCAGATGAAGTGAAACAATAAGGACAAGTTAAGATGCCAGCCAGTAAGGTTCAGGCACCCCCAGGGACGTTGCAGAATTTGTCTTTTAAAATGCCAGACGGGGTTAAAAGCAAAGTGGTAGCACCCCGTAACCCTAAGCTAGTTAAAGGGGAGGATAAGCACATAAGGGTATGTATATCATTCTAGTGAGCACTGTGTTTAATTTGACTATATTCACCAAATGTGTGAGTGTGTGTCTGTGTGTGTAGAATTATATATATACATATATAGATCTGTGTTCAACAACTATCATTTGAAAACAAACTTACAATATTCAATGTTCTACTTTAAGACCTAGGCGGATGTTACCAGTCACCAAAAGTAGTGATAAGCTATTTTTTCAAAACGAGATTGTTCTCTTGTTTTTAAATTACAGAAAGTTTTTCAAAGATTGGATGATGTTTCTTTAATACATAAATAACCACTGGGTATTAAAAATGCAATATATTTATTATTCATTTATATTGTAAGAGCAGGTCTTTTCTACTTCTAACCTTAAAATAAGTTGGTGTTTTTTTTTTTTTCATGTTTGTTGTACAGTTTAACAGAGATCCTCATTTGAGAAAAAAACCAAAAACAAAACTTAGAAAAACCTTCTTGGTATATAATGTCCTGTGTCCTGTCTGTGACATATTTAGTATTGAGCAATGACATTTAAGTGGAAAATAAATTTAACAACAAAAACTGGTAACACAACTGGAGTGACCTTATAATAAGTGCAGTATTTACCATACTGCAGTATGGAACCAAGTTATAAAACTAGAAATCGTTCTTTTACAATGTAAATTGTCTGTCTACCACCTGCAATCTACATTTTACATCTGCTTAGGTGCTGAGATGTTTTTTTGGGGAAAAAAAACAGGACTGATTTCAAATTGGCTTTAAATTAAGCCATGTGTTAGATGACTTAAGATACCTTTGACTTTAGCAAATGTTGCATAATGTCCTACTGGGGTTATATGCATAGAGTGTTATGTAATAACAAGCAAATAATGCACTTTGGGACTGCATTACCATGGCACCTAATCCCTAGGGGTGAACAGATCAATTACCAGCTATAGTCTCCCAGGTGTGTGCCATCTCAAAGATCGCAAATGAGTTAGTGGAGATATCTAGAGTAATTATTAAAAAAAAACAACTAAAACAGTCTAATCTTAATGTTAGTTAATAGGTGGCATTATTTAAATCTGATGCAATTAAGATAATTGAAATAAACCAAGCATTGACATTGGTTCTTTATTATTTACTCCTTTTATCTTTCTTTTAAATGCCTATTTTTCTCTTTTGCTATATCCCTGTGATCGGTTTAAAATTGAAAGTGAAAACTATATTAACAGAATGGGTCTTGAAGTGTTTCATCACCTAACATGTACATGGTTTAATCTTTTTTTGTAATCCCAGTTAACTCCGTCTGTGTTTATACAAGAAATGGCCCTCACTACAGAGCAGAAGCTGGCGAGCATACGTGAGATGCACCCACCTCGAATTATAGAGCTCCTAGATATGAGTGAAACGACTCATCAGAAGGTAAAGTCTTTGATCACTGTACATATAAACATTCTATACATATATCAAAAGATATATTTTTTTTGCACTTGAATAATCATAGTTATCATCATTTGTATGTTTCAGCCAGCGCTAGGTAAATCACCATAGGGACCACTATGTCTCAACTACAGACTAAAACCCGCAGTGCCACTGCTCACCAAACGTTTTTTTTGTTGCTGATGGCTCCCATTTCATTTCAAATCTTTTGACTGTTTACATCTGACTTGCAAAGCGTGTCGGAGTCATATTCTTACAATCTGCCGTACTGCCTTTGTTAAGTCTTTTTCAATGAATTGTCGTCATGCAAATCTTCATTTTGGTTGGGAATTTGTATAGAGGATCTGAGAGGCCAGCTGAACTGCTGCGGTTCCTTGCTATGCAAAGACACTTTCCATTCTATTTGACATATCTGGGAGGTTAAGCAAGGTTTACCTGGACCTGTACTCATACTGAGAGGGCGCAAACATGTGGGCTTTACGGTACCTCTAATTGCCCAGTAAGTGCCCTTGCAAAACTGATACTTTTTCACAGATTCTTTCCAGGTTTGACAGTCTCTGTCATTCATGGCCTGCTTTTAAGAAAAAGAAGTGAGCTCCTGTCAGCTTTTCTAACCTGCTTCGATTTGGCTGGTTAGTATGTGCGTGGGCTGGATTTATGCCTCAAGCAGCTGGAAACAGCTGAACGCAACTAATTAAATAAAATCACATTTTCTGAAATAGAAAAAAGGAAAGTGGAGGAGGGGGCCGGTTTCTCGTCTGTAGAGTTTTAATGTGATGTCTGATCCTTCAGTGTTAATGCAAAAGCTTTATTTTCTGTTGAATGATGGGGGGACACGAGAATAACTCGTATATCAGAAGCATACATGATGAGGAGACGGATGAGCCCGTTGTATCAATAGCCAAGTATAATCCAACTCAATTAATTAAATGAGATCCCGGGTTATTCCTGGTCTGTCATGGATGGCTAGGGTGGTGCGTGTGGGTGGTGATGTCAGACCAGGAAATGAAACACCACCACAGGATGGTACGGGCAAAACGGCGCTGCTACGCCCGTATTTAATAATAAACAAAAATAAACAAACAGTTTAAACAAAACACTCCAAAAGAAAACGGCACATTGGCCAAAGCAAAATAACACGCACACTAACAATTAATGTAAAAAACGATTACCTTTGTTCGCTGTAATACGGCAGCATTCGCTCTCGCTTTCTCTGTAGTTTCTCCTATAACTCTTCTCTCACTCTAAGCCCGGAGTGGGTCTTTTATATTGTGGCTGGAGCCTTAATTACCTATTTAAACGATGACCTTATTGAGGCTCCAGCCACATTCCCACAGGTTTTTCTGGGATGGGGTTAATCCTGCCAGCTACACTTTATGAGACCAGCTTTTTCGCCAGTCTCAAACAACAAACAACTTTGGATGGCTTTCGTCCGTCCGCACAAAAATAGAATTTATATATATTAATAATAATAATAATAATAATAATAATAATAATAATAATAATAATAATAATAATAATAATATTAGTAACAACAACAATACATAAATAATAAAAGGGGCGGGCATCTTGCCGCAACGCCTATAACTATTGTAATCTGACTAACTGAGTAATAAGAAGAACATTTCTGTACATCATCCTGTGAAATAAACAATTAAACAATGGCACTGAACAGTGGCTCAGGCTGCTACAACACAAACCTCAGCCTGCTGGGGTCACTATTAACAGTGGTGGAGAAATCAGAAAATGATATATATACTGTGTGTACGTGTATAATATATATATATATAGATATATATATATATATATATATATATATATATATATATATATATATATGGACTGGAGTGGAAAATTATTGACCTGAGTTACCAACAGGGGGCTATAATACCCGAAGCTGCAGGTAACAATAGTCTTCCCGAGGGGCATTTCATTTTTCACTATGGCTGAGTCTGCAGTACATATTGAATCAGTCAAGAAAATAAGTGAGGCAAGGTTGGATAGTAAATACGACTTTATATATTTTGTTTAAATATAGCTGATAAAACATAAGTAAATAAATAAATAACAGAAAATGTTTTTGACGTTCATACCGCATAGTTATCAAAGTTTTTTTGGCGTACAGCTCTTCGCCAGGTTTGCTGATTGCTGCATAATCCAGTTTATATCTCGCCCGTCATATTTGTTCTTGTTGAGTTGAATTTGTTTGAATTTCAGAAAGTCAGAGAACAGTGACAGTGACGTTTTAATCATCATTTTCTTTTGTAGTATGTTTTGTAATTAAGTTTTTGTTAAGTCACAGAATCAGTGTTCAGCCATTTTGTCTTGATGTGAGGAGTGGAGATGAAAGATGTTCCTTTGAAAAGGGGCGGGACTGTCAGTGAAGTGAACCAATCACATGACAGACTATTGCCCGGTGGTGTAAGGATGTCAGGGCAATAGTTAAATCTATTTTTGCTCCTATGATGAGGTTTTAACCAATCATAGGCCAGAATTTCCAACCACTGATTCATATATATATATATACATACATACATACATACATACATATATACATACATACATACAGAGAGAGAGGAGAGAGATTTTTTTTGTAATAATATATTTTTTCTAATTTTTATGTCTTAGTTTACAACAGTGGACATCGACCAGGCAATGTTCCAGCCATTCCCTTCAGAGATTGTGTTTCAGAACTACACTCCCTGTGAGACGTATGAGGTGCCGCTGGTCCTCAGGAACAACGACAAGGTGAGAAGTGCAGTTCATCATCACAGTACAGCAATCCTCTGCGGGACTGAGGAGAAAGCACGGGAAATTCTGCATTGCAGGGTTACTCAAATGTAAAAAACACATGAGGGATTTCATAAGCATGGCTTGTCATGTTAATTGCAAAACAGAGTACTGTATATGCACAATGAAAAAAGGGAGACTGCTAAAAAAAAAAAAAAAAGAGCTCAATATTTTGCACAGGATTAACCCAAACTGTCGACTGAAGTTTTATTTTAAAGATATGACATGAACCACGCTAATGCATATGCTGCTAGATTCACAGACAACCCACAACCCAACCTTACCTAAGGTGACATCAGGCAGACCAAGATTGTGCTTAAGGATCTCTGAAACCAGCTGATAGAGTTCTCAAGTTCTGAGTTGTTGGTTTCATTTAAGTTTGTTGATCCTACTGTGCACAATCATGATTACCCTTTTAACACCAGTTATGGCCATGTCTGGCACTCATCTGATGCATGTGTGATTGGAACATAGACAATTTCATGTAGCAGTTTTGCTCATGTTTTTCACAAGCAGACTTTAGCTACTAGAAAAACAAATGAAACACAACCAGTATATCATTTGAATAGGAAAAAAAAGGCAAACGACATACTCTAGCAAAGAGATACAGTATCCCCAGCAGTAAAGATGTATGCAGATATGCATGCAGTCATTTTGGGAGAAATATAGACTTTTTCCAACCTACAAACTGGTGGATGTTTTTCTCTAAAGTTGCACATGTTGCAACAAATACTAGCTTTTGTTTTTTTCATGCTGCCTGCACACATTATCAAGCCCAGTGATTTACATATTTAATCTTGTGGTTTGTTACATGTTTAGATTATGCAACAAAAGTCACTAGCTACATTTATTTTGCAACTGAATACTATCTGAAGAGTGACATCAAACCCCCTGTCAGCTCCTGATCACTCTGTATTAAGCGCTTGGCCTAGTTTTATAACAAGGTTGAGTGAACTATTCAGCATGCATTGCTCTTGTGCCATTGTAATGGAAACAGAAGAACACAGTACTGGTTTGTGGTATGCATGACTGAGCAAATGAACACCATGTGGAGTACAAGATTCATGGGTTTTAAATGAGGAGATGCAGACCATAAACCAAATCCCACTTACCTGCTTGATTTTTTCAATGATACCTATGCCAATACCGTCTCTATTATTCAGAACAGCAGGATACAGTATTTATTATTAACAAAAGAACTATCAGATGCTATTTTAGCAACAATCAAGCTTAAAAATGGTAGGTTAAATCTCATGTGAGTAGGAGGTTTAGATGTGTACGGATCTGCTTTATCTCCACCTATGATGAACAAAACTAGAGCTTGGCCCGAGGTTAAGTGAGCTCCTTCCTAGGAAAGTTAGAAAAACACAAATTACTGCAGACAGTATGTATTATTAGGGACTGGAGTATTTCTAATGCTTCATTATGCATTATCATGGACGAAAAGGGGTCACTCTCTTATTGGTAGTGGTATCCTTTAGGGCTATACCTGGTTATCATCTTGGTTTATACTGCTGTGTAGCTGGCTGCTGATCAGGAGCAACCATCTGCCGACAGTGTTGTGAAGAGCTTGAGGCTATTCCAGCCCAGCACGGCTTTCCATGCAATCAAGTGAAGAGGTCATCGTTTTGGATGAGTGGTAGACTCAGGGAGAAAGTAAAAGCCTTTTTAAAAACTGCATTCCATCATGCCTTGTTTTCTTTCTGCATCAACAGCACAATTAATGAACACTGAATGTGTTCATTTTCTGACATCTCTTTATTTTCTGAACCTGGATTGACCAAGCTTGCAATTTCTCTGTTATAAACTAGGCTAAAAATGGATCAAACATTGAGTTATCATTGTCTCTACAACGTGAACGCTCCCCGTATATTCCAGTAAAATAATGTCAGTCATTCATGAATTCATGCTAATCTCCACAAAGCCCCAAAACCCCCCAACCCTACTGTGGTAGAACACTAAAGCTTCTTTGAGGGTTATAACAACCAGAGTCACTTCCCTTGTTTTCAGTGATAATTGTACTCACAGGTTCACAAAGCCGGTACACCATCACAGCTCACTTAAACACAACTAGAAGCTACACATGGCCTTCCATGTGTAGCTTCTAGTTATGATTTAGGAATTTATCTTGTGTATATAAATAAAGAGAAGGCGTGATACCTTTTATTGAACAAACTAAACAATAATTAATCACAAGTTTCAAGACCTCAAAGGTCTCTTCTTTAGGTGAAAGTACTCCTTCTGTTTGTCTGTCATCTCTGGACTGATACAGCTACCATTTCATCTGTCAACGATCTCGTGCATATAGAATTATATATCTGTATATCTAAACCTTAATAATGTCCTCATCTCTTTGCCTTATTCACACACAGGTGTTCATTTGGGTTGCAATTCTTGCTTTAAGCTACTATAGAAAAAAACAAATATTACATTTACCTCTGTTTAAAACTAGAGGGACTGTAACTACTGACGCATTTATAACATCATTTCATCGTTAGCGTATTTAAATGTTAAAAAGAGGTCTTGTGATTTTTCATGTGGTTGACTTGAACAGATAAGTTTGGTGAGGTTTATAAATGCTAGGATATAACTGTGCTGCAGTTCTCGAGACATATCACAAATTATTCCACCACAATTGATTTTAAAATATATACAATCTTTTTGAGGTATTGGATTTTTTAATCTCACCACTCAGTTCTTCATGCAATGTTGTTTTGATCTAGATTCCACGACTGGTGAAAGTTATTCAAGAGACTAGCCCATACTTTCAAATCATCAGTCCCCTTGATGTGTGCAGCAAAGTGGCTCCTGGCATGGCATCTACATTCAACATTCTCTTTACTCCAGAAGAGAACAAGGTAGTGTAACTGCAGTGTGATGTGAGCAATGCGATTTCTGGTTCTGTGCTACATACACACTTCAGTGTTCAGTATAGCACAGTGCCCCTGCATTGTGATTTTTGTGTGCTACAATGCATGGTGTTCAGGTTTACCATACTAAATATATTTTTCTTCAAGGTTGTTGACTTTAAAGCAACATTCCACCAAATACATAGAATGGGAAAGCTAGATATTCATTAAAAAATAAATTATTCATTTTTTTTTTCCTTAATGTCTGGATATTCAGACCTCATTTCTCATAATGAAAGCCTTTGTAGAACAATATGTTGAAGCAAGCTTGTATACTTATTTATGCTCTTATAAACATCAACACCTCCATTTACAACTTGCCTTAATAAGCATGGAATCTGGAATTTCATTTCCTACACCCACATCCTATGAGGATCATCAATCAGTCAGCTGTGGTTACAATTTGTACATTCATAATTCCAAAGAAACAATTCATATTTTAAGCCTATTAAGTGCATGCATAGATGATGATAATCATCAATACACGTCTGCAGTTGGTGTTTAAAAAGTTTTGTTTTATCAATCTGCCTAGGAAACATTATTAGTATTTGTCCTTTTTGTGGTTCAATCACATATGTCACCTGCAGCTTATTCTTTATCACCAAATCTTACTTCTCTTGTAATGTGGAGTGATTATTTAGCTGGTTTCACAGACCTCAATTAGGACAAATCATAGACTAACTTAGCTTACCTGATGACAGGTAGCCCAAGATTAGTGCTAAGTGGGTGTCTTACATGTGTCTTCTAAGTAGATACAAAAAAAATGGTGGCAAGTTGTCCATCTCTGTGATTGAAATAATTGTGTTATTATTTGCAGGACTATTTGCACAAGCTGGTTTGTGTCACTGAAAGGGAGAAGTTTGCAGTGGCAATAAGAGCAATTGGGGCGCGAGCGCTCCTGGATTTCCCTGACCACCTGAACTTCTCCACCTGTCCAGTGAAGTGCTTGTCTCAGAGAACACTGCTTGTGCGCAACATCGGGAACAGTGAGGCCAGATTCACGCTGAGCACTCAGAGGTAAGGACGTGGAAACTTCCAGACTCACTTATTTACACTCTTTTTGTTTCTCTCAGTCTTTAATATATTTTTCTCCAAGTGAAATAGCTTTCCTATAAAGGGTTAATGCTTTCAGTACACTCCCCCCTTGCTTATACGGATGGCTTATGTTCTTGAGTTTGCCTCCTGCAATTATATGGACCACAACTTCCAAGGAGTGATATTCATTTAGAGTGTAGAAGCCCTCTGCTGTTGGTACAGTGAAGTACAAAGCCCGCCAGGGCAAGCTGTATATTAAAATGATTAGCTTAGGCATACTTTTGAGACCTCAAATTAACCTTATTTCACTTTGTAAATATAAAAGTGTCGTTTCACAGACCCCGGTTAGCAATAATCTACCTTACTAATAGGGGTCTCTGCAAAACCAACCACAACAGATGTATTTTTCTTTCACAAACAGAAGTGCAAATTGAATTGGGGTGTGAAGGACCTTTGTTACATGTGTACTAATTTGGCTTCAAGGCTGTCTATATTAATCATGTTACTTAGATGTACCTGTAGGGTGCACATTATGTTTATGGATATTTGGGGCCAAAGATTAATTATAGTCTGGTCTATGACAAGCAGAAATGTTAAGTGGATGAGCAGATGATATTAGCCAGGGATCTAAAACCACTTTGGTATATCCTTTATAGTATTATTTAGTACATTGTTAAGAAGTTGAAATAGTGAAAGAGTGGGCTAGATTATCAAAGCCATTGACTCCAAAACTTCATTAGCATGATATTTTTACAAAGTAATAACACAGCCAATAAAGTTACCAAACGAGAAATAAACAACTCAGACATTTGATGCTGAGTAGTCTTGAGATGTTTCTTACTCATTTTAGAATTATAAATTGTGTTTTTTCCCATCAGACAAAAATAATGCTCATGACGATTTGGAGTAAATATCTTTGAGAATCTCACCCTGTGATTGAACCTGAAGCTTCACCAGCATGCTGTATTTGTTGGATTATAGTGTACATAATGAGTAAAATGAGGGTACTTGTAGGCATTGGATGCATTTAATTGTTTGTCTTCTTAAAGTAAATACAAGTTGTTACAAAGGGTCAAAGCTTGACACAATTAATGGGAACTAGCCTAAAATGATGGAGTACCCCCCCCCCCCCCCAAATCAGTGATAATCCCCTTTGTCAGCCGATGTGAATATTTTAAGGATTTATAACAGATTAGTCCAAAAGGTTAGCAATGACACAAACATAAATAAACCTTAGCTGCTTTCATATGGCTTCATTTAGTGGAGATTAAAAATATGAATACATTTTCTTATTGAGCTGGTAAACATTACAGTAGCCAGGCAAATCATCATACATATTTTACTGCAGCAGGTGGTGATAAAACACTTTGACGGTCAGAGGGATAGAACTTGCAAAAGTTACTATGCAGCTCGGAAATGGGATGCAAAAACAACCTTACGGGAATTAAACTGAGCATCTTTTCTCAATGGCTAATTTTGACATTGGTCTTGTAACATTTACAAGTAATCTCAAAACCAGAGACGGCAACATACAATGGTTGATGATTTAGCTTTTGCAGTTGCCATAATACTTCATTTTTACAGTCTAATAATAACTAATCAACATGCTGTGAACAGTATACTGATATCTGTTGTTGTGCTACTCTGTGTGAATGTACAGATTTTGTTTGAATGCAGGTACTGCTCTTCAGGTACTGAAAATGTTAGATTTTTTATTAGATTTTGTTATTTGATGGACAGGGATCAGTAATGATATTTTGCAGGGCAAGGGAAGGAATAAAGTAACAACAGCTTTTTGAACAGGAGCTGGGACTAATGAGTTCGATATTAAGATCAGGTTGAAACAATAACTATGGGTGCCACTGGTAGAAGAGTAAACTGGTAATAGTCAATGCATTCATTTTCAAGCATTGACACTTGTGTAAATTGTCCTCCTTCTTGTCCACTGTTTAAACCAAGCTTGAACAAATTGGAACAAAGTGCCAAGAAGTTTTAATAAATATGCTTTCAATAAAACTGCTTTCCATAGCAAAAAGTACTGTTTTGTAACAAAATTAAAAAATGAATTGCTTGAACATCGCATTAAAATAAACAACCCATAAATGATTCCTCTTATGGGACTACATTTAATCATTGGCAACCATTTGAATTCACTCACTGCACCATATTAACATAATAGCATCTGCTGTCCTTGAATGCTACTCATTCTGTGGCTGCAAGTGCATGGGTGACCTTTGGGGCCAATCCCATTAGCTGGGGGAAAAAAAGTGCATTCGTAAAGGACCAGTCTTAGACAGGGAAAATGTGGATCAATATCTATTTGGATTGAATTAACAGATTATAAGCATTGCTCCACATTTGTTAGTACAATAAAATGAAATGAATAAGTAACCCCAATCACAAATGGTTTTAAATGTATGCTTCTTCCAGTCCTTTTTGTGTTGAACCCTCCCTGGGGACTCTTGGAGTTGGGGAGACCATGCAGGTGACTGTGGACTTTCTCCCGAAGCAGACTGGGGATCACTCTGAAGACCTGGTTTTACACTATGATACAGGTATATTAATAGCACACATTGTACATTCATTATCTCTTTCATTGTGAGAGCAGCATTCTAGAATGAAGGTGACTCATAGCACAAATTGTCAGTTCTTGGGGTTAAAGGAATACTTGAAGCCTTGTAAGTAAAGCAACTTTTTCTCTGCATTTTTCAACGGGCTTGCTAGACCAAAAATAGAAACCTATACCTTGAAACTGACAGGGCTTTACACCACTGAACCTCTCGGATGTCAGATCAATCAAATTGGGCCGAGAGCAAGTGAGGAATAAAACTTCTGCACCACTCAATTCTGAAGTGAAGGAGCTGGATGACTGTGTCACAAATAAGTTAAGCACAAGCGCATTAAAACTCTGGACATGAGATGAGAAAAATGAAAAGAGAACTTATTCCCCTGTGCACTGTGTGTATTATGCAAGAGCAAAGACAGTTAAATTGCTTTTCTTCAAGTAGCTGTCTCGGCACTGTGTATAATTTATCAGAATGCATTCTGTAACTAAATAGAATGAGAAGCTTTGTGTGTGTTGTGGGGGGGAGGGGGGTGAGTGAGTGTGTCAGGAGGTCTTTCGTATTTCTCACAGAGGATTTGCTGCCTCCTGGCATAAAATTGCAGGTCTGGCAACAGCATTAAGATTTTATAGTTTTCTTTAAAAATAACACTTTAGTTATGTCATGAGGGTGTCATTTTTAATGTAGCTTTTCAATAGCTTTTCAGAGGTTTAAGGTTTAACAACTCAAGAATCCCATTGTGCAGCTGTAGCTTTAATACAGTAGTTTGCCAGCCTGCCAGTTCTATTATTCTGTAACAAACGTCTCTGTAGTTAATTGCAACTTTAATGTTACTTTCTCATTTCCAAATTCATGTTTTACAGTGGGTGTGTTAAGTAACCGAGCCGCTCAGAGCGAGAATTTTTTGCCCGTAGCGCTCTGAGCGGCTCACTTACTTAACGCGCCCACTATGTCTTATCAGGATGTCTGTACCTCTGCAGTACTCAACCACTTCATTCCATGCATAATTGATGGAGATATTCAGTCTACTAATAACCCTTTGACCTTCTGGGCTGGGGCTATAGAGAATTAAGATTAAAGCTTTGAAGGATCTCCAAGACAGATGATCCCAAATTGCCCTCCAAGATTTGGTATATGGGGTCTTGTCTTGATATGAAGCTGTACAGTATAGTGGATGTTGTCAATTAGAGTACTGGAGGCAGATATACACTGCACTTAGAAAAGGTGCAGCTTGTACAGCATAGGAGTCAATCTTCATTAAGCCTCTTTTCACCCTAACATTAAACTGTAGAGGTAATTAGCTAATAGAGCAGAAGGACAGGAAGTAATTTGGTTTAGACTGGCTGGCTCTGCAGTCTACAATACAGCCAAGGCACCTGATTTGAAGCAAAAGGCCCGAGCAAGCACAGATACTTTTAACAGAAGAATAAGGTAAAGAAAATTGTAACGTGAGGAAATCCAACATCACCTCCCCACCCTTGCTGGATGAAAATGGGCAATATTTTGTTTTTGGATGGAATTTGATTAGAATTTTTATCTATTAAGTACACGTAACCTTCCAGCATATGTGGTTAGAGGGCTGTGTGTTTCATAGCTTATTGTTGTAAAGTGTATTTGTGAAAGAGACTCGTCCCGAGCAGTTTCCTGTACTGCTCCAGTTCATTGCTAGTTCATTTCACTCACCTTTGTCTTTGATGGAAAGCTCCAGCTGCTGCTGTTCTTTGCATGTCTGTTTTGTTTTTTTGAAACCATGTTTACTTAGACAGACAAAAAAATGAAAGCTAGCACCCCCTAAATAAACAAAGGATTTCCATGTTCACTTGTCATAATCCCTCGTTAAATATTCACCACATGGCTTTTATCTGATAAAATAATGTGAGTTAAAGACTTGTTTATCGTAGCATTGATGTTTTTAGAGCTGAAAATGTTGATATTAAAAAAATGTATGGTTACAATAATTCTACCATGTGGAAGTTTCAAAGACCATACAGCTTGTTTTCCTCCATCCCACTTTAGAGGGTCAGTTTTGATTGGCATCCAGTGGAGATCTAATAACCGTCATTGGCTCATAGTCTAGGTTTGCCTTGGAAACTTAACTCTATAGGTAAAAAGAGGAAGGCTTCTGTTGGGTATTTTTCAGTTTTTGTTTCTTTTTTCCTGCAACAAATACTGCTTATTTCAAACCAAACCCCACACACATACATATCCAGCAATTAATATTTTATCAAAAAAGCTGGTACCGGATATATATATATATATATATATATATATATATATATATATATATATATATATATAATATGAGGACTGATATACTGATTAACAGGAGATAAGAACCCAAGTATCTTTGAAGTTTGTAAAGAATTGACAATGCCACATGATCTAAGCTACATAGAATATATTAAGATGTGGGGAAGCAATGCAGTCACTTCTGTAAAAGGATGTCTTTACATTCATTGTCCATATAAAGGGCTCTTCTTGTCTTTATACTGCTCTAGATTTAATTAGATTTTAGACAAATGCTTCATTTTCTGTCTTTAATGAAGATGTGCATACACTCGAGGTTTCTCTTCCTCCTTAATATGCTTCTGTAAAGTCTTATAGATTTTTTAAATTCTACCATTTATTATCTTTGAATGTTTAGCTTATGCTCAGCTTCTGTTAATTGAGAGAGTTATTGTCAGGAACTGGTACTTAATCAGCAAAACGGAGACTCACAAACATGGGAATTACAGATTTTACCTGTGTTTTCATTTCAACTTTGGCAAGATTTGCATAAAACTTGTTTTTGATGTCTCTAAAGAGGTTTTGTGTCTGAAAAAGGCCACCATTTCAGCCTGCATTAAAATTACCAATGGCTTGGAATTTGGTTTGGAGCAAAGACCATCAAAGATATTTGATTGTTTTAAGAGCTCTTAAATGATAGCTATTTGAATAAAAAATATTTAACACATACTGTACGTGATTATAATGACGTTTCAGTACTTGTAAGTATCCTGGTTAAAGGACTGAATGCTGATTGGAACTTGCTCTTTAATTACCTTTATGATTGTGGGCATTTTATATAGCTGTCACCTCATATTTTTGCTGACTGAGCATTTAAAGCAGCCCAAAAGTACAGAGCTGATTTTGCATTTGTGTCAAGCTGCTAAATGGTCATGAACATATGACATGGTGCGGAAATGTTGTGGATTTCAAATAGAAAACAAACTGGGCAAGTTGTGGGGTGTAATACCAGTATAGGGTTTAGCTGTTGCTGAACATCTGTCAAGAGCAAGCTCACCAGCCATCTATCCAGAGGGTGGGAAACGTTTTCTTGGCAAGAACACAAATGCTATATAGAGACCAGAATTTAGTGTGTGGTGCCACAGCTACTGTGCTGCAGGGGGAGGTGAGGGTGCACAAGTCAGAATAATGAATCCCTCTGAGAATCCATGTGTACTCTGCTGCTGATCTACTGTGCTATCAGGCAGCATAGGGATACACATGCAGAGATACAGAGGGATATAAACATTGCAACGAAACTTTTATAGGCACTGGTTATTTACCCATTGCAGTTGTTCTGGACACCTCATGAAATACGGAGTAGGTAAAAGGTTTGGTAAGCTGCATACTTGTTATATACTCTATATGAAGCCATAGCCACTGAAAACACCAACAACCTATGCAAGCAACAGCAAAGAATGCTGTGCTTTACATATTTAAGAAAGTTTAAGCTCATGTTGAAAATATCAGCACTTTATATAGATATCAGTATAAGAAATTGCAGCAGTACACTTTCTACACAGGTTTGCGATAAGTTTAAAAATATACAAAACAACTTCAACTTGGGGAAACATTTAAAACACTTCTATTGAAAAATAACAAAATGCTTTAAAATATATTTGTAGTGCACAAAACCACGTACTTTGGTTTCTTGATAGCATGCTGGTTTGTGTACTTCCTGCTTGGCCTTGTTCAGAAATGCAGTAAATACAGTGCTAACACAGTAAAATGAACTGACTGTCTTGGCAGGTAAAAATATAACATTTCTCAACTCTCTAATGTTATTCATTCATTAGATTTTTATTAAACAAACCAAGTAGCTCACAAGCACAAAAAGGGTTGAAAAACAAAAGCGTACTTGGAGATTGAAATTGTTTATGCGGTTTTAAAATACTGTGCAGAGGAAAGCTTGCAGCACAGATCTTTGTATAAAGCTTTCATGCTCAGATAAAGGGGCTAACACCATCTATTCCCGAAAGCTTGCTACAAAGCCGTTTCTGACACGCTTTGCAGGATTCTCTTAACAGTACGTTTCAAAACCTGATGTCTCCTGTCAGACTAGTGTGTCAATCAATGGAAATGCTGTACACTTGATGTAGAATAGCTGCAATTGGGGTTAAAAATGGCAACTGCGTTTCAGCTAATGTAAACCAAAAATGTATGAATGTGTTAAAAGTATAGGAGGAGACAGAGAAAGAAGGAAAGACAGAACTGTCACCACTTCCTGCTTTTGCAATTATAATCACACTGGTAAATTAGAGAGAGTATTATGATAAACATATTATAAAACAAAAATACATACGACACAAATCAGCTCCATGTGGTTATCAAAATATCTACAATCCTAAAATGGGCACAGAGAAAGGTGACAGAGATCTATGACGTCATACCCCAGGGCTGTTTGCTTTGTACTGGCCCTTTACAAACACTGTTTTGGCTGTGCACCAGCTGGATCACCTACTGTACAACGTCAGTCTGTGGCATTATATTCATTTACAATAATATCTGACACGTCAGATTCATTCATTGTATGAGGATAGCAGTGTGGAGTAGTGGTTAGGGCTCTGGACTCTTGACCGGAGGGTCGTGGGTTCAATCCCTGGTGGAGGACACTGCTGCTTTACCCTTGAGCAAGGTACTTTACCTAGATTGCTCCAGTACAAACCCAACTGTATAAATGGGTAATTGTATGTAAAAATAACGTGATAACTTGTAACAATTGTAAGTCGCCCTGGATAAGGGTGTCTGCTAAGAAATAAATAATAATAATAATGAGACAAGGCAATCTGGTCTCTGCCAGGTGTGTCTGCCAAGTTCTCTTCACTTAGACCTACTCTTCCTCCCTGCATTCTCCTAGTGGAGCACAATCACATCTGTCCATTGTGACCAGTGAAAGCACCTCCTGTTTTTACATCTGCCTTTGTTCTGCTTTAAGAGCAGTGGTGTTTTTGTTTATTTAAATTTTATTTTAAGTGCATGTAATTGCCTTGCCTAGCTTGTTTGAAATTATTTTATACTTGTGTGCTTCTAGGAGAATATCATAAACTAATGAGTAGAGTAATATCCTTTGGTCAAGTGTTGCAGATATGTGCACCTTTATAGCAACTCATATATTATAAATAAAACCAAATCACAATGGGTTTTCCTTTATAGCAACTCATGTATTATAAATAAAACCAAATCACAATGGATTTTCCTTTCATGAAAGAAAAGGCACAAAATTGCATTTTTTAAAATAATTGAATGAATCTGATAATGTTCTATAAAGCTTTAATATAGTTGAGATAATTTCCACTACAGCGTTCATTTCATTGAAAGATGCATCTACTACACTCCATTTTATATCTAAAAACAAAAAAAGGTTAACTTCAGAATTTACAGTATGATAAATATTCTCATTTCCTATTGTTTTCATACACACAGAGGATCTAAACACATGTTTTGTTTGTCAACAGCATGTGTGGAATCTTAGGACATGCAAATATGTTCCCTTTCTGACTCAAACCAGTTTATTCAAATGGTACTATTCAAAACTGGGACACAGCTAATTCATGTGTTGTTTTTCTTTTAGTTTTTCTGATTAGCTTCACTACACATTTCTCTGTGTATTGTGCGAGATTCACAGGGAGGAAACGGCTGCTCTGCAGTATTGTACCTTCAGATGTGTTTCAAGTTCACAAAACATATTGTATTCGACATTAAAGATTGCACTTAAGAGTGATAAAGGAGGCAGTGAAAGGGGTCATAAAGAAAGCCTTCATCTCTAATAGCCCTCCTTTGTGTTTCTGAGGCACTGGTAAAAAAGGAAGCTTACATGATGGATTTAGGAATACTAATATCTTCAACATCGTTCTAATATGCTTCAGAAAAACTCTTGAAGGCTGATCGTGGAGAAGTGAGTCGGGGAAAAATATTAGCGTGCACAGGCCTCATCTACGGGGTTCAGTGCACAGTGCAGCACTTCAGTCAGGCTGGGGAGCCTTCATAAAAGCAGCTTTTTGCTGGAGTAGTTCAGTAGCATGGCAAACAATGATCTACTGTAGACACAACAATAGACAATCATACAGAACACAGAATATTAAACAGCTAAGAAATGAAATATTGTTTCCCTTTAATCTCCTTTCATCATGCAGTTAGACATTTTTTTGTACAGTGAAATCATATATATATATATATATACATTGGCTGAGAAGGAGCCAATGTATATGTTTTTTAATTTAATTTTTATCAGCAATGCTGCCTTTCACAGCAGAAAGGTGAATACCGAATCAGCAGAGTAATGGGAGATTAGATCTTAGTGTGTGTATATATATATATATATATATATATATATATATATATATATATATATATTGATTTGGCAACAGTTCATTAAATATCACTTTTTCAGTTTGCTTTCCTGACACTTTGCATTCTCACTTTAGATTAAACCACAGCTCCTGACCATGAATCTGTCAGCATCTCTGTTATTAAAAGCAGTTCCCTCATTCTGCACCCCAGACTTATCCGGGGGGGGGCGTCATTTTTTTTTTTTTTTTTACAAACAAATGAGATATTGAGCCGATAAGAGAGAACATTGATTTGATTAGGGGAGCTGTCATGTTCTCAGGATCACTGGGTTTTAGGTTAAATTGAAAAATAATTCCCCCATGCAAGAATGACTACCAACACTTTGATTCAATGCTTAATGATTATATCTCTCGTTCGAGATATATCTAAGCTGATGGGGAGCTTGATTTTGCTTGATGCACTGCAGGGATCCAATTGCAAATTACCTTTTTTCATTAAAATACGTTTAAAGAGAAGAAAAAGGTTCTGAATTGAATTGCAGACATAGGTAATCAAATGCCTTTGTGCCTTTTGCCAGCCACAGACACCCAGAGCTCGGTGACATCTCACTGGCAATAATGTGTGAACACATCTGCATAGCTTTTTGTACCTTGCGTCAGGTTCGCTCAGGTGATTTAATGAGGCAGTACAAAATAACTTGGCACATTTTTGTTTTGAAATGGCATGATTTTAAGGGGTGCGGCGTATTTAACAAATGTGGGGGACACTAGAAATGCAGAATGAACTTATTATGATGATATGTCTAATAAAAAAGTTGTCTACTTTTTCCATTTTTAACAACTTAACAAGAAAAAAAAAAAAAACCTTGAAAAAGAAAACGAAAAAGTGCTGTTTGTCCCTGAAGTGCTAAATCTACTGTACATACGGTGCTGTACTCTCCCATTCAAATCACATTGCTGTTGATGCATTAGTATCCAAAATTGCATTTTCAATAACTTGGTAACAACCATTAGCTTTTGATGTTTATGTCAGAGCCTTCCCTGACCCTCCCTGGGCACTTAGCCATTCAGTTTCACTGGGGCTAATAAGAGATTCATTGATATCAGATTGGGAGGCTGTCTGAAACACCACAGACCTTTCTTGTTTATGGAGATTTCCAATGTTTTATTTATTTATTTATTTATTTATCTATCTATTTATTCATTTATTTATTATTTTTTATTCTGCTTCATTGTAATGCTTCGTAAAGACTACGATATTGATCTGTATGTTTAGGATTTTAGCAAACTCTAAATCAATACAGTCATTTTGTGGAACATGTTTAAAGCAGCATGTTTATCAGACCTGACGGTGAAACGTGGGCCTCTTACTTTTTCCAACAGTTTCTTAACGGAAAGGGTTAAACTAGAAGAGTGTTTTTTTTATTCTAATATGGAAAGGGACTACCCTTAGCTCATACTTTTTTATGGCAGATTTCAGGAAGACAACTTACTAGTGGATCGAGTAACAATAAGGTGCCTTGGTGTTTAAAATACAGAAAGAACTTTCCACAGTATGTAATACACCGCTTGAAATTAGCTGGAGAGGTTGTTTATGTGATTCAGCAGATTTGCTTTGGGATGTGCTACCCTACACAACCCTTTTTTATTCCACAGAGACCCTGCTTTTAATCTGTTTGTCTATCTGTTGCGGTACTTTTCCACAGTGTTTTCAAATTGTATGCAGAAAAATAAACCCTGCTTGCATTAATCTACTGAAGAGAGTTATATTAAATACATACATCTCAAAGAAGATCACAGCTGTTAAATATATCAGTTATCCTTGTGGTTGTTTTTAGTGGCATCAGCTTCTGAGAATCTGTGGAACACTTTTAGTATTGTACAGTATTGCAGCATGTCAAAAAAAATGGTAAACACTGGAAAACGTGTGGTTGATACATTTGAGCTGTACAGCATTGCTGTGTTCGATTCTGCAGTCATGTTGCAAATTCCAACTTTAAGTTTGTTACATTTATTACAAATAATTTAATATGTGATTAATTATATGTATAGATACATATTTAGATGTAATTATTTGTCAATATTTCCATTTCTATACACATGCAACTGGCTTGGATTCCCAGTCACAGCCATGCTGTACAGTATTTGATGAAACTGTCCCCAGTAACATCACTTACACCTTCATGCACAAGAGCAAAAACAGCTTCTTACCCAACAACACCACCTAGGTGGCTCTCAATGGAACTACACTTTGTCCATAGTCGTTTATATTTTTGCCATCAATACTGTAATTCTTCTTTGATTTCTGTTTTCAGGGGAAGACATTTTTATCAGCTTATATGGAGCGGCAACAGACATAAATGTCCGACTCGACAAAAACTCAGTCATTATTGAAAAAACCTTTTTGTCCATGGCCAATCAGAGATTGATTACCATTAGTAACAGAAGTGATGTCATAGTCCACTTCCAATGGAAAGCCTTTGCTACACAAGAAGAAGAGGATCAACAAAAACTCAGGTGGGTTAACGTAAGCTTTCGGTGCTGTTTGAACCTAAAAGTGTTGAAAGTGTTATTAACCTAATTTTCATGAGAAATCTGCTTTTTTTCCTTTCTTCTGTCTCTCTAGTTTGGCCCAGGGCTTCAGAGACCACATATCTATATACAATCTCACAAATGAACCATACAGCTAGCACTTTCAAATCATTTGCTTTTACTTGCATTTTAAGGAAGATGTAACATAACCCTAGACGATTATACGGTATTGTATCTGGAAAACCTAAGGCTCAAAGGGGCTGCATTCATAAAGCATGTACAATTAAAATCATTGTAGTCTAATAGTTTCATTGGCATGCTAATGATTTCTGAATATGACACAAGGTGTTAAAGTTCTTTTTCCAAGGTCACGCAAACAGGGACAAGCAGAATGTTGAATTTGCTAAAAGGGCATCTCCCGTCTAGAAACAGGAGGGCAAAAAGCCTGGTCTTCAATTATGTATTTTGTGAGATTTATGTCTATCTTTTAGGTTCTCCTCTGAACTGCAAAAGGAGGAAGACGATGACATGGACTTCTTCCTAGCAGAGTGCAGTGCTGACCCTACACTCCGTGAGCGAATCTCTGTCCTGTCGCGCACCTTCCAGAACCGGCAGAGACTGCTGCAGGATGACCAGATGATCTTTTCTGATGACATCTTTCACATCGATCTGCTGGTTTGTAACTGTATTTAGATGTACTTGATGATTATTATAATTACTATAATTATCAAGCAAATACCACCCAGCAGTAATCGCCCATGTACTTAGATTCTTAAAGTTTTTAATTACATTTTTTAAATCACCAGTTACAATCAAGACACCTAGTAATCCTTAAATATCCGATGCCATGGTGACCCATGGCTTTCCTTGATCCAATCATCAATTAGATTAGGGGTTTCTTTTTCACTTGGTGCAAGGCCCATTCATGAATTTACATAATATTGATGGTACCTTTTAATTTATTTTTTATTGACCCAAGATGAGATGCTGCTTGTCATTTCTAGTGGATGCTTCTGTCACTGAACCAGTGTTACTAGCATATGTTGCACTAGAAGGTGTGGACTCTCAAGCAATACATGCAAGGGCTGTCAAAATGCAGAAACTCGTAGTACAATTGCATGACTCAGGCCTTCAGTGGTAGGATGCAGAGTTAGTGCATTGAGACATGACACCTTTCTGCATTCCCTGTTAACTTCTGCTCACAACATAATGTTTTTAGAAGTTTATTTTGGTACTACAAAAGTCTTCTGATCCTAAATCATTTACTGATCCTCAAAGTGAAATATAGGCAAAGGTACTAAAAATAATAGGGTTGATGGTTTTTGAGTATTATATTAAAATACAGCAAAGAAAATAAGATATTACTTGGCTAACCTATTTTCTGGTTTAATCACAGGAAGGTGACATCTGGCCTAATTCAACAGCTGAAGTGAATATTGTATTTAAACCAAAAGAGGCCAAGGTTTATCAGCAAACTATCTACTGCGACATTACAGGTAGGGTCAACAAGTTTGGGTGGTTTTAGCCCAGTTCTAGCACAAAATAATATTCTGCTGGCACTTTTGTTAGTAGAATTTTTCAGCGATGCCGAGGAATAGATGAGAATGGAAACTGAAATAGTCCCTTGTGATAACAATGGGGCCATTCATTATTATCTGTGGGATTTATAGTAAGCAAACGCTCGCTAAAACTAAGTGAACATGCAGAATGTATCTCATTTCATGATCCCTGAAGGTAGGGTTGAGGGGTAGATCAAATTTGCATCTGTCACTGCTTAACTTATAATAATATTGAATGATGGGCATACAGTATTAACATACATTTACAAGTCAAGCAGAATGCTCCTTAGTGAGCAGGTTGCATGGAAAAAGAATCACTGTAGGTGTCCTTTCAGTGCGTTGTCCTTCCTCTAATAATACAGGGGGCTGAACATTAATGTTTTTTTTTACTTGCATGTGAATTTCAGAATACATTACATATTTTAAAAAGGTCAATTACTTTTTAATTGCAATGCAGTCTTAGTTTGGCTGCTTCATGGCAATGAATGTAATCCTGGGAGGTCAGAGCCGCTACTCTTTCCAACTTCATTCATAAATAAGTTATTTTAATTGAAACCCAACCTAATTTAGCTGGCTGCTGTTCTGGTGCCAAGTTGTTAAGGTTCTCCTGATATCCAAATTACCTTGGTTCCAGATCAGTATAGCAACTAATTATTCAGTCTTGGTTACTGTGATCTCCTTATGCCAAAAAAACCCTAAAAAAAAAAAAAAAAAATCCCATGCTCCTTGATCCTTCTGATCACACCATGCCTCTATTGCAGGTTTAATGGGCTGGTGCACCTGTATATTGGAATGATACTTGACATTGCAACAAAATATAAAAAATATTATGAAGAGCTGCATGTTCAAAATCACAGAAGCATTTTGCATGTAACATCTAGACAGAATAGAGTCAGATTTCAGTAGGTGTCTGGCCCCATAGCTCATTAATAAACCTGTGCTCCCTACTGTGGACAAGTCTACTTTCCTACCCCTAGTAGGGGACCCCACAAGCAATGTATCTGAAGAAGAAAATCCTGTTGCATTGCATTAGCATTGTACCAATTCAATATAGATATATAGTTATTTAGTGTAGCTATGTAACAAACCAATGAATTGGCAATAAATAGAAGCAGGTTGCTGTTTCAGTGTTTCTGTTGTTGCATTGTCACAGCACCAGACACCAGACACAGTAGTTTATTAATCTTAAACAAGAAACCAAGGTTAGATCGGATTAGTTTAGGCAAGGCTATCCACCTCTAACTGAAATCTAGTTTGGCTTTCAAACACATTCCCCTAGGTCGTGAAACTCGTCTGCCCCTCCGGGTAAAAGGGGAGGGCATTGGAGCCAAACTGCTGTTTAATTTCGACCAGCTGCACATGGGGAACATCTTTGTTGGATCGAAACACAGCTACGAGGTAAAAACAGGCATTGGCAATACCCTCTACGTTTCCTGACTGTTTGTTTTATTTCCTAACCGTTTAATAACTATGTGTGTTCTCCATCATGCTGTATTGTTGTTTTAGAAATGGCCACCGGGGGAGTGCAACTGTAATTTCTACAGCTGTTACACCCCATGGGATTCAGCGCATATTCTTTTTTCTTCTAAATCTGCAGCAAGAAAATAATAATAATAAAAAAAAATCTGCAAGCAAAAACTTGAAAAATATATATATATACTGTGTGTGTGTATATATACATATATATATATATATACTGTGTGTGTGTGTATATATACATATATATATATATATATATATACTGTATGTGTGTGTGTATATATATATATATATATATATATATATATATATATATATATATATATATATATAATTTTGTGTGTGTGTGAAACGTTCTGCAGTTTTTTAAACCACTTGACTTCAGAAATACAGACTTTAGGAGTGCAGTAGTTGGTTTTGCTGGAATAGTTGGTATGCATATTAAATAATGATGTAAGCAAAAACAACAATAGAGAATGATTGGGAATACAGAGACAGAAACTGACTATTTAAAAAAAAAACAATATCCCTTTAAGGTTTTACAAGTGCTGTAAACCTACTATACGTCATTTGCACTACACAAATATGTATTTGAAGAACAAAAACATCATTTGTATTAATGGTTTAATTCACTTTTTTATTTCTTTTATTTTATGGTAATGTGAAATAAAAGTTGCTTCCAGCTTCTTACTGGATTATATTGAATGTCGTGGACTTTATTAAAAACATTTTATAAATAATTAATCCAATTACATTATTAAACATTTAAACCAGTGACCCAAGAGTGTCGTACAATATGGAAATTTCTACTGTGATTGAATGCACATGTTATATATTTTCATGCATTGTATTTAACATCTTAAATCCATAGTCCTTACAGCCCTAACGCTAAAATGTCACCCATCATTACATTTTTATAAATATAATGACATTAACCCAGTCCAAATCTTAACATGAGTTAAATCCCCAAATTAGAAATATGATGTGATTTCTATAACACATTGTTCTTGCAAATATTGGAATATTATATATATATATATATATATATATATATATATATATATATATATATATAGTCCTTTATAGTAGTAGCTAGTGCTTTGTATAAGTTCTTGGTATCACAATCTGGATCATGTCTGCGTGAGTTATTAACAATCTTATCGAATCTAATTATGTTTTTGTTTCAATAATTTATTCCACATTCAGTACTTTGATGTTAAGTTAGTTTATGTACTTTTCTATTGCAGCATGGGATCTTTATTGTTGAGTTGACTTATCATGGGAACTGCTTTTGATGAACCTGTGTAGAGACATTTTCAATAGATATTCTGTTCCTTGACATTTTAGTCATGAATAATCCAGAGTAATCATGTTGTATAATTTATAATTGATTATATTAACACTAGTTATAAGAATAAAGCTGAACTGACACATTTTATTAGATAATTAAATATTGATTAACAACTCCATCCATTAGGGTGTTTTTTGAAAAACAAAATCAATGCTTTCAAATAATTAACGATGATTTTCCAGTGCTGTAACTCGGCAGAAAGGACACAATTAAAGGAGGCAGTTGTCCAGAAAATGGGCACGTAGCCTCTGAGTACATAAACCACACATCATGCGATAAATTAAGTCATATCATTTCCCAGCGATATGGAATTGCATGCATGCAAAATTAGAAACTCTGCTTCATAAACACTCGATCAAATGATATATACTAGAATTTAAAAAAATAATAATAATATTGGACAATATTTCTATATTGGAAGGCACAAATTATTATTTTACATTGGGTTTAATGGAATGCATTAGTCCTGCTGTTTCACTGTTTTAGACAACTGGATCCTGCTGTTCTTATAGCCCTCTCTACCTCCACTCCACCCTTTCCCTGTGTCTCAGGCCATCCTGTCCAACAAAGGGGACATTGATGCCATCTTCAGCTTGGTGCCCCCCTCTTCTGCCCTGGGCTCCTGCTTCTCCTTCATCCCCAGTGAGGGCATGGTGCTGCCTGGGGGCTACCAGGCCATCGAGGTCTCGTTCTCCTCCAGCATTGTTGGGGACTTCCAGGAGGAATTTCTCTTCTCCATAGACGGCAATCCTCAAAACATCAGTGTTACGTTCAGGTGAGGCAAGGCTCGCATTTACTCCAGTGCATAATATGCGCCATGTTTTGGGGAAAGGAAAAAACAACACTATTAATATACTAGTTAGATGTAAGCCTATTTATTCCTGCTGACCAACGCTTGTCTTGTTGATAACCCTATATGGAGTCAATGGTGTTATAAATATTAAGTTAAATAGTGCTCTGAACAATGAGAGTAAAGTACTAAACCCTCTCTGAAACAGTAGAAAAGGGGTTGTATGAACTTCAAACTTGCTTTTATTCATTAAAGATCCTATAAAATAGTGCTTAAAACAGTCCTTAAAGGTTTTGAATAGGATTCAGTGCTACCTTGTGCTTTTTTCTATTACTTGCTGAAGCTTTTTTAATTTTCACAAGGTATTCCTCCTGGAAGCTAAGTGCATTCTTTTATACATTTTCTGTTGTACATTTCTCCCTGTAATGTACGAAGCCTTTCACCTGAGCCAATCATGAAAGATTGGCTGTCCGTGAGCTGCAACCTTTATTCATTTTCAATTGTTTTACTTTTTTTGTAGACATTTTTTTTCAGCATCTTTATGATTTAATGACATGGAACTTGCAAATTATGGTAAATGGAAGTGGTGCCTCTGAACCTGCATCTATTGACACTTTCACCTTGGTTGAGGTTCATTCTCATTGAAAGCTGCTGAGTGTAGCTACTGCTCCTGTCAGCCTCGGAACGGTCAATGATTTCTTTTTTTTTTTTCTTCCTCAAATAGTGACCTTCGCGCCTTTTCTGACGCATTGCTAATTGTTGCAGTGGCACATTTGTCGAATCTGCACATTTCTAAGATCTGCATAATTCTTTTAACAGGGGTTGCGTCATTGGACCCACTTTCCATTTCAACGTGCCTGTACTTAACTTTGGAGATGTGTCCTTCGGTGAGTTTATACACTTTTCTTGTGCCGTTTGGAAAGAAAAGCTGAGACAAAACATAAATTGTAACTGTGTAAATAAATACAGCACTTACTGTACAGTAGTGATACGCACACTAATGACATCTTAATTTTATGTCATAGGTTTTCCACACACATTGACATGCTGCCTTCATAACACGTCTCTGGTACCCATGACCTTCTATCTGCGTGTCCCTGCAGACGGTAGTGGAGACACTTGTGTGACGAGTTCAGCCCAGGTCTCAGACACCAATCGAACCATGTGGAGGGGCAGCGACCAAGCTGTGAGTCCCAGGGAGTTCACTGTGACTCCTAGCACTGGGACCATACGATCACAGGGACTCATGGATGTTCAGGTAAGGGGTAAACTGCAAGTAAAGCACAACAGCTGAATTTTATAGGTGTTACACTAGCCTATATAACGGACATCATCCCACTTAAAAAAAAAACTAACCATCTGACCCCTTCATGCTCTTTTTTGTGAAAAATGTATTACTATAGTTTATTAGGAATTTTAAATTGACACCTTCTTATGGCCACACAGTTAATACAATAGCAGCAGTGTTAAGAATATGAAACATCTGTTTAGTACCAACCAGGACCACTACTGGTAACTTCAGCATCTTTATATTGATGTCTCTGTGAAGTGCCTCCAAGCAAATCTTTCCCAACTTGTATCCAAGGAGAGTTGCAATATCACCCTGTTTATTATTCATGAATGTGTTTTAAATGTACTTCATGCTTGATAAGCACATTAAGCTCTCTTCACCTCATCCTGAAGTGGGCTCCAGGGTTTTCCCTTCTGTTTATCTGACTCAGATTCCCCGCGTTGCTCTCTTCAACAGGGTTTTTGCTCTCACTCATCAGCTGACTGCTCTATGAAACAGAGCTCTATTTCATAAATATTTTCCAGACTCCTCAAAACCACTGACAACAAATCTCCAGCTCCATTCACTTAAATGACACAGAAATGTCATGGCTGCACTTCAGAATGACTTTGGTTCTAAGCTCTACATTACTAATATAAATGATAGCAGCATGACATGTTAGCTGGAGAATGAGTCTTGAGCTTTCAGGATCTACGATCCTTATATAGTATTACTGTATTACCAGATTTGAGTTACTTACAGCTGCTACAAATACATTCTCAGGCAATTTATCAACTGTTCCAGCTTGTAGTTTCTTTAACTTTTTCCTTTAAGAGATGAAAGTGTCAGGACAATCTATCTTCTCACACCCAAACTCAAAATTGCTTCTAAGTAAATTGTTTTTACGCTGCTATATCGTCTCTTTTTCCATATAAACAGAACCATACATACTGAAGAGAGTATGTAATCACAGTGGTTTATTGCTGTCTTCACTGTAAACCCTCAAGTGAATTGCTTCCTTGTGTAACTTTTTTTTTCTTCAGTTTTTCACTTTAAACCTGCCATTATTCTAAATTCATGTGTTAACTGTAGGACCCGAGCTTGTTAATATTGTTATTTTTATTTTTTAACTTGCCTGGAGAAAAAGATCTGTGTTGAGATCTAAACATCCATCACTGAATCCTATTCAATTAGACATTTAGAAGTAATGTAATGAGATATTTAATGTGCAGGCGAGGCATTCAACATTATAGGCATTTATCCTAGCTGCAGAACATATAATAATAATAATAATAATAATAATAATAATAATAATAATAATAATAATAATAATATTTTAGTACCATCTTCAGAAGTACATATATAATTCCTGCTTACTGAAGTATCCCCTTGTGAAATGTGTCACCCACTCTAGGAGTTAAACCTTGTTGGCTGTACCTTGTCTCTCCCAGGTGACTCTGTGCTCCAACAGAGTTCAGAGGTATGAGTTGGCCTTGGTGGTGGATGTGGAGGGCATAGGGGAAGAGGTTCTGGCTCTCCCTATTGTTGCAAGGTATACATTTCCTACACATGTCATATGTACAGTATATACAGTAATGTCACAATGTCACAATTGACCTATTTTATATATATAAAGTCTCTAAGTGTTTTAAATCCACAAACACGTTGTAAAATAGACAGACAGCTGGATCCCTGTTTTGCTTGGTAATAGGGGCCATGTCCATGTTAATAACAGATTGATTGGGCAGCGATTGCTATACTAATTTGCAGTCATGTTAACACGTTTTTAATGTCTTGTTTTCTAGGTGTGTTGTTCCTTTGTTGCGTGTGGAGACTCCAGTTTTGGAGTTTCGAAGATGCTTCCTCAATTATTCTTATCACCAAACAATTCAGCTGGTCAACGACGATGACCTGCCTGCATGCTATGGTTTGCTCCCACAGGTCAGTCAGTTTTTTACATGCAGCATTTTGTTAAAATCTTAAATTTGGGGGCTCCCGAGTGGCGCACCAGCGACCCCTGTGGCTGATAGGGCCCCTGCGGGTCTGCAGTGGAGCCATTCAGATCTGTGTTGTCCTCCGGCACAATAGGTCTGGTGGCTTCGCTGTGGATCCGCAGTGCGGTGAACTGGGATTAATAATAACACATTTGGCAATTCTAAATTGGGGAGAAAAATGGGGTAAAAAATCATTGGCAACGACTAAATTAAAAAAAGAAAATCTTACATTTGATCTTAGTTCAGCTGCTTTTCAAAACCTGAAGAGGAATGTGTACAGTAAGTATCACTGTAGCTGAGGGATTTGACACAAATTCTTCCTACACTCCACATAACTAAATGCAGTCAGTCTTTTTTTATTATCTTTATGAACAGACCAAAGAGGCTGAGCAATTTGAAGTCTACATTCATAAAATAACAATAGAATCAGCTGTAAAAAAACACAGTAAGACATTGCATCACAATACTGTCGTCTGAATACACTCTTGGTTAATTTGTGCATATTGCCATTTGGACCTGAGAAAGCCATGGATACACATCATAACCGACTGTGCTGCATTATTTTTCTCTCTTTTTTCTTTTTCCTTCTCTTTTTCCTTTTGGGTTCAATTCCAAGATAGGGATCTACAGTATCTATACTATATTAACAACTCTGGTTGATAAAGTTCATCTCCGAGATGTAGGCAAAGTCTATTCAACCTTGTTTTATATTAGCTGCTGTGTTGCTGCTACTGTTTCATGTATTATGCTACTATCATGTATTATGCACTGATTTTTTTTTTTTTAAACAGTATAGCATGTATTATGCATATCTCTGTATTTAAAGTTTTATGGATTTTCTTGTTGTTACTGCATCTTGTAAAGTGCTTTGTGATGGTGGTCCACTAAGAAAGGCGCTGTATAGAATAAAAAAAAAGTTTGATTTGATTTGATATCCTTGAAGTCATTGAGAACGTTAATACTGGCAGCCAAAACAGGGGCAGAAACTTGTAACTGCAACTGTTTTGCATGACATTTTGGGAGTAGAAGTGGACATTTTGGGAGTTTGGATCTTCAAAAACGAAAAATATGAACACCATGTGTTTCTGGTTTCTTGGTGTACTGTAGGTCTATGAGGACAACTCTGCCTTGCTGTACTCCAGTCCCCAGCCCAGAGGTATCATTGAGCCGCACTCCACACTGGAGATCCCCCTGGTGCTGCAGGCTGCTCTTGTTGGAAGGCTGGACGCGGTGGCAGAGGTTGCCGTCTTTGGCAGTGAAGACCCACCGCTCGTACGTTTCTAAATAGGACTCCTTCAGACTGCGTGCTTGGGTTTATTTAGTTTTTGTTTTTTAATTTCAGCGGTTTAAATGATTTTAAACACGCTTGAGCTTGTTCCTCTGATTGTGCATATATTTATAATGAAATTAAGTAAAAATAAATAAAAAAAACAAGCGCATTTCAGTTAAAAAAAAAAGTGGGTTCCTGTATGAAAAGTTCTTGACTGCAAAAACAAAAAAGTGATTCATACCTTATTCATTCTGCTGCACAGAGCATGAGAAATAGAACATCTTGAAAAAGTCAGGAGCCAGTATCAAATTTAACAAAAAGAGTTTTGCGGTTATTTATATAACAATGAAGAGGGACAAGACAGCTGTACCAGCCTCTCGCAGCAATGAAGTAGAAAATCAGTATCCAGTACCATCTGTACTGTAGGAAAGTTAAAATAATAAGTTTAGTACCACATGTTGGACAACAAACAAGGCATAGAAATAAGTTTGTCTTCAAAGTGTTCATTTCAAGTGTGAATAATAACGCTTCAAATGAAAACGAATTTAGCCAGAATATCCAGTTTATTTTGCATGTCTGTATACCCCCCTGAATTGACTGTCCCTTTCCCACATTCCCAGGAGGTGCTCCTGTCCTGCATGGGAGAAGGACCTGTAGTTCATGTCAGTTGCATAGATGTGGATTTTGGCAACATCCCAGTACTGACAGACGTATCCAGGACACTGCAGCTGTCTAACCAGTGCCCAATCCCAGCCCACTTCCTGGCACAAATGGTGAGTATTTCAATCGTAGAACCAAGGGACATACTCTTAATCGTTAGCAAGTATAAGCATGTATTTAATTACTTGTGGGTTCACTGTAATTCTTTGCTAGACTAAGCTCAATAATTTACTTGGGGATCTTCTATAATTCAAGCCTCAATATAAACTAATTTATATTGGTAGTGAATGATCTAATTAATTAATCTACTTCATTCTGTATATTTATAGTGGAAGCTGTGTAATATTGGCAGGTTGGATATGGGACTAAACTTTACAGGATGACCCCTTGTGGAGCTACTCCCAGTCTCTGCTTTCACCCGCAGTATAAACATTCAAGTATGGTGCCTGCACCTAGTCCATTATTCCGAAAACTGTTTTTCCATAACATTCATTTTCTCTATAGGCTGCAATTGGCTGAACATCTAGATGTTTTCTGCTATTGTTTTACACCATGATCTCCTAGGTCCTGGTCTTGGAACTAAGTCTCTGTTAGATTTGTAACGTATATCCACTTGCCGAAAAGCAAAGATCGCTGTTTATTTCTGATTAATATCATCTTTTTAACATAAGCTTCTTTTCTACTTTAAGGCAATTTATTAGTCTTGAATTTATTTATTTATTTATTTATGTATTTATTTATTTATAGCATTTATATAGCTTTTTTATATATACTTTTATACAAAAGTATCACAAAGCATTCTACAGTACATAGCAGAAAAAAAGAACAAACCACAATACATTTGTATAGCATGTCACACATGCAGCTGCCACAGTAAGACCATTTAAATAATATATTTAAATAACAGTATACACATAATACAAAAGCAGCAATTTTAAAGTTACATTAAAACCCACTAAGATAAGAAAGCCATTTTATAAAAGTGCGTTTTTAGTCTTGACTTGAAAACTGTAACGGTCCCAGCTTCCCTGACAAATGAAGGCAGAGCATCCCATAATTGAAGGGCTCTACAAGGAAAAGCCCTACCTCCCGTGTTGCTTTTGTTGACCCTAGGAATAGCCAGAAGCCCAGCATCCTGTGATCTCAGAGTGCGGTTTGGAAGGTACAGGGTCAGTAACTCAAGCAAATAACTAGGTGCTAATCCATTCAGGGCCTTGTAAATTAACAACAATTCTATACTGCACAGGGAGCCAGTGTAAAGAGGCCAAAACAGGGGTAATATGTTGACTTTTCCTGGTTTTAGTCAGAATTCTAGTGGCAGTATTTTGAACAAGCTGCAAGCGGGATACCACACGTTTTGGGACACCAGAAAATAGTGCATTACAATAATCAATTCTAGATGAAACAAAGGCATTCATTAGTTTGGCTATATTTCTCAAATGTGGGTATTAATAACACCAAGAACATTTTTAATAGTTTTGTAGGACTAAGATTAAGAGAGCATGTAGTAGCTCTCGTATGTCGAACTAGCTCTGTCAGTTCCTGCAAGGTAATCAAAGAAAAAGCCCCCATAGTAGCCTTTTTAGGTGCAGCTGGTAAAATTGTGCTCCTTAATTGATGGTTTCTGTGGATCCAACAGGTAGTAGACCTGAGAGAATAATTCTGCATCTTAACTTGTTTAGAATCTTAGATATTCTGTTCCTTATGTCACAAATGCTCAGACTTGGGATTATTAAGTGTTCTGTAGTAGATTAAAATACACCCATCCACCCCCGCCATTTTTTTTCTATTATTGCTATTTTATACAAGTTGTTATGTCTCCCAGTGCTCAGTTTAATTTTGATTTTTATTATTAAAAATGTTCACATTCTGTTCTTGGAGTTAATCTACTTTTGTAATTTACATGCAGAGATTCTACAATTGATTTAATCTTGTTCAGATGCTTCTATTATACCTAAAAAATCTAATAGATTCTGCATGCAGAATACAGTATTGAATAGATTTGCATATAAACAGACCAGCTGGTACAACAAGTGATTTATGTGTCCCAAAGAGGGTAGAGATTAGTTTTAGTTTGAGATTTCAGAATTTTTTCGCTATTTTAGAGATTACCTTTATCTTGGAGGCAGTGTGGTATAATCATGTAAAGTAAAGGACTATGAGCTTGGAGGCCATGGGTTTAAACCTTGGGCAAGTTATTTGGTGTCCTTGTGACTAAGTTCCACACCATTGCCTCAGGTTTGTTGATGTTGATTCACTGTAGTAGGGCTGTGCAAGGTGAATTATTTCTAAATATACATTTAAAAAAGCAAAAGCTCTCTGCATTTTTTAAATTCCAAAGTGATTCACACTTCTGTTTACTTAATTGGCTTAAAAGCACTGGTCCAGACCACTCAATGATGGTAGGATACTAACCAGCACATTGCAGAGCTGGGCTATCATCCTGAGAATCATTGATCCAAGTTTGTATTTTGTAATTTATCACAAATACTATTTAAAGATTGAGAGGATGGGGTTTGAATGTAGAAGATGGAGATCTGAAATCAATAAGGATGATATATTGACACTTAGTAGTGGTCCAGACTGTGTTGACAATGTTGTTGTTGACAGTGCTTGACAAAGTGTTAAGGCTGATTCATACTTCAGTGGTGGGACCGTCGCTGAGGGTGTTTTCCAGTCTCTCTAGTCCATATCTCTCCCCTACAGTGCCACCAGTGATTTCCAACTAATTGCTTCACTGAAAGCTCTTGAGCCCTAATTATACGGGGGTTTTTTTAGTTTTTGTTTTTTGAGGAACTTGGAAAGCTCAGTGACATTTTGCTTTGCTTACGCCGATGTTTATACCAGATAAGTCAGAGCTGTCCGTATTGACAAGATAGACTAATTCACAGTTTTCAGGGTTTTTTTTTTTTTTTCAATCAAAATGTTAATTTGTTATAGCTGCCTGGCAAGAAAATGACATTACAATTTAATCAGAGTTCATTTTTTTTCCCTTTCTTAATAATCTGTGCTTCTATAATGGTCTAACACAATTTTTTCTTCTTTGCGACTGGCAAGGAAATGTAAAAGATGAAGTGAGAACCCTGATACTAGTGTACTCCCGGATTTAAAAAGAAGCCCTTAAATGATGCAGTTTAAAGCAATGAAGAGAATAAAACAATTGTGATGCATGCCTGATCAGATTATTTAAATCTCACTCTGTTAGGTGTTCAGCCAGATATCTGTTGTTACCTTTCCAGACATGTGTCCCTGGTTTTCTTGGTTCAGTCTTGCCCAGAACAGCTTTTGACTCACTTAAAGTTTAGGATGTTGCTGAATACTGTAAATTAACTGGCCAACAATATATTTTTTTTTAAAAAACTAGCATTTTAGAAGAAAGGGATACATCATATAATGAAAAATAAATAAATAAATAAGAAAGCCAGACAAGAATGTACTTGGCAAACAACAGATTACTGTTTAATTATGTATAAAGGGTTTTGAAATATATACATTTTAAACATATTGGGGCAATTTTCATCCTGTGCATAGAGCAGTTCTCCTACCTAAAAGATGACATCTCTTACTCAATAAGAGACACCTGTGAGTGTCTCATTACTGTAGTCTGTAAAGTTTGCTGCAATCTGTCTAGAGGCTCCAAAATAAGCAATTAGCATGTCTGCTTGATTTGATAGTCAGCCAAGATAATAAAAAATGTTGTTAATTAGTACACTCTACAGTAACATAAGCTCACAGCGGCACGATGTTTACAGCTTTGTTCTAAAGGAGGCCATTCGTTGTAAAATGACTTTCGCAGGGTTTATAAGCATCACTACAGAGGTGACCTATCACTCACAGAGTGCCTTGTGACTTCTCTCACAGTGCATTTAAAAAAACAGTTTGTTTTAAAATATTTTTTAGGTATATGTGCTCCTAATGTGTACAGCTAGCTACTGACCTGATGGCACGGTTGTAAATCCTTTTTTTTTTTCTTTTTTTTTTTTAAATAAATTTAGTAGTTACTAGTTAGTTTTTTGTTATTTTCTCCCCAATTTAGTAGTGTCCAATTATTTTGTTTAGCTCAGCTCACCGCTACCACCCCTGTGCTGACTTGGGAGGGGCGAAGACTAACACGCTGTCCTCCGAAACATGTGCTGTTAGTCGCCCGCTTTTTTACACACTGCAGACTCACCATGCAGCCACCCAGAGCTACAGCGTCGGAGGACAACGCAGCACTGGGCAGCTTACAGGCAAGCCCGCAGGCACCCGGCCAGACCACAGGGTTCGCTGGTGCGCGGTGAGCAGAGGACACCCCTGCCAATCTAACCCTCCCTCCCCTGGGCGGCGCTCGGCCAATTGTGCACTGCCCCTCCCGGGAGCCCAGTCGGCAAAGGAATAGCCTGGACTTGAACAGGTGACGTCCAGACTATAGGGCACATCCTGCACTCTACGCGAGTGCTTTTACTGGATGCGCCACTCTGGAGCCCCTATAAAGTCTAAACCTAATACATGAATTTACTAGTCCATTTAGGTAATTACGTTTTATCGGTAGGACCTCTCATACTCTCATTCAAAATATGTGAACATACCATATAATGTTTTTTGGGGTAGATTTCTAGGAAGGATTGAAACTTATGATAGAGTCATTGAAGATGTTAAGGACTGGATATTGCTAGATTTATATTCCAATTTAAAACGGGAACATGAATAGTGAAAGACCATGCAGGGTGCTGTGAGAGTTAAGGCCTTCAGCAGTAGTCTGCAGATTCCCAACCTAGCCTTTATATCAAGGAAGAACTGGTAGGAAAAACGTTTGTGATTACATTTATAATTACAGTAAAGTTCAGCTGAGTGAAGGAACCCGGCACAGCTGGAAATCTTGTGGTGTTCTATTCATTTTCAATCAGTCCTTCCTGAAATGGCAATTGAAATTGGATGTATTGGAAGGATACACATAGCACATATTTATAGAAGTGTATAGTTTTATGGTACTTGAAACCGACCTGTTAAAATCATCAACACTTGGATATCAAATTACCTAATGTATCCCACATTAATTTGAGGAATGAGGGGTGAAGTGCATAATTTGAGTTGTATTGAACAGCGATGCTATCAGACAGACTTGCCTTACTATCATTGGGTGGTTATAGGAGGCTCTGTACGAATTACTCATTTTATTGCATGAATTGAAAACCACGCAGGTTACTGTAGCACTCAATATGCAAAACCTAAAAAGAATCACTGGCATGATTGTGCTTACCTGGCCTCATCAGCATATCTCTCATTAATCTGGCCCTTAGCGGAGCCTGGAGAGAATAAATACTGTGCTAGGAAATCTCCCTCCTTCTGAATTTAAAAAGAAAGAATTGGAGGCAAATTGCTCAAAGCTGTGGGGATCTAAAATGGGCTGTGCGTAGGTGGATGGCAAACTTGTTTACCATTTGTTCTGCAGCGATGTAAAAATTAGAATAAGTATCTCTTTTTTAAATCTCATTTCATGAATTATTTTAAATGTATGCATTAGGGTAGGAAAAGCCAGGCTGAAATATGACATGTTATCTTTCATAGTGTCCTGGCGATGGTACAGCAGATTAGAAGCAACACATCGTTCATGCAATTAAATCACTTTGTTGTTCTCTGTTGCTTTTAAAACCATCTGTTTGTGTCTATTCCCAATAGGAAATTTAAAAAAGAAGTGTTAAAGAGAGATGTTTTTTCACATTAATAGTGTATCATATAAATGGGCCATTTTTTGCGAGTTCTGTGTATGAAAAAATAAATAAATCTATAGATTTAGTGTTTAGGAACCCTAGCTTAGAGTTTACTGTATGGAATAACCTGAAATGTCCTGAAGGTGAGACTATGGGCAATTATTGCTACTAAGCATATTGTAGGAACAATTCAATAATTGATAACTTAATGTTTATCTGGGTTGATTAGTTCTCTTATTAATAATATTTAATTAACGTGTTAAAAAGCTTCAGGATTTACTATGAACACACATTCATGCACAGACACAAGGAATAGCAGTATTTTGTTAAGTACACAAATAATAAACAGAAATCAGAAAAGTCAGAAAGTAAATGTCTTAGCACAAAACACAATTTAAAAACTGTCACTGCACTCATGCTTGACTAGCAGGCAATTGAAATATGACACCGCCTGTTTCCTCACACACAAACTGCAGCGCATGAGCAAGCTGTGACTAGCAAGTCACTCGCTCACGCCCACATACAATCACAGCCTCAACTGAGATGATGCAGACAAGCTCATTAATGGTATATAGATGAAGTATATGGCAAGTTTACTTTTAAAGAAATTCTTTAAATCTGAGGTAGATTACTTATACTTACTTCTTCAAGTTTCACTAAAAGTTAATTCACACGCAAAGTGTGCAAACTAAATAATTAACAGTTCAATTCTATTTGAATGTGTTACCATTAATTAATTTAGTTCCATGAAAGGAAAATGCAACTGGAATTATACTCAAAGGTTCCTTGAAGCTTACACTTTTGGTCTGCTGGCTTGGAAACTCAATCTGTTGAAGTGTCTAGTACAAAAACTCTCCTCTCCGCAATGAAGTCTTCAATCCTACATTGGATCAAACTCGGCAACAAAGCTTTCAATTCTCGATAGAATCAACAAACAGCTGCAAACAAAGTCTTCAGTCCTCGGTATAGGATCCACAACAGCTCCCGTCCGCTCTGTCCTCTTCCCTGAATCTTTTAACTACGCAGGTAGCAGGGCACAGTTTCTTTTGGATACTGTGGCTTTAAGTGTACAGCAGACCGAGACTGGTTTGTCTGATAAGTCTGTGTAAGTTTTACGGCAGTCCTTCAGCCGTGCCTCAGTCTCATTGCTTGTGGTTGTTGACTCGCTAGCAGCTTGCTTCCTCCTCTTGGGTCAGTTTTCAGGCAGAGTTCCGTCTTGGTTCAGTTTTTAGGCAGTGTCCCAGAGTTGCAGCTTTGTTAGCAGAGTGACAGCACCTTGTTTAGCATTCGATGTGGAGCACAAAATGTTCAGTTTTGCTTGGATATTTATATTTTTTTTCACTCTGCTAAATACCACTTTCATGAGATCATTTGTGTATCTTGCCTTTTTTTAAACTCACAGTCCTTCGATGTTTTAATGTCCTTTTCCACTGGGACATTAAAACACTGATGTCTTCCTTGCATCAAAATGATTGTTGTTGCACATGTGAATTATCTGTACATAATTCAACTGTCCGCTCAGCCTAATCCAGTTCAGGCGCCGGTCCTCTAATCAGTAGGTCACATAGTTCAGAATGTCTGCCAGGAACTAAGGGACTCTTTTTCTTACGACACAGCAGTTTCATCAATTAGTCCAGTTATATCATTAATACACGTTCATGTATTATCATATTCAGGGAATATGTCCCACAATATATTGGCACATTTATATTGGCTGCCTCTCCATATTGCCGTCAGTGCATTCTGTATTCAACAGAGCTTTCCTGCACAGGCGTGCAGTAAATTCTTATTAGAAAATGCGGCGTGCAACAACAAATATAGGCGTGGGAAGCCATTTTCCCAGTTATTACTTCAATGTCTTTGCAAGTGACTGATCTGCCCTTTGGATCAGATAAGGCTCTTTTGCTTGCTTTTGCTTCCCTGTGCGGGCTGCAGGCTCTCCTGTTCAATAGCTGATTGCTTAGCAAACATGGGCTCCCAAAGCATTTTGAAAGCTGTCTCCCCTTTGAATCTAGGGCAGCTTGCTCGGAAGAAATAGAAACCTAAACGTGAGCCTCAAGGGTTGCTATTGCTTCGAAATGCAATGCAGATAATCCATATAAGCAAGTGTTTAGTGTTGGGGTTAAGAGGGCATGTGCCTCCAGTCTATGATGTTTAGATGTACAGTGTGTTTTAGTACTCTTGAGGCTTTGTCTGTCCGGAGGCTAGGGGAATCCTGTTCACTTAGAGTAAATGGTCATGGAGACTAATGCTGCTGCCACATCTGACGATGTGATATGGACACTGAAGGCAGTATGCCTGTATATAATCTAAAATGATGTTTGAGTGTTACTATAATTGCCAGGGAATGGTGCCGGTAGCAAAGTCCTCTGTTGTTTGAACCCCTTCAGGTCCGCAGCAACTCGCACTGGCGATTGGAGCCCAGTGAGGGGGTGGTCCCTCCAGACGGGGAGACGGAGATCAGACTTGTGGCGAACTTAGACGACACGTTGCGCTTCCAGAACAAGATACACCTGGTGATTGAGAACAGTCAAACACACACCATTCCAGTCATGGCCACTGGAACTGGCACAACCATTGTAACGGATAGACACTTCGCTCCTGAACTCAGTCTGGGGGCTCGTTTCAGGTAGGGTTTCTCTGCTGTACCTCTTTGGTTTCTACATTAGCTAGCAGATTCCAACACATTATCTTCATTAAAAACAAGTCTTCTTTCCTTTTATTTCCCATTGTCAGAAAGCAGCACCTCAGTGTTGCTTTGAAATAAAGCATATTCAAGAATATACATTCAAGCATGTGCTTAACAGCTAAAACAGCTCATTATAGTTATTTGTAATGTGAACAATGTACCGTGGTCATAGACAGGGAGCTGTCATCCTGCTTACAGTGTCTCTAAATCTCCTTGTTCACGTCTCCTATTACAGCTCAGGGTCCTGCCAGTACCACTTCAAGCTAACCAACATGGGGAGGCGCTGCCACCAGCTGTACTGGATGACGGAGGGGTTCCCCCAGTTCCGCAGGCGTGGGCAGATACCCCTGGGCAGAACACAGGGCAGCAAACTGAAGAACACCGTGCCAGAGCCACCCAGCCCAGTCTTCAAGCTGCACCCTTTGAGAACAGAGCTGCACCCGGGGCAGTCTGTCGACATGGTGCTAGAGGGATCGTCTGACACCCCTAAGGTATTCATCTGCTTTATTAATATAAGAGGATCATCAGTCTGAAGCTGGTATGGCACAGGCGCTCCAAAGACAATCAAGGAAGTATGCTTCCCTCCTGCCCAGGTGGAGGGGCGATCCCTCGTCCCATTTATCCAGCTTGGCTTCACCCTTGCAAGACTGACAGTACAATTATGATGTGACATTGTGCAATAGAGATACAGCACATAGTGAGCTGTGATCGGCTGAGAATGTATCATGTAAACAAGTTGCAAACCACTGCTAATGTTTCCAATGCTGCCAAACATGACTGCAAGACTTTATTGATTTGACTGTGAGGTTTTATTTGGTGTGAAAATAGCTACAAAAATAAATCAAAGCTGTACCATACTGTATCTCGGATCCTTGCACAAATCTTGAACACTATCCTATTTTCAGTGCTTCCAGATAATGTATTTTCAGATTGCCCTATAAATGCGTCTCAACAGAAAGATATCCTATGCTCAGGGTTTCGTCCTTATCTCCTTCTGCAGGCCTGTGACCTGTCTTTATCTCACACACACACAGGTAGTAAAGGAAACGCTGATATGCCAGGCCATCATTGGGAAACAGTCTGGGAAGGAGCGGATCATGAAAGTGGATGTCACATGTGAGTTCATCGCACCTGTCCTGGACATTTCAAACAAACAGCTGAGCTTCTGTGTGGAAAAGGTGAGAGTTTCACAGAGTTTATTGAAGTTGCACTTGCATATAACTGTTTCATTTAATGTTTTTTTTTTTTATGTATTTTATTTTAATCTTTATTTTACTAGAAAGTCATATTGCAATAGAGCAACCAGCCTTGACCTCTATGGTGTGAAGTCATCTACCTCACAGCTTCTTCACTGGATATCTGATGAAAATCCATTGCCCTCTCTGTTGCTTCTGTCATCTTTATTTATTCCCTTCATCTTACAGGAGCTCACCAGGCAGTGTATTTCTCCACTGGAATTCAGTCTCTCTCACTCTTTTACTCATTTATAATATTAGCGAAGAAAGAATAATTACAGGAGTCTCCAGGTCATTTTAATGAAATGGTGCCCACTGATTTTCTGTCTCCTCTTTAATTTGTATGCGAGCCCTATATCGCTAAAGCTGTCTACTGCAGACAGCTGCTTTCAGGCCGCTTGCCAAGCCGTGTGTCAAAACTTAACATGCAAATTTATTTCTATGGCATTCTTTTATCTGAGGCTGCCCCATTCATCTCTGTGCTGACAGCTTGCTGTTTGATTTAAGGGACGCGAGCGAGGTAGTGCTATCTCGGATAAATAGCTAGACTGGTTCTTTGCACTTAAAAAGCTTTGTAGATCAGCCAGCATCTGCTGCAGAATTTCATTCCAATTTTTTTAATTAATTCAGAGATGCCTTTACACATGTAACAATGGAACAATCTGAATTTGTTAAAGTCAAGGTATAACTACCGTATGAAATCAAACCTCCTCCAAGGGGGCTGCTTAAATGAGACTCTTGGGTTTGGTAAATTCAAATGTGAATTTTAAAGGGGAGTTGATTTTAGCCATAATATTGATACTTATTTTTCTCACCTTCAACAGCAGCATCAATTCCTATGGTTATACCTGCTATCAAAGCTCAAAACCTATTCACAAAGCTTAGTCATGAGTTATTGAAAGAAAGTTTGTATAAAATAGTTTGATTTTCATGAACCTCCTCTTTTTTCATGAATAATTGTTACATATTTTAAAAAACTCACTTGCTGAATGTGATGCTGAACATGATACACTTTCACAGCAGTGTGCACATTAGATAAGCAGCTGTTTCTATCTGCAAGACAGCACATAGCAGCTGTCGGTACAGGCTGTGTGTAGACCAATCATGATTGTAACGTTTCAAAAATCATCATAATGCTTTCAGGAAAAGACTTCTGAAGTAGTGACACAAATTACATAATAATATTCTGAAAAAGCCGAAAGGAATATTTCAATAGAGCACCCTCATGTATTGAGCATTGCACTTAACTTTTTACAAGATCCCCAGACTTGATTAATAGGAGTGTTACACGTTTTGTGTTATGGACACATGTGTCACAGAGTTTCAGCCTTGGAGAATGTTAAACGCTTATTAAACGTTTTATGTACAGTATGTTTGGTTTGATCATGTCGTTAATCATTCTGGATTTTTAGTGAGACCTGAAGCTGAACCTAGTGAATAATGTCTGTGATCATCATGCCTCTCTTCCAGGGGCCCACTAATGTGCTGGTTCCTCAGTACAAGTCTGTCCTGCTGAAAAACGTCTCCTCGCTGCCACTCAACATGCAGCTGACCTTAGAGGAACCCTTCTCTATCTGTGACAAGCAAGGAGACCTCAGCCTTTCCACGTCAAAGGTACAGATTTTCAGATTTCAGGACTGCCTGATTCATGAGTTGAATTGAATAGTCATCCAGATTGAGGATAAGCTTTTCTTCACTTTCATTGTAAATAGCTGTATTTTTTTTATAAGGGCCGATCTAAAAAAATCTAGATTTTTGGGCAGACAGATGAGAAACATAAGGAGGCTGTGTGGTCCAGTGGTTAAAGAAAAGGGGTTGTAACCAGGAGGTCCCCGGTTCAAATCCCACCTCAGCCACTGACTCATTGTGTGACCCTGAGCAAGTCACTTAACCTCCTTGTGCTCCGTCTTTCGGGTGAGACGTAGTTGTAAGTGACTCTGCAGCTGATGCATAGTTCACACACCCTAGTCTCTGTAAGTTGCCTTGGATAAAGGCGTCTACTAAATAAACAAATAATTCAATATAGGTGATATCTCCCCTAAAGTCTTTATATTACTCCTCCACCTCTTTCCCCTAGACACTTATGCTGAGTGTGGGTGAGGAGGTGGAGCTGTGGGTCCAGTTTGAGCCCTCTTACCGGAAGGACTGCTACTCGCGGGTGGTGGAGGAGTGTTTGGTATTCCAGTACCTCGAGCACCCACAGAAAGACTACATATCCCTGCACGGGGAGGTCCACTTCCCCAACCTGCACTTCTCCAGCATGGAGGTCGACTTCGGCTGCATCCTCAACGACACTGAGGTCCTGAGGACCGTGGACATGTCCAACTGCAGCCCCCTTCCTGTCAAATATCGCTGGTCCTTCCTGGTAGACGACTGGGAGAACAAGATCAGGTAAGAATATCAGTCTTAAGGAATAGATTCAGTCAAAACACACTGTGCCATTTTATGATCTGCATTATTTTCCCATTCCCTGTTCTTTGGTGACATTCAATATCATTTTCCATATGTGTTAGCAAATTGATTGGCACCATAAAACAGGAGAGGTAGCACAGGTATTTTTGAGCAGAGAGACTAATACATGGACGAAGGCTATATTTACATCCTGAGCCATTCTAAAAAAGGTATAATACCACAGTGGTGACGTCAAAAAGTGATAATTCCTCTAGAGGAAAATATATGTGAACTTTGACTCATTCGGCTCCTCGACCATCACTTTCAATTCAAACACAAAATGTCTCGTTTTCACTCGACAACACCAACAGTACAGAAATGTTCATTAATGATCAACAAAATGAGAATATGTTAAAAAAAAAAAAAGATGTAAAGCTGGTACATTTGTATCTCAGAGAAACTGAACGGATAACGACACAGAACGTCCGTACAGCACTGAAAAACACTATTTAAAAAAAAAAAAGAATTGTAATGCTGAACCTCGTCTTCTTTATTATTAGCATCACAAGGGTATCCATGTATTATACAAAACAACAGATGGGCCTCTTCAGTGAGTTACAGGAAAACAATTCCATCTTGGGATTCTGTGATAGTTTATAAACTACTCGACCTCCGGTCTTGTAATTCACAACGTCACAGAAACCCTGGGTGAAATGATTATCCTGTAACTCACTGAAGCCCATCTTTTATTTTTTTATATATATATATATAAAACAGTGTTCACAAGAAACTGAATTAAAGAAACTACTTTAGACAACAGTTCACTCCTTTTTTTATATATATATATATATAAAACAGTGTTCACAAGAAACGGAATTAAAGAAACTACTTTAGACAACAGTTCACTCCTGTTGACAGTAAATGTGTCACATCCTCTGCGTCATAATTTAATGTGAAAATGGCAGATCAAAATTCAGATACCAGGAAATACTAGGCAACAAATTAATGGAGTGTTTACTACATTTATTTCTCTACTGTATGTTTGCCTTTCAAATTAATTTGAAAGGCAAACCCTGTTGGTTAGAGACCTTTTTTTATCAGTTTTCCCAAGAGCAGTCACAAATGCCATCTCTTCAAAACAGACCTGTGGTATGATTTTAAATGCGTCCAATATACATAGACACTTTGCATTTGTCAATCAGCAGCAAAGAAAGCATTTACGACTGAGACTCTGCAACAAGTCATGCCAGCAAGCACACTTTACTTTAGTGAATGTGTCTGAAGTGACCTTGAATGTGTCAGAAGTGACTTTGCACAACTGGAGTTTCACACCTGAGCAGGTTCGCGTTGGAAAAGCGATTGAATCATAAAAAGGAAAGCATGTTGACTTCAGGCTTGTTAACCAGAGCACAGTGCATGAATGCAGGGACCTGCATGCTTGTGTGGGACTAACACACATACACACACGACAGACACCCTGTACTGTGCTGGTGCTTTGCAAAACAGCTCTGCTGGTAAAGTATTGCAGTTGAACATAACCCAGTACTTCTGGGAAGGTCTTCCATCTATGAAAGGTTTATGAAGACGTATACTGTACTTCTAAACCCTCTTGATTTTCGATATTAAAATGAAGTACTTTTTTTCAGAGAGTTGTAGTTTTTATAATGTTACCTGGAGCACAGTTTTAGATTCCCTCAGGCTAAATCATTTTGATTTGGTAAAAAAAAAGTGATCCTGGATTCTTAAAATAAATAAATAAATAAAAGACCTATTATCATTTCCCAATAAGCAGCTGTCTGACTCCTGTTCGAGCAGTTTTTATTTTAAGTCAATGCAAAGGTACAGGGAAGGAGATTTAATTATTTGCACTTTTAATTTCCCACTGCAAAAAATCGACAGAGCAAGGGCCTCCCTCATCAATGTGGAGTGTAGTATATACATCTTTTTCATGTGTTGTTTTTCCTTTTTGTAATTGAAATATCTGCTAGCTGATTACATTGACAAATTAGTTGTTGATGAAAATGTAGATAAATATAGATAAGGCTGCAGCAGAACTCATTTGTATAAGTGTGCACAAATACATACTGTACAACTGTAAATAGATTTTAAAAATACAAGTAAAAATAACACAATAGGATTAGAAAGATGTAGAATAAGCAAAGCACTGGATTTATCTGCATTGTTGATGACTTGGTATTTCTCACCATTTACTATCCCCAGGTGTCAGAAACAAGGCATGTTTGCCCAAACCGAGGAAAAGACAGAGGAGCAGGGGGAAGAGAAAATGAGGGGTGGTGATGATGCCATAACAGATTCAAACAGGTCAGGAGATTGTGTTCACCCCAGTCTGCTAGTATGGGAATATCACATAATGACAGAAATGGGTCTAGAATTTATGTATTGACTTTGTTATATAATTTAAAGGTAACATAAAGCCTGGTCCAATGTGTAACTTCAGAATAAACATTTTGAAGCTTGTAAGTGATAAGAGGTGAACACATCGTTCTCTAAGGTGCTGAAGCTACATACAAGGAGAAATGCTCTTCTGTTGTGTGACCTGTATCAGATTTTGTTAGGAATTTTACACACAACAGTGCCACCTGCTGATTTTAAACCAGTTTACTTGGTTTATAAACATTTGTTCACACATCTTCAGTGGTAAATCAAAGAGCCGTTCACACATCTATGTTTATTAAAATGTTATTTATTGTAAATATATTGACAGAGGGAAAGGTGCATTGCGACAATAACAGGACTAGAGGAACAGAATGGTTAAGTGTGTATTGAGTTCTGAAGAAGTGATAATGGAATGCAGGTTTACTCAAAGAAATGACTGATTTTATAATTTTATTTTTAGAGAGATCGAGGTTCCCAAACTGACCTTTGCCTATGCAGAAGAGGAGGCAGATGCGGTAGAGAAGACTGATGAAGAGAACGAGAGAAGAGAGGGCGCGGGTTCCCCTAAAGACCTCTTGCCTTGTCTTAGCGCCCACAGCCTGATGAGAGAGGTACTGGACCTGCACCTTTAGATGTCATATACATTTGATCTATGTGGTGTTTCTTACATCTGCCAGTGGCAGAGTGGTGCTGGGAGATATGTTAATAAGTTATTGGTTGCACTGTAGTTTGCCTTATTTACTTGGAGGTTAGACATGATTCAGAGAGTAAACTTTTTCCATGTAAAAAAGTCACCATAATGTAATGACAGAAACAGAAAATGATACAAAGGGAATCTAAACAAAAATAATTCTTTTGATAAGATACCTATTTCTGGTCACTGGTCACCTCGCTACAAAAAGGATAGTAGTTCTGGTCACCTCACTACAAAAAGGATATTGCTGCTCTAGAAAGAGTGCAAAGATGAGCGACCAGAATTATTCCGGGTTTAAAAGGCATGGCATATGCAGACAGGCTTATTGAATCTATTCAGTCTTGAACAAAGAAGACTACATGGTGTTCTGATTCAAGCATTCAAAATTCTAAAAGGTATTGACAATGTCCACCCAAGGGACTTTTTCGACCTGAAAAAAGAAACAAGGACCAGGAGTCACAAATGGAGATTAGATAAAGGGGCATTCAGAACAGAAAATAGGAGGCACTTTTTTACACACAGAGTCTGGAACCAACTCCCCAGTAATGTTGTTGAAGCTGACACCCTGGGATCCTTCAAGAAGCTGCTTGATGAGATTCTGGGATCAATAAGCTACTAACATCCAAACGAGCAAGATGGGCCGAATGGCCTCCTCTCGTTTGTAAACTTTCTTATGTTCTCATGATATATCACACTCATATCAAGTTGATCTCCAAGGACAGGTTGGATAATTGAATGACTGCATTATTCTTGATTGCTGTATAACAGGTCAATTAATAAGTATTTTTTTTTCTATTATAGATTATAAAGTGAAACATTATAGATAGTCAAATACAAACAACTTTATTGCTCCAGTGTGAGTTGTGTTTTGTTTTTGTTTTTTTTAACTTCAGCCTGTAGGTTCAAGGGGAGCAGACAGACTGTCTCTATCTTACAGCCAGGATTTCACAAGCATGCCACTATACGAGCATCAGGAGGAACATCACACCACTGGTGTGGAAGAGGTAAGATCCAGTACCTTGTTTTATATCAAGGGTATTCGTTACGTCTGGGTAATTCAGAGAAAGTGAAGTGGATCAGCCTGGCACCAGATTACTTCAAGTCCTGCTGTTGCAGACACACATTGTGTTCATTGTAAGGACTGTACTGTATAGATGTCAGTATTAGGTCATGCTCAGTGACCTGGCTTTGAAGGTGTGGCTTCCCTCCCTTTGGCAGGTGTTTGATATTTTGCCGCTCTACGGGATCCTGCAGCCCAACGAGACCCAGCAGGTCGATTTCACGTTCTACGGCCACGCAGATATCAGCGGCCAGGTGCTGGCTCTGTGCGAGGTGGAGGGGGGGCCCACCTATGAAATCACACTGAAGGGAGAAGCATCGCTGGTCAGATACGCCTTCGACAGGAAGGAGATAGACTATGGGCAGCTGGTACAAATGTTTCTTTACTTTTTACCAGCAGTGGATATTTTCTTGTTGTGTTACTACTGAAGTATAATAATGCCTTTTAAAACATGTACATTAACATGGTAATTTACTCTTATTTAAATATTAAATAAAGCTGGATTACAGCATTCCCAGAAAAGTCTAATAAACAGAATTCAGCCCTTGCTTCAGCCATTGCTTCAGCCATTGCTTCAGATTCTGCCGTATGTTTGACGAGCTCTGTTGCTTGTATCTCTGCCACTTGTATCTCTGTCCAGCTGTTTGACCACGTGGCAGAAGCTGAGATCACACTGAAGAACACAGGGAAGGTTGGTTTTGAGTTCAGCACACTCAGTGTCCAGCTGGACTCCTCTCCCAACAATCCTCAACCTGGACTCCCACTGGTCATCCCCTCTTCGGTGGGTATAAGGAGCAGTCAAGCCTCAGGAAAATGGATTCATTCCATCAGCGTGCTAAAAGGCCCAACATATCACTTCAAACAGCTTGCTTCATTGTGTTTGTTTCCTTCACTACCATCAATCTTTTTCTATGCAGGGCTTTATTGAGGCTAATTCAGAACAAACGCTGTCCGTGTTTTATCTTCCTGGGGTTCCAGAGCATTTCCACAAGTACTTTGAGATACAGGTGTCCTACTTTGAACCAGATAGCATCTCTGTGAGGGGAGAGGGCATTTTCCCCAGGATCTACCTGGATCTGCCCAGAAATATTACAAGTAGGGTTTAACAGTTGTCTGTTAGTTTCTGGTTTAAACAAGTCCTACACGTTTTATCACCGTTTACATGTTTTTGCTACCCCCCTCCCCCACCTCTTCCCCCTCTGTAGGTAACAAGTGGTACAGCGCAATGCTAAAAGAGGCAAGGGGATCTCTGGAGAGAGAGACATGGAAGGAGGAGACGTACAGCCGGCCAGGGACAATGACAGGGGACCAGTCTGCAGAGGACTACATCCCATCTGTGAGTAACAAACATACAGAGTCATTATGTGATTCTAGCACTGGAGCAATATAATGGTTACTGCTTGACAGTCAAAAAATGTGGTTTTGTAAGCTTCCTACAGTACCTAATGTGCACCTAGATATATAAGTTATGCAATAATAACTGAAGAGCTTGCGGTAACATTTCCTGTTTGCCTCGTGTGTCCAGTATGACTCCCTGCTCCAGATGGAAGTGGAGCGTTTGCTGATGAAGGAACATGCCCTGGAACAGGAGGGCCTCATCTCTTCCTGCAGCGAAGACTCCAACCCCATCCAGCGATGGCGCAAGAAGCTGTCCAGGTAACCAATTACCGCTAATCAAACGGGTTGTACTTACTCTGATATGATTACAGTACACATTGTGTCTTTATTAGGACGCCACAATTCTGTTGTCAGATCATTTTTACATGCATTAAGTGGAGGGTGATTATTATTCTTATCACCCAGAGGGCCTGTCGTGTCAGCAGTAAAAGAGTGTAAATTGCCAGGAAAGAAATGGTTTCTAATGCCTTTCCCGCTAGATCATTCTTGTCTTGTGCTTTTAATCCAGATGCTGCTTAGCCGAGTACACCCTGGACTTTGGCTATGTGATTCATGGCAATGTGTGCACTCACATCGTTAAGGTGACCAACACAGGGCCTCTCCCTGTTTCCTTCCATGCAGACAGACGCAACCTCGCTATCAACGGTAAGGGGTGGACTTATCCTCGGGTGTGGGCTCGGACTTCATTGCTGAAATGTATTATTATTATTATTATTATTTGTTTTTGTTTAGCAGACGCCTTTATCCAGGCGACTTACAGAGACTAGGGTGTGTGAACTATGCATCAGCTGCAGAATCACTTACTACGTCTCACCCTAAAGACGGAGCACAAGGAGGTTAAGTGACTTGCTCAGAATCACACAATGAGTCAGTGGCTGAGGTGGGATTTGAACCAGGGACCTCTTGGTTATATGCCCTTTTCTTTAACCACTGGACCACACAACCTCCTGAATCCAGCAAGTTGTTCACATGTTATAAGAGTCACAGGCTTTCATAAAAACAAACATCCGTCCATACAAGAAAATGTATTAACACAATACGCTGCAGGTTTGTGCACATAATGAAATGCCAGGAGGGTAATGCTCAAAAATCTTTCCTAGATAAAGTGGTGATATTTTTTTTTTCTTCCAGGTTTCAGCACAGAACTAGACAGGGTGAAGAACCTTCCCTACTGTGAGACAGAAACGTTTGAAGTGAGGTTCGATCCCCGAGGGGCCAATCTCAACCTGGGAGAGATCGATGCACTGATGCCAATACAGGTGGGCATGTGACCATAAGGGGCTCAGTGGTTGGCAGGAGTTCAAGACCTGGTTTCATCTTGCTGCAAACTATTCATTCTGCATGAAATCTGCATGTTCTGTGCTGTCCTTGTTACAACCAGAAATTACTACAAAGACACGCATTTTACGAAATAAAACAAGCAATAGTTATATATGGAAACAGCAAAGTCTGTATTTTGTGGCATATACATATTGTATCTAAATACACACTGCAAATATAAGTGGTAAATATACATGAATGTATTTACTTCTTTGTATTATTAGTAGGTTGTGATAATACCTTGCACCTTGCAAGTTTGAAGAAATGCCAACATATCTTTGTTACCTGTGTTCTCCAGGTTTTGGGAGGGCCGACGATCCATGTCCGGTTGCTTGCTGTCGTGACCATGCCGTCCCTCACTGTCTCCACTGATAAACTGGAGTTTGGCACAGTACAATGTGGGCAGTGCCAAGTGATGACAGTACAGCTTTACAACCACCTGCAGGTCACCTGTGAATGGGCAGTCAAAGAGGGGGAAAAGACCAAGAAAAAGGTAAATAGCAGGATCCCCCCAACAAGAACACTTTTCACTGTCTGTATCAACATCCATAGATATCCAGTAAAGCCAGTTTGACTGCAGTGCTCCCTCTTCATTTCGCTGTGGCATACACATCAAAAAGAAAAAGTGAAATATTGTAAACAGTGACTTAGTGGAAGGCCTTATACAGGTAAATATATGACTTCTAGAATTTACTGTCAATGTGGCATAACAGTAAATTCACCAAATTAATGACTTATCGAATCGGGGGGGCACTGTATTACATACAATGTATTTTGTATCCATCATAATCATTGTATTGCAAAAGACAAGCAAGTTTGACTTTTTTTTCTCCCATTCATGTCCTATGATGTGCAGTTCCTGTAAAGAACACATGTACTGTACTGCTGTTTTATTCTATTGGTTGTTTTGTGTGTCAAACAGATTGACAAGTACATACCCCTCCACCTGCGACGCAAGGCAAGACAGGAGTTGAAGGCTGAACCTCTAGTGTTTGAAATGCTGCCCGCTTCTGGAGTGCTGCTGCCAGGAGAGCGAATCAACGTCCAGGTCAAATTCAGTCCTGCAGAAGAGGTAGAGACCACTTGACCTGCCATTTATTTTGATGAAAAAATGATTTCTTTGTTGCCATTAAATGCAAATTACTTTTTTTTTTTTTCCAAGAAACTATACAGTCAGCGCCTTGCTCTGTGCATTTCCCAGAGCAGCCACCGGGTGATGCTGTTGGCCCAGGGCAAGGGTCTAGAGCTGCGGCTTGATTTCAGCCCCACTGTGCTGGAGTTCGGGCCGATCCTGCCCCAGAACAATGGTGACGATGTGGATGTGCTGGTGAAGAATCCGTGCGCTTTCCCCATTGAATTCTACGCCCTGGAGTATGACAAGCAGTACCTGGAGGAGGAAAAGGTGAGACCCTCCTTCATTCCCTTTAGCTTGTATTATCCCCTGGGCACTAAGGCACTCTGAGTCATGACCTAGAAATCAGACCTAGGAATACTTTGTCAAACAGCACAGGATAGTAGGAAACTTTCTCTGACACACTTTGAATTGACCCCAATTCAGATTCTGCGGAAGATTAAGGGGTACGATTGTCACAACAACATTCTCTTACCCCCCCGGGCCCCAGGGGAGAAGCTGCCCTCTGAAATCCTGGAGTACTTTGAGGAGCTAAGGAGAGTGAGAGAGGAGCAGCCCAAGCAGGAAGGAGGTAAACCAGTTCAATTCCACATGACACTTTCTGTTTATAGACACCAGGGCTGCTGCTGAATCAGCCAACACAATCAAATGGGTTCATTAGGCTCAGGAATCTATTGGAAAGGAAAATGGGATTGTTTTGAAGGTGCAGTTAACAGGCAGGCTGATTTGGTCCCCAGGCTCAAAAAAGGAGGAAGAAGACAGAAGTGTGCCTGAGCAAGGGGAGAGGCGAGACCTAACTGGTGCCCCCAGTCTGGAGGAGAGTGACACCCAGCGGCCAACAGACACCCAGAGTGAGGAGGCAGACGTGGAGATGAGGGTGGAAAGAGCTTCAGGTATTGCATTCAAAACAAGCTAAGTAAACCAAAACTTAATGATCATGATGATATACTTTTTGATATGTAGAATTTTCAGTAAAAATAAACCACAGTAAGTCATAGCGTTCCAGACATTTCCAGCAAAGTTATGTTTTTTGGGTTTTTTTTTTTTCCCTCCAAAAGACACAAAGGCAGCGGTTACTGAAAGCAGCAGCAGTATTGGAGTGGGAGATTTGGATACGACCCCGGTCTCAAAGGTCATAGCCAAGCACATGGGCATTGACCTCTCCCCAGAGGGCCTCGCTGCCAGGAACAGGAGAGGCATTGCCATCATAGTGCACGGTGCCCCTCTGTCAGGTAAGGTTTGCAGCAATGCATCATCCATAAGCAGAACAATGAGGTTGCAGTGATGTAACTTTGGTTTCAAAAGTGTGTGTGGGAGGGGGGGGGGGGGGCAGTTTCTGTAGCTGGGGTATATAGTAATACAATTAAAAATAAACGTTCATTTCATTCAGATTGGTGTCTTTTTGCGGTCGTGAACTCCCTCTTCGGAGGACCGGGCTATTCACAGTCACTCTGCGACAATATGATTCCAATGTTCAAATAGAAAATATTTTGATAGTATTGAGATCATGGACATCTGAAATGGTATCACGATCGTCCCCCACGTCCCTCTTGTAAATTATGCCTATGACAGGTTGTGTACTAAACAGACGGCAGAACTGTTAGAATTAGCATCTTTGAATCGCAGGTCTTCGCTTTGATTTATGCCTGGGTTCATTCTTATAGGACAGGAGTATGCGGGAGAACTGTAGTGGCAGACAAGCCACCTGTCAGCTGTCACCTTTCAAGTTTACTCCGCCAACCAAATGCAGTGTATACATTTTCTTTTTTTCTTTTTTGTTTTTTTTTTTAACAGGGAAAACCAGTACGGCAGTGACCCTGGCGAAGCACTATGGCACTCCCTGTTTGAACATTGACAGCATGGTACTGGAAGCTGTCTCAAATGGGAACAGCCCCGTCGGTCTGCGGGCTCGAGAGCTGTGTGCCAGGGCTGCTGTGGAGCAAGCACAGAGGAAAGCAGAGGATGCTGGTGAGTGCACATTTCCTGTATTACAATGCCTGCAAAACAAAATCTGCCCTTCGCCAAGGGACTTTGCACAGAGCACAGGCTACAATTCAGCAGTTAATTTATTATAATTTGAAAGTCTCCAGGATGCTTTTACAACATGCATCTCAAAATAGCTGGATTGCAGCCTGCATTCTGGGATTGATCACAAGTTGAAAGGCAGGTAAATACTCTAAGGTATTAATGGCAGCAGGATAAGAAAATTATTGCTTCATATTTTGTATAAAGGCCTATTAAAGCACAGATGTCTGCACTGATTTTGTATTTTTATTTTATTTTTTTAAATGTATTTATGTGTTGATTTTTTTTTAAATTTTTATTCTGTTATGAGTTGGATTCACTCACAGGATGTTCATGAATAAAACAGTGACAGATGTCTCTCCTCTCTGAAAATGTGCATTTACTTTTGCACTTGCTTCAAAAAAGACCCTGTGCTATTTATATCCAGATGACTTGACATGCTAAATATATAAATCCTCATGCAATGCAAAACTACAAAATGCTTTCTAGAGGAACATCTTTGGATTTGCCGCTACAGACGGTCCTTGAAGCAGTTTGTGACTGTGAATGATGAGTAATGGTTTGCATTTGTTCCTGATCAGCTGCAGAGGCAGCAGCAGCAGCAGCAGGGGCTCAGGCTCCTGGCTTCCTCAGCGTCGAGGCAGTTACCAAACACACAGCAGAGGGCAGCCAGACCAGCGAGGGCAAACAGGGGCCTCACTCCTCTATCTCCACCCGCAACAAAGCCAGCACCGTGGGGGGCAAAGGAAAAACAGAGAGCTCCCACACCCACAAACAGCAAACCTCCGAGCACATCGCTGTCTCACAGGTACTGTGCATGAAGCTGCTGGCTGTGGCCCTTTCACTGTATACTGAATACATCTTCTCCTGGCTATCTAGATATTTATTAAAATCATCAATCCACACATTGCCTCATCTCAGAAGTGCATTATTATATTTGCACCAACAGGGATTTAGATGTCAGCACCCGTTTTCCCAAAACACATTTTAATTCGGTTGTTTTTTATGATTAGATTTTTTAATAGGAAAAAAGAAAAAACTTCTACAATTAAATACCTGCTATACACTATGCAGGGTGTTGATAGGGGGAGTTAAAACACTTCTAAAAGCTCAGAGGACCATAGATGATTACATGACATATTACAGATATTTATGTCATATGCTTTCATGTGAATTTGAATTCTGCTTTTTATGTAAAAAGAACATTAAAATGAAATGCTGTAGCATGTTGGCTTGCCTTGTTGGAAATCCTTTGGTCCACTTGAGCTGGAAATGGATTGTATTGTAGTTTGTCTGGTATGTGCTGTGGCTTTAGTGAATCTACTCCACCTCTTATTCTCACCTGTTATTTGAGTCCCTGATGTTTGTGTTGCAGAGCCTCAGTGTCCCTGTCCCTGCAGGGCTGCCTCAGCGCAGGCTGAGTGTCAGTGCCAGTGTGGCAGGAGAGTTGGGGCTCCTGAGCTGCACCCTGCCTGAAGAGCTGCTGGTGGATATTCTGACCGAGAGGCTGCAGGTACAGTACAAGTTTGAAAGGTGACGGGGGAGAAATCTGTAGGGGAAGAGTCTGCATCTTCACCAGCAAATAAAGACTAATACTGACCAAGACCCTCACTGGCCAAGCACCTTCGGGATTCCAGACCGGAGCTGCTTGAGGGGGTACAGCAGTGGTGAACTCTGCAGTGTGTCCAGGGGCTATGCCACAGCTCACAGGATAAACAACAGTTGTTTATGATGTGGAGAAACCCCATCCCCTTAAACCCAAACCTGATTTTGTTACTGTTCCTAAATCCATCTGTTCTTTACATTTTCCCATGTGAGTGCTATAAAGACCCATGCATCATTCACAATGTCAGAGCGTCCTGTTGTGTATTCTGACTGTTACCTTTCTCTCTCTCCTCAGCTTAATGACTGTCACCGGGGAGTGGTGTTTGACAGCCTGGAGACCCTTTACTCCCGCTCAATGACAAGCACTCTCCATGCCATCCTGAAAGCTCTCAACAACCGCCGGTACATCTACCTGATCAACCTCAAGCACGACTACGCAGCCTTCAAAGCCAGGGAAAAAGCCCAGACAGAGGAGGAAGGTAAGGCCAGCTAAAGGGGGGATGTAAGGTCATGCTGATTTATAAAACAATGTAGTTTCTGCTTTTGTGGCTTAGAAGTTAGTGTACTTTTTTTTTTTTTTTAAAGAAATTGCATTATCTCTCCTCACATAAATACATTTTGAATTTTACGATAACCCAGGCATAATCCATTTAAAAGCATTACATGCCTTTCAATTATAAATAGGCAATGCTAAAGATGTTCAGGGCGTTACCTTTACCATTTCAAATCTGCTTTTCGCTCTCAGAGCGATTGCTGAAGGAGAGTATTGAGAGGGAAAAGGTGCATATGGAGGAGATGGATGAGGAGGAGTATGATGCGCTTTCAGATGAAGAGAGAGCCAGGATCGACCGCAGGCGTTTGGATGAGATACGAGAACGCAAGCGCAGGTGAGCACACCGCACAGGTTCCTTCACGGAGTACAAGCTCTGCTGTATGGCATCTCTCTGTAAAAGCACCATGATAGTCATTTCATTACACCCAAACTTCTGTAACTGCTTTCACTGCTAATATGTGCTAACAGCATTTCATTTCTATTGTATGACACATGCAACACTTTCAGTTACAGGCCCATTCTACGTTATGTGTGTTTCAGTTTGGAGCACACCCTCCTAAATTGTAGTGTAGGCTGAAAACATGGTGGAACATATATTGTTTTAAGTTATATAGCCAAAAGCTTCTTAAAGGACTACTTAATTACAATTTTTAAAAACATAAGGAGTGATTTCCAGAGTCCTTAATGTTGCAGTAACAATATATAATGTGGAATAGGCCTACATGAATATGAACTACTATCTTAGAAAACTCCAAACGTCCCTGTGAGCTTTGAGCCCTCTGTTTTTGTGTCCCACCCCCTCAGGGAGCAACTCAAGCTGGAGCGTGAGATGGAGGAGAGGAGGCAGCAAGAGGAGCTGGAGAGGCTGCGAGAGGAGGAGGAGATGAAGAAGAAGAACAAGAAAGGAAAATTGAAGGAGCTGAGCAAAGAGGATCAGCTGCTAGGGAAGAAGAGCCAGCAGGGTGTTAAACAGGTACAGCACGCAATCAGAACCCATTCCCTTTCTTTTTACAGATTTACAAATAGAGAAACACATTAAGACTTGACCCTGTTAACTTTAATAGGCGACAAACAATTCCGGGGGGCGCTCAGACACAAAGATGGAACAGCTTATCGGAGAAAGAAAAATGTCCTACCAGGAAAAGCCTGAATCCCTTCCCACCGAACACAGTGATGTAGAGGACGGGAACAAGAAGAAAAAGATCAAAGAGGGGAAGGATGGGAAAGCTGCACCTCCTGAGGTGAACCCTTCCTCTACCGAGGAGGCTGAGAAGGAGCCAATGAGTGAGGGTGAGAAGCTGCTCGTGCAAAGGTTCAAACTGTACAATCACAGCCAGAAAGCTATCTCCCAGACTCTGGACTACTGGGACCGGGTGCAGGGGATCCTAATACACCCATTCGCCCCTGATGAGACCCCACAGGAGGGGGAGGAGCCCATCCCTGAGAGGCCAGTTCCAGAACGACCAGGCCCAGAGCGAACAGTCCCCTCGGGCAAGAAGGGAAGGAAGGAGCGGGAGAAGGAGAGGGCAGAGAAAGAACGGCTAGAAAAAGAGAAGATAGACAGGCTGAAAGTGGAGGGAGAGTTCAAGGCCTGCCTCTCCCCAGCTCCCAGCCCGCAGACGACAGACGGAGACGGGGTGGAAGCAGAGGAGCAGCTGGAGGCCAGGGGGGAAGTGGGGGTACCCCACATCCTATTGAACGTCATTGGCCAGGACGACCCCAGCGCCCAGAAGGTCCTTGAGAGCAAGAAGCTGCCTCCACTTGATGAGGTACCGTTTCCATATGTTCAGTCAACACTCATCAACTAGCAAAAATATGTATCAACTCTTTATAGCGATAGCTTATTATACATTGACACTGTATATACAGTACAACACCCACTGAACTGATAACATGCATATTGTACATAAAACACAACAGCTAATAGTGGGCTGTAATTAAATTGCCAGAATGTTTTTTTTTTTGTTTGTTTGTTTTTAAATATGTATTATAAAAGCTTTAGAAATATACCTTTTTTCTTCTTTTTCTCTTTCTAGGTTTTAGACGGCCTTGGGCAGGGTCCCAAAGGCCCTCCAATACCACCTTCAATAATCTTCTCAGTGGTGCCTTACCCTGGGAAGAGGACCCCCCCGAATGGCCAGGATAACCTGAGCCATTTCGAATTCTTGGTACCGTTGTCAGAGGATGTTGCAGAGGACAAGAAAGAGGCAGAGCTTGAAATGGACTCAATGGGCTCTATCAGCATCCTCAAGGTAGACTTTCAGGCAAAAGGAAGGGCAAATTCTACTTCAGGATTGCGTTCTATGTTTTTGTATGGCTGACATTCCTCTGTCACTGCAAACACTTTACATTTAAATACGTGAAAGGGTTTATTAAAAATAATACTATTCCTTACAGAGTGGCACCAGATTTGTTGTGGCCATTATTGATCGTTAGCTTAATGTTTTGAAAGAAACATTGGCAGTATATATGCAAGGTGTATGTATGTGTATATATATAGTGTATATGCTCTGTATCGTTTTCAGGAGGATGCGGTAACTTCTACCAGAGGCCGTTTGAAGAAAGAGAAGGTTGACCCCCAGAAGCTCCGTACAACCACCAGGAAGGGCCAACGAGGGGGTGACACCCACTCCCCGTCACTCTGCGCTCTGACCCCCGTATCTGACGCTGACCAGAGCAGTATCACCGGAGAAACCCTCCATGACAAGAGCCAGAGGTACACATGTTAGCCCACTGCCACCTTACAGCCTGTTCAAAACTGCTGTAACAAGGGTTAGAAAAAAGTGAAGGGAAACGTATCTTCTATTGTGAAACTTGTAGAAACCAGCCAGGTCAATTACAGTACTGCGATACGATGTGTGTCATGATTAATACCAGCCAGGTCAATTACAGTACTGTGATACGATGTGTGTCATGATTAATACCAGCCAGGTCAATTACAGTACTGCGATACGATGTGTGTCATGATTAATACCAGCCAGGTCAATTACAGGACTGTGATACGATGTGTATCATGATTAATACCAGCCTGGTCAATTACAGTACTGTGATACGATGTGTGTCATGATTAATACCAGCCAGGTCAATTACAGTACTGTGATACGATGTGTGTCATGATTAATACCAGCCAGGTCAATTACAGTACTGTGATACGATGTGTATCATGATTAATACCAGCCAGGTCAATTACAGTACTGTGATACGATGTGTATCATGATTAATACCAGCCAGGTCAATTACAGTACTGCGATACGATGTGTGTCATGATTAATACCAGCCAGGTCAATTACAGTACTGTGATACGATGTGTGTCATGATTAATACCAGCCAGGTCAATTACAGTACTGTGATACGATGTGTGTCATGATTAATACCAGCCAGGTCAATTACAGGACTGTGATACGATGTGTGTCATGATTAATACCAGCCAGGTCAATTACAGGACTGTGATACGATATGTGTCATGATTAATGTGATGGTCCCGATAGGCTACTCGTATGATGTCAAAAGACCATTCAATAATGGACCTATTTTGTTAAAATACAAAATTGAAACAAGTTACACCCCTAGTTCTTATATGCAGAGTTAAGTTTATGATTTGATCACTAGCAGTCCAATTTGCTATGTCTCCCCCAGACTGACCACCTTTCGCTGGCTCGTCCCACCGAACGGAGAGGTCACTCTGAGAATTCACTTCAACTCCACTTTGGTGGGCACGTTTGACCAGACCCTGAACTTTGAGCTGACAGGGACCAAGAGACGCTATTCACTTTACTGCAGAGGAGTGTGTGCCTTCCCATCAATCAACAAGGACCCCAGGTAAGTGCCACTGTGTTGCATTCTCATTCAGCACACTGTTCACGTGTTACTCTTTTCTTTTCTATCTCTGCACACACGTTTTTTCTCACCTTTTTCAGGGTAGTGTTCGCTCACCGTCAGAAGATGAGCCTGCCAGACAAGATTATCCACAAGAAATTCATCATGAAGACAGATGTGTTTGAATTTGGCCCACTGCTCTGTGGAAAAACAAGAGACAGGTAAATACTGTGCATTCTGTAAGTTCTGTACACATGTTTTGAGGAAGTATATATAACCTGTGGGGTTTTTGCTGCATTTTTTATTTTACTTCCTCAACATGGTGAAATTGTCTATTAACACAAATGCACGCTTTATAAACTGTAAATCTTTTTTAACACTTTTTTTACAACCATCTGGTTTTGTTTGGCAGGTACAAGGAAGGGAAATACCCAGAAAACATGGAGAAGCTCACAATCCACAACAACTCCCCCTTCGATACAGAGATTTTCTTCTGCTTCCAAAATGACATGAAAGCCACCACTTTTCTGTTGGACCCGCCCACTATATCCCTCAAACCCAATGAAAAACAGGTATCTGGGACCACCATGATTGTATAAATGGATGGTTTATATATATTTTTATTTCAAATGTCCGTGTTCGTTTATACTTTACGTACTAGAAATCAAACATATTCAAATTGAATGTGGTAGTTCACCTGGTAATAAAATGTTTCTTCTTTCTCAGGAACTGTCTGTCTGGGCTTACCCTACCACCCCGGGTGTGTTTGAGGACACTGTGGTTTGCTGCATCAAGGAAAACCCAGAACCAGTGCTGTTCAAGGTCTCCTGCCAAGGAGTGAGACCTGAACTGGAACTAGACCGGAAAAGTATTCATTTCGACAGAATCCTCTTGCACAGGTCAGAGGTCATAATTGAATGTGCGTGTGTGTCCGTGTGAATGTTGGGATCACTAAACACTTTTTTATAACCTGTCCCCTGGCCTACTAAAATGCTTTTGGGGGGATAGATAGCAATCTGGTATCCAAACAGATAATCTGGTATCCTCAGATGCTAGATGTTTATACCGTGCATATGTCAATTGCTATACTAACCAAAACATTAAAAAAAAAAAAAAAAAAGCTAGACATTACTATTTATTGAGAAAAAAATAATACCAGCATTTATGTGAAGCAGTACACTGTTGTCTCATTTCACAGCCACTGATTAGCACTAATCACGGACTACCTAATGTTACCTTCACAGTGTGAAGTGCGTCTGTGTAACCAGAAGTATTATTTGTTTTGTAATTGCCTTTGTTTTTTTCTTTCCTTCGTTCCACAGAAAGGATACAAAGACGATCCACCTAAGAAACAGCAACCGGCTGCCTGTGGCCTGGAAGCTTAGTGGGTTAGAAATGTTGGGGGATGAATTCTTGGTGACCCAGGACCAGGGGATAATCGAACCCAAATCTGAATTCCCTCTACAGATGCACTTCAAGGCAGTGAAACCTATCAACTTGAAAAAGGCCGTCAGGCTCGAGGTACCCTAGACTGCACCAGTTACCCTTGCTTATTGTTAGCTTTGATACTCATAATTTACCCTTTAGAAAGTCACTTTGACCAGAAAAAACGATAAAACAATGCACAAGGAATTCAAATGTTATGTCCTGCATAAACCAAAATATATTTTCATATTAAATTGTGATAAGTTCCAATCATTAAGACAATGAATTAAAAAAAAAAAAAATCTGGGACTACAAAAAGATAATGTAATACATCTTTTGTGTCTCTCAATTTAAATTTTTTTTTTCTGATTGCCAGGTGTCAGATGTGGAAAATATTCTTGGTATCGTTCATACAGAAAACATCCAGATCCATGCTGAGGCCTATGATGTGGCGCTGGACCTGAGCTTCCCCAAAGGTACGCTTTTGAGCAAAATCCATGTACAGTAGGAATTCAGCTGGGCTATTCTTGGTTGACATTATGAAGTAAATTCAAAATGAGTTGGTACGGTAATAGATCATTAAATATTACAAAATGTTTATGCTTTTTATAAAGTTTGAGTACTACCTTCAATATGCAAATATGCACCTAGTTTATTAAAGTATGTTTTGGGGAGATTTGAAAGTAAAGAAGCATGTATCTTTGTAATTATCTTGTCCTTTGTTATTGTTCAGGTACTGATGGTGGCCTTGACTTTGGGGTTATCAAAGTAGCAGAAGAAGCAAAGCTGACTCTCTCTCTGAAGAATAAAGGCAAATATGAGATTGCATACAGGTAGGATGAGAACAAATGCAGTGCCAGTCAAACAATATTACCTTTTGTGAGATTTGCAAAGAAGCGCATAACACACAGAAATAAAAGGATAGTGTTTAAATGTGTGTGGTACAAACAGATGGTACCTCACTGTATTGTGATGTTGTATTTGGCATGCCTTGTTTTTCAGTTTTACTCTGGAGGCCACAGAGCCTGACATGCCTGACCTGCACTCTCTGTTCACCATCCAACCCCACAAGGGGACTCTGAATCCCAGTGAGCGCCCCATGCAGGTCCAGATCCTCTTCCGCTCTCGCAAGGAGGTGGTCATCAAAGACCAGGCCATCTTGCGCTGCAAGGTACTGTTTAATGCAACTGTGCATCACACTTTTACCGTTTTTTTCACCATTTTTACCCTTATTTCAGACAGTAATAAAAATGTAATGGATTTGCAAGTCGTCCAAAAGCCAGCAGTGGTGCAGAATATATGCATGTAGAACTAATGCACATTTTATGGTTCCACCCAGGTGATTGAGCCCAATGTGTCTGAAGGGGGAGAGACCATTGCCTGCATTCCAGTGAAGGTCTCCATTCGTTCTCTGTTCAGCAAGTACAGCTTCGTACCGGGTAACGATCTCAACTTCGGGGCCATCGTGTATGGCATCCATAAAATCCGCACCTTCACCATTGAAAACAAGGGGGAATTCGAAATAAGATACACCATCTTCAAAATGATGAAGGAGCTGCCCGTGCTTACACAGAAGAAATGGTAAGTAGCTCCTCATTTCAGAAAGGATCCCTACTTTTTGCAGGGCAGTACCATGGCTAAAACTTGTTCCTTCTTCTAATAGCTTAAAATAAATCTGCAAGAAGCTGGCAAGAAAAAAAAATAGTGCTGCAATTGTTTTTGGTACACAAATTAAAAAAAAAAAAAAAATGTGTATCTATAATTGAAGGTAGTACATACTTGTTTGTAAATCAATTAGGTCATTATTAATAATACTAATCAAAAGAAATGGAACAGAACTTCGAACGAGCTAATCCGGTAAAGTTCTCATGCTAAAACCTTTTTGGTAACGTTGCAATGATGTTGCTGGTCTTTGTTGCTTCCTCCTTCAGTGGCCCTGCCAAGCGCAACCGTTCTTGCGAGGATATGGGCATCACTCCTCAGGTGGGTACTGACTTAACGAAGGTCACTGGGGAAAAACGGCCCCACTTTCATTGCAGTGAATTCTTTTAATCTTTGTACAGTAATGTGAACCCAAGCTCATTATACTCATTATATTGCACTGGTTTTACTCAATACTGAATAGTATATAGTTATATAAGTAAAGCTTCACTTAATTTTACCAGCATCTATCAGTGCTTTTAACCCTCCCAGTCCTGAATTATTTTATTTTGCATTTATTTATACGTGAAGTTCCAACGTGATTTCCGAAGACATATGTTAACATACGGCACTAAGATAAGGTGGGACTGAAAAGGTTAAACACCAGAAAAAAGTCTCCTTTTGCACCCTGTCCTATACAGTTCCTCGATGAGTCACCAATCCTGTTCACTTTGTAATATAAATAAAGAAAAAGGTCACAGTACACAGTTTGCATGTTCTGTTAGTAGTTTGTCGTACGAGATGTTGTAATGGATGCCTCTGTTTCCACAGGCCCGGTTCACTGTGGGGGCATTCACTGTGTCCCCAGGGTTCGGAACCCTGTCCCCTGGGGGCCACCAGGTCATATCAGTGGATTGTGCGGCAGACCAGGCTGGGAAGTGCGAGGAGATTGTGGCCATTGACATCTCTGACCGAGACCCTGAGGACCAGCCACGTGGGATAGCCTACAGGCTTGTGGCTGAGGTCTGCATACAGAGTAGGTGTGAAACAAGAGTCATCACCAAAACACAAGGGAACGGAGCGTGCTTATAAAAGAGTTATCACCAAAACACAAGGGAAGGGTGACAGGGTCCAATGTGATGGATTGTATCTACAGCTATGGCCAAAAGTTTTGCATCTCCCTATAGAATTATAGAATTAACTAATTTTGCTTCAGAAAGTCGAATGAAACCTGCTGAAATAATATTGCGTTAACATATTGAATTGCATACCACTTTGTAGTTTTCCATACAGGTACTTAATAAAAAAAAACTAACAAAAAATGGAAAAATGTGACATTTTGAAATCTAACATGAAGTACTGTACTATTATGGCTTCCGGTAGACGTTTGCAATATCATTTTGTAGTTTCTTTGATTACATAATTATACATGTAATTTCCATTGCTGTTTCCCCTTTGTTTCTGTATTGGCTCCTAGGCATTGTGACAAATGACATAGCCTCCATCTTTGAGGAGCACAGGATCTGCAAGAACATCAACCTTTACCAGTCCTTGCAGACTATGGACTGCGGTGGGATCTTTGTGGAGGATGAAAACAAGTTTCTGTTCAACAATGTCCTGGTGGGGCGGCAGGTCAAAGCACGGTTTAAAATCATCAACACGGGCAAAGTACATTGCGACCTGTCTGTGACAGTGAAACCTGTATCTAGCAAGGTAGGGTTTCTATGAACAAAAGTGACTACAAACACCATTGTTGTAATGCATTTATTTTCTGCATCAGTTACAGTGATAATCAGATTCTGTGATCTTGCACATATATAACGTAACATTAATATAACATTTCTTCTTGAAAAAAACACTAAAGAAAGTAGCACAGAGAAATGTGTCATATTTCTTGGATAGGGTATACATTTATTTCCATGACAGATGATCAGATCCTTTTTTTTTTTTTTTTTTTTAAGATTAATAAATGTTCCTGTTTCAGAAGATATAAACAGATTCTTACTTTCAGGCTGCTGCTCGTATCACTGAAGTATTTGAAGTGGAACCCACGCGAATGTGTGTCCCGAGTCACTCACATTCGTTTGCCGTGGTGACATTCAGCCCGCAAACCATGCAGAACTACCAGTGCATATTTGAAGCTGCCGTTGAAGGATTCACAAGGTATCCCGACTGGCATGTCTCAAAATTGTCTGTTTTCAGTCCATCAAACAATAAAAGCCAAATCCAGTTGCCTCAATGCTACTACCAAGAATAATACAGTACTAGAAAACTCTATCATAGCCAAACTGACTTAAATGAATTAGCTCTTTCCCATATACTTTCCTCTGTTGGTCACTATAAAGGCGAATATTTTTTAACACAACAGACTTCTTTTAAACTTGTCGATACTAACTACCTCCAACAGGGAATGGGAATTTTACTTAATATACATTAGGTTACTACGTCGTCTGTAGCGTTTTCCTTATTGTATAAGAGATGTTACCTAGTGCAGTGGAGGGGATTTGAAAGTTTGCTGTGCACACCTTTTCAGTAGAAGTGTCTCTGGATGTTTGTACTGTGTATGGTTGGAAAGTATTGCTGTTCATTACTGATGCATAGCAAATGTATTTGGAGTTGTATTGATATGCAGCACAGTCCATGTGTCTTTTAGTTCCGGCTCTCCTACCAAGACAAAGTCGTTGATGTTCGATATAGCAGGGGACGGGAACCTTCCTCGAGTGACTGTACTTCGCCCTTCACTGCGGAACAAGAAAGGAAACCCACTGCTGCTATTCAGGCGCCTGCTGCTGGGGTGCTCTGAGAAACTGCCTCTCCTACTGAAGAACGACAGCAATGTCCCTGCCCAGGTGAGAGGAACAGCAGCCCTTCCACTATGAGAGTGATCGGTTTACAACATTACCTTTTGTTTCTATTGTGAAGTTTGGGGAAAAAAAATAATCTTGTAAAACCTTTAATAAATAACTTGGTCATTTAAATTGAAAAGCACCAGTATAAACTGTTATTTTTTCTTGTTGGTTCTTTAAATTATATTACTATTTTACAGTACATTATAGAACACAAAAAATGTTAAAAGCAATCATCGACTAACCTGTGAGGCTAACTAACATATAAGCCAGTCCAATGTCAGCAAGCTGGTGATGTTCTCGGTTCATAGGTTAACATTGACCTGCTGGATGAGCATGGAGCATTCACTCTGCAAGCAGCTCCAAACACCCATTGTACCTACATATCCCAGTCCAGGAAGGAGGACGACAGCATCGTGTCAGGTAAGAGTGATCCTAAACCCACATTTACCCTGATAGCCCAATTGAGATGCCAAACCTCAGGGTTTATTCAGTTGTTTAATTCATTAATGCAGATCATTCTCTGTTCTTTTTTTTTTATATAGAAAAAAACACTTAAGAGCCTCAGTTGCACTGTTAAGTGTTTGATTTGCATCATGTACATTTTCAGACCGGTGGGTAATAGCATTGCGAGCTGCTCTGTACTAATTGTTTTTGCTGTTTTTGTCAGGGAGAAATGCGCACACGTCCTCCCTCAACCTGAGCCCTGGGCAATCTGCAGAGTTTGCGCTTCTGTTCAGCCCTTCGGCAGTTCGGCGCTACAAAGTGACCCTGCGTCTCCTGGTGGTCGACAACAAGTACGAAGAGACCGTCGTCCAGCTGTTAGGGGAGGGATATCAGGATGAAATCACCCTGGATAACATCCACAAAGCCGGACAGACCTGGGACATCCCAGAGTTATTGATAGACCAGGACACAGAGGAAGGTAAGAGAACCACTGAGTTCACAGCTCCGAACCGTAGGATGATGTGTGAATGAACGATGGGGATTCAGCAGTAATTATATGTGGTCTATATGGGCAAATACCTGTTTCTGATTAAAACACACAAATCTGTATAGAAGTCAGTGAGAGTAGCAGAATACATGATGCCTTGTACAATGTGTACCACAGCCACAACTACATAAATACTTAAAATAAAAATATCAGAACACCTTTGAGTTCCTGCCGCAATAACTGGACAAATACATACAAATCTTTAAGTAATCTTTATTTGTGCATAATACAAGTTAAAAAAAACAAACACTGGACAATACAAACATCCTCTGGCTCCTCCCCTGAGTAGTGGTATGACACTATACTTACCTGTTCTATTTCAGCAAACCATTCAGAACACATTTACTTGGGATACTGTCACATCGGGAGAGCCTATCAGGAGACCTTCACTATGACCAATCACAGCAACGCAGACGCAGTGCGGTTCGAGTGGCCTGCAGACAGCTCTCAGCTCAAGTTCTCCCCACAGGTTCTTTTGGCTATTCATATTTTACTTGATGTTTTCAAACTTCTATTTGGCAATACTCTGTATTACATTTGTGTATACCCTTGCTTAGGTTGGACATCTCCATTCTGGCTGCGCAAAGGATATCACTATGACATTTCGGACTGAGACTCCGGTAACCCTCAGAGCTCAGCTAGTGAAATGTAAGATCTCTAAGATAGCCTTCCAGCAGCCTGTGGACCAGGTGCCAGACTGGGACAACAGGCAGCGAACAGTTAAATGGATGGACATCGGGAGACAAGCAGCAACACACAGGCCTGCCAAGAAAAAGGTAACCTATCTATATATCTACCTATCTATCTATCTATATTGCTGACATTTTTCATTTAGTACCAAGATTAGTGTCTACTTATATAAATGTAATATTTCTTGGAGGGAAGGAAGTGATGTGAACATACGTGAACAATAGATGGAGCGCTGCAGGTTTTATTTTGGTGACTGTGCCTCTTAACTGGCCGTACCTCAGGTGATCGAGACTGACCCAGAGCCTGCGCACACTGTGCTGGAGAACACAGCTCGAGAGCTGCCACTGCAAGTCAGTGCAGTCGCTGATTACGCACAGATCGAATGCAAAGCTGAAACCATCCGCTTTAAAGACACCCTCCTCTTCCAGACTAGAGTCTTTGAGTGAGTGTGTGACCACTTATTATTCTTATTATTCTTATTATATTTCAAGTTAATACCGTATTTCTCAGCTATTGTTGAATACATCTGTTCAAGCTGGAGAGCATATAATTATTGTTTTTCCTCTTATAGATTCCAGATGTTGAATAAAGGCAATGTCCAGCTGGAGTTCTCCTGGCAGGTGTTAATGGAGAGCTGTGGAAAGGGGGTCAGCTTCTCTGAGAAGCACGCAAACCTACCAGAAGGTAAAGGAAATTATCGGGCCTTTAAAAAACTTAAATAACATTTACTCTAATTCATAAGTTATACGTTTGATGAACAAATACACTAATGAAGGTCACTAGACTCGGGTGAATCGCATGAACTTTGAGTAGTCTGAACCGGGAAGTCTCTGTCTTTCCCCAGGTCAGGGCAATGGCACTCAGCCATTGAGCCGCTCAGGGACCCGGCCAGTGAGTGCTTTGGAAAGTGTCTCACCCCTCCTCACCGGGGACCCCGATCTGCCTCCCTTCATTGTGGAGCCCAGCACTGGAGTGATAGCAGCCAGGAAGAAGCAGGTCTTCCTGATCAAATTCTCCCCTCTGGATGTGGCTGAGTTTGAGGGGCGGCTAGTCTGCAGGTCAGTTTCCACATGGAGCTTTATCAGGAAAATGTCTCGTTGAGACCGATCCTGATTTTTTTTTTTTTTTTAAGAGACAAGAACCTTCTCCATTCACACCATTTTAAGCCTCAGTATTGTATGTTGTGATGTTGTGTTTCAGTATACCCAACCTGAAGGATGCCCAGGGCCCCACCATGTCTGTAAAGGGCCGGAGCCTCCTCCCTTTCTGCCACTTTGACCTTGTGGACTCTGATTACATCAGCAGTAACCAGAGAGACCCTGAGCTTAGGGGCCCCCGTGGGGCACCTCCTCGGGCCACACTTGACTCTAACACCAGGGTCATCGAGTTCTTCTCTGTCGGACTCAGCACAACCATCACTAGGTACTCCTTCCCTTCCTTTACACATGTATGCAGTACTTCTTTTTAATACTACTAAACAATTTGTCATGTGATTGAAAACAATGTGGTCCCTCTCTGTACCATTCCGTTTAATAACCTGTACCGCAGCTCTGTTCCAAAAAAAGCCTTATTAGAACGTCTGTCTCTACCAGAACCTTCGACATCATGAACCCCACCAATGTAGCCTACTCGTTCCAGTGGAGGTGTGACGATCCAGCAGATCTGAGGTTGCAGCCTGTGTTCCGGTGCCTGACAGAGAAGGATACCATCAGGGCTGGCAAGAAAGTGGAGGTGTGTGTGTGTTCATCCGAGTTCTTCCACATTGTATTAATCTATAGTTATTTATTTATTGATTTTTAATCAAAATAGCCCCTCAAGCTTATAACGTTTGCTAAAGATAAAGACTGATCACATTATTTAAATGAATGTTTTGAACCTTTGACTCCCAATTATCCGCGCAAACTACTGGGCTGGCTATGAGCAGTTTTCACAGCATGTTAATATGACGATTTATGTTGTGAAAAGGAAGAAGCAGCTCAGACAAAACAAAATCTAAATTGAATTTAGTTTAGCATTTAATACTCACAGATGGTTTTCATGACCTGTTCTTGTGTTAGAACACCTTTGAGTTTCTGCCGCAACAACTGGACATCGCAGAGTCTTTCTGGACCTTCCTGATTCCGGAACATAACATTGCTGTGCCTTTCCTGCTGGTGGGCCACGCGAGAGAGCCATCCGTGTACTTGGACCGATCCTACCTCAACTACAGAGCTCTCCTTATTGGTATGGCCACACATTTTAATCACAGCCCTCTTAGATCAACCTTTAGGTACAATGTACCTTTGGACAATGCCCATCCAATTGTGATAATGCCACACCATTCTATATCCATGGATACAGTTTATTCCAAATTATGTCACCATGCTGCTATGAGCGTCTTTGCTGGGAAAAATGACAATTTGCAGCCAGCACAATGGGCCCTTACCTTCTACTCTTCCAAGTTAAACGCTGGTAGAGCAGAAGAGCTATTCTGGAAGAGGTGGAGGTCAATGGAGTGGTGAAGCAGACTCTACCGCTCTTCTAGAAGAGACAAAGGAGTGTGCTCCTAGCTTCACAGTGATTGAGCTTGTCTTTATATTCCTCTTCACTGTTGTCATCCAGTGTTTGACAAACACAAAATAAAGTGCTTCCTGTCTAATCTAATCGTCCTTTTGATTCCCTTTCTAAACCTTATCATCATTTGCAGGTCTAGATGCCCATGAGACTGTGTACATAGTAAACAGTGAAGAAACAGCATTCAACTTTTCATCCAGAGAGACCTCCCGACACTCGGAGGGGTTCCAGGATAGTCTCACCTTGCAGCCAATGGAAGGAGTAGTGCCTCCTAAGAGCAGGTATAAAGGAGAAGGCTAGGGTTGTTCATCTTAGTATTCCTTTCTTGAAACGTTGTATTCTTTCATGATGTTAAGCATTTGTAATTGGTGCTGGATTGACAGCACTTTAGACTGAATACCTCTATATACCCACAAAGCAGGCTTCTCCAATAGCTTCCTTGCCAATGCGCATCCTTTCAGTCCACCCATTCTACGAAGGAAAAGGCTAGTTTATTTTCCATGTCCAAGCAGTCATCAGGATCTCTGAAAACTTGGACTGAATCACTGAAGTGACACCAGACTAAAGAATGCACTTATTCTGCCTGTTCATCTTATTATTATTATTATTATTATTATTATTATTATTATTATTATTATTATTATTTAAACAAAGCTGAAGGCAGTTTCATCACAAATTCTCGCTATTGCCCAGGGTCCCGGTGGTAATCTCCTTCAACCCAACACACGAAGGGAAGGTGAACATTAACCTGATGTGTGACGTGAAGGGGAAAACCTTTCCTTTGACCATGAACGTGAAGGTGGACAGCTACTCCATGAATGCCAGTCTTCAATATGAGAAGACAGAGGGGGAATTGAACCAGTTCAGCCTGGACAAGGTCAATGAGATCAACTTCCAGCAGGTAAAGGGTTGAGTCATAGTCTCAGTATCACACACACATACCAAGCGGGTTCTGGCTGAAGTCCACAGTAATATAACAGCATGGGTATCGAAAAGATGTTAGAATAAAGTTTCATTTCAGATTCAGCATACACAGTAGTCACTAAACCAACATGAGCAGAAGGACATAACGGTCTCAAATAAATGTTTGTTTATGTTAAACTTTTAAAATGGCCAGTTTACTCATTTTTCATTGACAGCACTGCGCACCAGCTCTGTAGCTATGTTATTAATTAATAATAAAATAGAAGACGTTTTGACTAAAGGTTCTGTTTCATTACCCTAACCCTAAACCGCAGGTGGAGCTGAACGAGAAGGCGCATTGTAATTTCATTGTCTCCAACACTGGCAAGTTCATCCTGGGCTTCCAGTGGGAGCTCTGGGGTCCAAAGGAGCTGCTGCGATTCCTGAAGGTGGTTCCAGAGACTGGCAGTGTGGTGGTCGGCCAGCAGACTCGATCCACGCTCTCCTTCTACCCCCTGCAGAGGTGTGTGCTGAAGGATGTCGGGCTCAAGCTCAAGGTAAAACAGCACTGCAGGAAACTGGGATGCAGGGAAGTAACTGGTGCTATCATACTGCAGAGGTCGTCACTTCTAATAACGCAATCATGTGCTTTGTGCAACATGTTGCAGTCATGCTGCTTTAGCCCCCAGTGGTAATGGGAGCCTTGATGAGCTGTTTACTCAAGTCCTGCCTCATGTCTCCTTGCAGATAAAGAACGGCCCTACATTTAACTGCACGCTGGCTGGTTCAGCTGTACCTCCTGGTGTCCATTTCTCATTCACCAAACACAACTTTGGGATGAATTTCATCGCTGGTCTGGTTCCCTGCTCGCAGAAACTCGTCATTACCAACAAGGGGGAGAAAGAGGCCAGGTAATGCAAGAGGCTCAAAACACTGTTAAAGCAGGTTATAGTGAAATTGAATTGCTCATCTATCTGAAACACGCATGAAGATGTAGAAGTACCAACTACAAAAAAGTGTGCAGTAAATGTATGTGATACCCCTAAATATATATTATTTATTACATTACCATTAACATATTGTTAAGTTTAACTAAGAGTTAAGCTAAGAGAACACCCCTCGGGAAGCAAGCGAGGTGTTCTCTTAGCCGAAGTGTTCTCAAAGACAAAGCTGACCACCGGACACAATATGAATCAATAAATAAATGTATATTTATTACTTGTCATGACAAACGTGCATCAACATATGAAATGAACAGAATAAGAGAAAAGCAATAGGCAAGTGTATGTTAATAAACTATAATAATAAACTGTCAAACTAAATTAACACAGCACCCCTACACAAGTTAAAAAACACAGCAGCAGCTCTAGATTGAGCACGTACAATATTCAAGACATGCACACAATTATTTAACAGAATGGTGAAGCAACTCACCAGAACGGGAAACACCAAATTGCTTGGCAACTTGTGTCAGGTTTTTTTCAAGAACTTGAACAAGTTACAACTTTTTGTAGCAAGAGAAACAGCGGCGTGTTTACATGCAGCGTTTGTTTACATGCCATTTTGTAGCGATGAGGTGCGCTCGTGGAAATCAGAATAAAAAAATGAGTCAATGGTACGACTGCAGCTCTGGATAGATTTAATAAAACAATCAGTGTGCCTCAAGACACTCTCACGATGACAAGTCGTTTTTGAAAAGATTGAATAAACCATTTCAATTTAAGTTTGATGATGATGAGTTATCAGGTTACAAAACAGTACTGTATCAGTTGTGAACGAATCAATATCAGTGCCAAAAAGGTGTTTCTTTAAGTGAAGTTCCTGTTCCTTTAGATGGAGTATTTACAATGGGAATAAATCTGTTTCACCACAAGGTTGTTCCCTAAGCCGTTCTCTTAGGAGGTGTTCCTATACGCTGAGACTACTGTACAAGGAAATGTATTACATTACCTTTTTTTAAATGTAAAATGAGATATCCATAATAAAAAAATTAAATAAATAAATAAAAAACACTGTGAGCCTAGTGTAATTAAAGAGACCCCCCTCATCCACAGCATTGAGTGTTTGTTCACCAATACTGCCTATCTGGTGGTGGGGCACCTGTCTGAAGTGCTGCCCCCTGGAGGAGTGGTGGAAGTACCGATAACCTTCTACCCCAAAGAGGCCATCAAGTACAAGGAGACGGTCACCTTTGAGATCAATGGCTTCACCCAGCAGAGCGTGGAGATCCTGGGTCAGGGCATTGAGATGAAGGTGAGGAGACTTCCAGGCTGGGCAACACATTAACAACTACTCTTAGTCAATTACAATGGGCTAACAATGGCTTATTGGGAGATATTTACCTGGGTAAATAGTCAGATGTATTTCATGAGTAAATCTCTGTTTCTTGGTTATACAGTGTATTTCTGGTAACAGTAAAAAAAAATATGTATTCCCCTTTTTGAATAATGGTGTCAAAAACCTCTTTTGTTAAAATACAGTTGATAGACATCAACAAGCCTAATGCCTTTTTATTGCTTATGGTCCATCCCTCCACTTTCTCTTTTCACTCAGGTTGAACTTGGAGACCCGAAACAGAAGATGGTGAATCTTGGGGCTCTGCGAGTCGGGCAGACAGTAAAGAGATTGATTCCTCTGGTCAACAACAGCCATGTCCCCTTGACCTTTAACCTGGTTGTGAATCCTAACCAACAGGCACTGATGGACCCTAAGGTACATGATACAGTCGTCTTTAGAGCTTTGAGACTACGTACATATGCCGCTTCATCTGTGGAGCTGGAAAAGAAAATAGACGTCAATATTTTCAATGGGGGATGAACCTCAGCCTGCGTTGACGCAGCACCTTCTCTCAATTCCTCTGTTTGTCTGTCCACATGTCTGTTTGATTAGGTAGGTAGTGAGATAGGTTGATGAATATACTGCTTATATAATAATTCACTGATTGACTGCCCTTTTGAAAACGTATGCTCAGATTAGCACCTCAGATTTTGCATACCAGTAAAGCTTTTTGCACTCAGGATGTTACTCGCCAAAACAAATTCATTATCATTAATTCATTTAAAAAACAAGAAAACCTGCATCACTGTTATGAAACAAATTTGCGTTTACTCCAGGTGTTCAGCGTCAGTCCCCAGGGAGAGGTGACTCTTAAGGCCAGTGGGGGGCGCTGTCTTGTGGAAGTGGTGTTTTCCCCAAAACGCAGAGTGCCCCCCTTCACAGAGGAGGGGATGGTTGAATGGTGCGGGACGTCCCGCTCGCTTTTCATGCTGCGTGGGTGCTGCCAGGCGCTAGAGATCAGCTTGGATCAGGACTACATTCCTTTCGGGGCTGTGATCATGAACAGCCAGGCTTCCCGCAGGATTCTGATGCAAAATACAGGAGACATCGGAGCCAGGTAGGGACTGTTCTACAGTAGGTCGAATGTAAATGTAAAAAACGTTTTGGCACTAGCCTAAATAAAACTTTTGTCTACTAGTTTCTTAAAGTTGTATCTTCTTCCATTCTGAATGAGGTTCAGGATGCACAGTAGATCTCCAATCCCATGATATAACTCAAGTCCAAGCTTTGGACCCGGGGAGCTTCTGTTTAACTGCACTTCAATTAAAAGATTTAAAAAAATAATGCTTCAGGTCCTTGCTTTTGTATATATTAAAATTGAATAGTTTAACTAACATTCTGTGAGGTTGAGTGTGTCCTGTGTCTGTGAGCATGTGCTATAGAGACTACAGTGACATAATAGATCAAATGATGACATTTCAATCAACAAACTTAGAAATCAAGTACATGGCTTAAAATGCATAGAATAGAGAATTGAAATGTCATGTGTCAAGTTACCAAACATCTTGTGTCAAGGGAACTTCACAAACTTCGGATTTGTTTCCCATGACCTTCTTTTGTTCAGCTTTAAGTGGGATGTGCAGAAATTTGCCCCTGACTTCTCGATCAGCCCAGTGGGAGGGTACATTTCCCCTGGAATGGAGGTGACCTTTGATTTGATCTTCAGCCCCCTCAACCTGAGCCAGGACATCCGCTATGATAACCTGAGTTGCTTCATCGAGGGAGGCAAGCCCCTCAAACTGACCCTGACGGGATCCTGTGTGATGGCACCTATAACCAAGGAGGTAAGCAGCTCCACACAACACCTGAGAAACAAATGCAGCGCAGAGAACTGTCTAATAATAAAGCAATGTCTCTTTTGCAATGTCCATTTAATCACATCATCTTAAATGTCTGCTGGTTGTGCACTGTGCTGTATACTAAGCAATAGAAAAACTGTACTGTTTGTCTTTCATTGCTAAAGTTTATGGAGTTGTTTAAAAGATTAAAAAAAAAAAGTATTTTGCAGCATTCATCATTTTAAAGTCAAAATTACATTTAAGTGGTTAACATAGATGTTCAGATATTATTCCCATGATACTCTTTTTGAAATCCACGAATGGGTGGCTGTTATTTCTTTTTTGACAGCAGTTTAAAGAGCGACTGGAGGATTTGGAGTGCTGGTTTACACTGCTCTTTGGTCTGACTGTCCAATTCTTTCTCCTCTTAGGTGGTGAATTTTGTGTGCCAGGTCCGCACCCGGCAGTCCCAGTCGATCCTCCTGCAGAACAAAACAAACCAGCTGTGGAACCTGCGTCCAGTCATAGAGGGGGAGCAATGGAGCGGGCCGCCCTCTTTTGTTGTTGAGCCGCACCAACAGAACAAGCCCTACGAGATCACATACAGACCGCTCACCATGACCCTCGATGGGAAGAAGCATCAGGTAACAGGACATGTACCAGCTCCAGCACAAAGCTTGACCGTTCAATGACAAACAAACTACAATATAACTCGGAATGTACATTTTAGGGCTGTTGTGCACACAGAAGATTATATGCCTTAAAGAGAAGCATGGACACTCTGTATATCATTTTCTGTTTCAGTTATCACGTCTCGATGGCTTTTGTACACCACTGTGGCCTCAGTAGAGCTGTGTTTGTGTTTTCCCCCCCAGGGCTCAGTTTTCTTTGCCTTCCCCGATGGTACAGGACTGCTCTATTTGTTGCAAGGCTTTGCTGAACCGCCAAAGTCATCTGGCAACATCACCCGTGAGGTGCCCAGCAAGACATCCTACTCTGAGCTCCTTCCCATTAGCAACTGGCTCCCCAAACCACAGCGGTAAGATTGTGGGGACAACAAAGGGATTTCATGTAATGCTTTTAACACATCAAGCAGACCTTTTTTTTTATTAATTTATACAGTTCAGCTTTTGTTATTTTCAGTCTGACACAGACTTTCTGAACAAGAATGGAATGGCAGAGTTTATTTTAGTGAATGAAACACACACATGTCTACTAAACGTACGCTGAGCTTACACAAGTGTCTGGCTGAGCTCTGTGTATATTGTGTTACAATAGTATCTGTTTTTTCTGTACCCCTTCCAGGTTCCGTGTTATAGTAGAATTGATCAAGCCTGATAAACTGGACTATACAACTCTCCTAAAGGGCCTCGACTACATTGAGGTCCCGGCTTTAACCAAGAGGGACTACAAGCTCAACTTCTTCTCATACAAGGAGGGGCAGTTCAGTGCCAAGGTGGGAATAGGGGGTTGGTGGGGTTTTTATCCTGGTAAAACGAATGAAGCTTCCAAATGCATTCCTATAGTTTTTAAAGAAATAACTTTCATTTTATTGCACTTGCATTTTTGCACTGTCACGATGGGCATTTGCAATGGTGCTTTCATTTGTGTTCTTTTTAGGTCAAAGTTCTCATTCTAAAATATTAAAAGTCAGGGCATGCTTACTAATTCAGTGGGGATCCTATCATGACTTTTCTTTCCTTGGGTTCCAAGGTCACTTTCCGTAACGAGACAACCCAGGAGTACCTGTACTATACTGTCAACTTCAAGGCCACACCCCCTGGTATAATTAGTACCATTGAGATGACATCACCGGTGCGCCAGTGCACCTCAGCCGTTATTAACGTGGACAACCCACTGCTTACACCAGTCACCTTTACTACCGACTGTAAACTCCAAGACATCAACTTCCCAACACATCTGACAGTCCCAGCCCAGTCAGAGGTAGGAGCACACAGGGAACAACGTTCAATCTGCAAACTACAGACCAATTACTCTGCTGGCAGAGTCTCTGGGGCTGATTCAGGATTTAATCAGTGGCAGCACTTAATACCAGCATCTTTAAATTGATAAACCTGATTTTACGTGCTGTACATCATTGTATTCATTTTGCTACGCAGGTCAGTTAATCACCTCCTAAGTGGGTCAGTAAACACCGACAAGATTATTGCAAAAGGGCAGCAGTATTTAGATCAACCACTATTAATGTCATTAAAATAGAGAACTCAATAGCATTCTGAAGTAACATTCACATTGTGCTCACCCAACACCTTTCCAGGGCACTCTGATGTTTGAGTTCCAGCCTCTGAAATCGGGTGAAACCACGGGCCGGCTGACCCTGCAGCACCATGACCTGGGCATCTTCCAGTACGAGCTGGTCCTCAAGGCTCTGCCCGCCGGGCTGGAGAAGCCGCTGTACTTCCGCACCATGCTGAGCAGCAGCCACGCAATCAACACCAAGTTCATCAACTTCTGTCGGGTAAAGACCGAGTACACCTGCAAGGTAAGGAGAGAGGGAGAGGAAAAGAACAGCAGCCCACCGATTTTTATTTCGATTGTAAACACATTGTTTCTGTATTTCTTAAACAGCATATCTAAGTAGGCTAAAAAAAAACAGTCATTTTAAAATGAAAAAAACAAAAGGAAAGTGCATGTATACTTGAATTCTTACAGAAATTCATAATCCACTTAATTGCCCCTAATGCCAGTGGGAAAACAATTACTGTGCACAAAAAAAACATAGTAAACATTGGTAGAGGAGTGTTATATTTATATTATTCCAGTGTTATAATTCTTACCCTTTCCCTTTTCAGATCGACAGTCCTGACTTCCACCTGGAAAAGACCATTAGTGCTGCTCCAGGGTCCCAGGGGGGTACGGAGGTCAGTGTGGAGGTGATCTTCGAGCCCAGCCAGCTTGGGGAAACCCGGGGAGTCCTGAGTATCTCCTCTCCCGTCGGAGGAGATTACACCATCCCACTGTACGGATCCTGCGGCCCCCCCAAAGCACAGGGCCCCTTCCCTATCCGGACTGGCTCCACTGCCTCTATCCCCTTCAAGAACATCTTCCTTCAGACCACCGCCTTCTCCTTCCAGGTAGACAACCCAGCCTTCACGGTGAAGCCTCTGGAAACTGTCCGCTCCAAGAAGACCCACAGCGTGCTCGTCTCCTTCGAGGGCAACCCCACTGGCGCCAAGACACCTGTGAGTGGAAAAATGACTGTATCCTGCCCTCGCTCCGAGGGGACTGGCCAGAGCATCAGCTGGGTGTATTACTTAAAGGGAGTCACTGTTTAACATGTCTTATGGCACTAATGTTGTAGTATTGCACCTGATATTACTGCACCTCAGGTAAGGTAGTCCAAATTGTTAATTCAGTTTTTTTTAAATTCAAACAGGACCTAAATATGATATTTAAGACATAGTGTAATCCAAATTAAATACATATATTGCTGAGGACCAAAAAAGTGGACTATAAGGGGGACCCAATGTATCATAATAGATTGCAGGTTCATGTTACTATGGTTTTACATACAATTTCTGAAATGGTTAGTTGTCTGTAACATGTACGACCATTTTGATCTGAATTCCAATCTTAATTTCTAAATGCAGGACTGCACTGTGAACAGATATTTAGCTTCACATTTTTAAACATTTTGTGGCCCTTTGCTAATGTCTAAATACTGTAGGTACGACACATGTTATATTTATATTTATATATTTGTGTTGGTAAAGGTATTTTTCACATTGTAGTATGTACAACCAGGGCATGTTAATGGTATTGTTTCTTCTTTTTAGTTGCATTTCACTGAATTAATAAAAAAAAATATATATTAATTGCAGCACCCAAAGGAATCTGTGTTCTCCTTTTTGACAGTGGCTTCCTTCCCAGTCCTTAGAAAACTCGAACCTACATGGAACTATATTAATCATCAGCAGTAGTGGTCCCATAAAACTCATAAATCGTCTCTATCTCTACTATTTCCATTGCATGTGGTGATGTTAATTAGGGGATCAGTAGATTACTCATAAGCAGAGCTGCAGTAATATCATATTAAAGGGCACCAGTGTACAGATCTGCTGCTGTTTACATCATTAAAATGATCTCCATGATTTGTCATTGGCTGAGCTGAAGCTCCTAACTAACAGCAATACGGTCTCTGGTGTCTGATGCTGTTTGAGCTTCGGTATCAAACAGCATTAGCAGACTTTCATGTCATGCAATTAATGATCTGTATAAGGGCTTTTTTACTGTATACAATATGTATTCCAGCCGCCAGGTATTGAAAGATGGACCATGATGTACCAAAAAGCAAAAACACTTGATCATGGATCTTGTTACTCTTCTGTAGAGGACTGTCCTTGCAGTCTGCGTCAGGTGTAATTCCCCTTCAACAGGTGTCTTGTATAAATGTTTGTGCCACTAAGTGGCAGCTTATCCCTAAAGGAATTTGTATGAGTGTCTCTATGGGAAGGGTACCACGCCTGTACTTGTACACTGAGCAGTCTTTTCATAGTTGTTCTGGATGGGCATTCGAGGGAGTTTACAGCTTTATGAATTGACTTTTTTAATTATGATTCACTGCATTTATTCAAGGTTTTATTACTTTTGAGACTTTTATTTCTTTCTCACACTATAAAAATGATGATGTGATCGAGGAAGCCTTTAATTAGGCTTTCTATCAGCAAGGAACATTATAGCCTTTTAACAGTGTGCAATTCAGGGTTTTCATTTACTAGGGTAGGTCTTTCAAATGAGCAGGTGTGCTTTAATAGGGACTGTTTAACATGGCTGAAATGTAGTTGTATTTTGTTTTCTGTTATACCGTTCCAATGATCTACCGTTCCTAGTAACTGGAGAGGGACCGTGACGTTGCCCACAGAGTGAGAACACTTAGTTTGTCAGTGAGGCATCCGGCAGTGTTCATATTGATTAGTTCATTGATTGTTTATTGATTTTTCCCCCAAAAACAAAACTCGCTCCTGTTGTCCACTACATTGATTTTTTACTTTCTAAAAGCAGTTGGTAATTTTGCAAATTACCGGTATTGTGACACTTAAGAAAATGCATTTTATTGTTTTTATCACACTGTTAAATGAACACTAGGATACAAACTGAGATGGCCCTGGTTTAGTCAGCTACCATCAGCACAGTAGTGTTCCGGTGACAAATGCCTCTAGGTGGAGGACAGTAAGGTTGAGTTGAAGAGATATTGTCATTCGACTATACTGATTGCTGTCCTTCTCCTAATACATGTTTGTTTTTTTTTTGTTTGTTTTTGCTGCTAATCAGTCAAGTCTCTTGGAATAAAACAGTTTCTGCTCAGCGCTGTGGCGACAGGTTCTATTTTACTGCAAACACTGACAGTGCACATTTTAAAACAGAAAATAAAATCCTTCCGAAATTCATCTGGGAATCGTACTGTCATCTTGCTAGAGGCTCGTTTAAGGCATCATTTGGAGCGATAAATCTCTGTCGTTATAATCCTTAATGAACCCTGCAACTCTCTTCAGAAGAAACGTAGTGCAGTTATTTTGTCTTTCAGGCGTCTCAGATCCAGCAGTACAGTATGTGCCCATAGGAACCCAACGTATACGAATGCAATCTGCTTTCTTTTAATCTGTAGCTCCCAAGTCTCATTTCTTTCCTTGTTTCACTCGCAAAACAACAAGATTAAAGTGTGAAAAGATTATAGTTTAAATGATGTGAAGTGGCAGGGAGCGAGTGTGAATGTTGTGAACTGTGCAGTAAGTAAGGTATTTCAGGACATCCCAGGAGTGATTCCAGGGGTGTCGTGTAAATTTACAGCTAAGTGGGTCCAAAACATTTAATTTAATCTGAACATTCGTGCTGCCAGTTCCCCTATTTATAAAGATAAATGCTTCGACAGAATAGAACAGGGATATTCGAGATATGAAGGGATGTGTCCCTTCCAATCCACATTCTTACCAATTCCCAGAACTCATCTCAAACCACAAGGCCATCTTATTGCATACAAATCCTTTCTCTGTCTTCTGCAGACTGGGATTACTGCCCCCCCCCCCCCCCTCCCTCTTTGCATAAATCAATTTAATATCCCCATTATAAATGCATGTGATATACAATTGACAGAAACATTAACTTGCTAATAGGGATTTGTGTTTGCAATAATTTGTCCCTGTCAGCTTTGCACCGGAGCATGTTATTCTGGAATCTCGTGTCGTTGTGGGATAAATAGACCCAGCGTGTTAAAATCTGGACCTCATCCTGGCGGAGATTAGAGCGTATCCTGGGACTGATGACTGAGAAAGGTTCATAAATCCTGGGTATCTGCTTGGAATTTCATATCCACTAAACACCAATACGAGCAGCAAGGTGCCAGTGCTGATTGAGAGGTTGGCATTATGAAGTGCAATAAGACAAGGCTGCTTTCCAAAAAAGAAGTCTATAGAGGGGGGGGGGGGGGATTAAACCAAGCCCAGATATTCAAACCCTTGTTAGAGGTCAAAGTACACTGCTAAAATGTAATAGTATGCATTTTATTGGTTTCATGTCAGAGTTTGCTCAATTAAAAAGTCATTTTTAAACTCTCCTTTTCATCTAATTAGTCACTAATCAGCAAAACTATTGATTGCACATAGCTTTGAGCATTTATGCTATTTGTTTGTTTCTTTGTTTGCTTGCTTGCTTATTTTATATATACAAGAATCCAAATCTTAAAATACACAGCATTTCAATAGATTTTTTTCATCTCGCTCAGTCTTTACTATCTAAAATACATCACATAAAAAAATAAAATAAAAAAAATAACAACAGGCGCCTCTGGTCATTTTTTGTTAATTTAATAATGAGAACTGAAAACTACGCATGGAAATTCTACACCTTAATATGTACGTTAGGGAGCCAAAAAATACAGCTAAAAAGCACAGCGAAACATTGAAGTGTACAGTACAATATGCTGTGGTTTAACAAGGCAAGAACGGCAAACCCCATAGAATTGGGTGAAATCTGTGTTCTAGAACTGTATTAGTGAATAGTGAACTGCTGGCAGCTCCTAACCCTAACAGGGTTGCTATGGCAACCAGATCTTCATTCCCATAGCGAGCTCTCTTGACACAGTATTTCAAAGGAGCCATGTTCTATACGGAATGTTTTCAAGGATCATGCAATTAATAATGACTTTGGTTTCTTATGCATAATGCAGCTATGTTTTTTTGTGCACCTTACTTACCTGGGCTTTACCAGGATTGACCCTTTCATCCAGGCTTTACTACTTTCAGGAATTTTCATTGGCTGCTGCGTGCACGATGTGCAATAAATCCCCTTCAGTTGCATGTGCATAATTGCACTATGTTAGGTTTCCTACCTATGTATTTATTTTACAGTGCAATTATGTTTTGGTTTTTTTTTTTCAAAGTTTTGGCAGGGCAAGTTCTTGAACTCCATATAGGTCACACAAACTGTTATGAACATTTCTAAAAATGAAATTTAAAAATCGTGACAGAAGGGGATATATGCGCAATACAAAGTGCAATGGACAGATATGTTTGTACACAAGAGCAGAGACTGAGAGCATCTCTCTAGATGACATTGATTAGGGCTAGATTGCGAAAGAACACTCATTTCTAATGTAACCTCAAATAATTAATTTTCTAAACTTATAATTACTGATGTGTGTGTGATCAGAATATGATTAAAAGGTGTTCTCTTGAGAAGAAAAGATTCAATTGCCTTTTTATATATAGTAACATATCTGTATGCGCTAATAGACACTGGAAGCACCATGGCCCCACATCAGTGTACTTGATCTGTTTATTGTTATTGTTTTGTATGAAGTGCCCTGAGATTTCTGCTATCAAATACTCTCTGTGCTGCGTTGTTCAGTGAATTCAAGCGTGCAATGTGTAGTTACAGTTCGCTCCATGAAGGTTGTACGGGCCAGCGCAGAGTGGGCACGCTGCAAACAGCACCCCGCTGCTCCACAGCCAGCTACTCCCTGTCTGGTAATGGGGCAATCAGCAGAACAGCATGAAAGCACAAGTTATAACTCGGCGACACACATCCTTTCAGAGTAAAGCGCTGTTTTTTTTCACTGTGTTTTTTTTATTACGTGTTTCCATGGCCTGTGGCTGATAGTCTCCTGGCACCTCAGCCGAGGGATCTGATTGTTCAGCATAGCCTCCCACTGGGGCCGGCTAGTTAAAGGGCATGGACCCCTTTGGGCCTGTGTTTAATGCAAAAGATCCATGCCAGAAAAAATGTCTTCAAAGACCAGTTTTTTTCTTGTGGCTGCAGTAGACTGTACAGGAACAGACATGAACAACACACAATATGCACTGCTTACTATCTCTTCCCTCTCTGTCCCTGAGTTTCCTGGGCATTGAATCAGTGAGGGTCTCACACCTCGGTCCAGGTTTTGTTCAGTAACCAGGAGAACACGCTTCTTTCCCTGTATTGCAGATTTCCAGGGCATGGACAAGAATACCTGTCAGACCCCATGCATTTTCTCTGTGGTGAATGCCCAGGCTCTGCAGAGGTCAGGGCAATCTGTCAGTTCAGTCCCTTCCCCAGCCTTTCTGACGGTCCATTGATGGATGCAAGTTAGGTTCTGCTACCCAAATGGTCTTGCGTGACTTGTGTTTGAAAGTTTGCATACAAGATACCCCTTAAGTGTGCTTGCTAATTCCATATCAAGTGCCTCCTCTCTGATGCTTGTATTGGAGAGATTTGACAAAAGCACTAAAATACAGAATAATGTGTTTAAGCTGTACAAAAGAGTTTTATTGCAGCCCCACCCCCATCTCCCCATTTCCCCTTGCAAATAGACAACCTATTGGGCCGGGAGCACCCTCTTTCATAGCTTGACTAATCAGATTGCTTCATTAGAACATAAGAACATAAGAAAGATTACAAACGAGAGGAGGCCATTCGGCCCATCTTGCTCGTTTGGTTGTTAGTAGCATATTGATCCCAGAATCTCATCAAGCAGCTTCTTGAAGGATCCCAGGATCCCTCAGCTTCAACAACATTACTGGGGAGTTGGTTCCAGACCCTCACAATTCTCTGTGTAAAGATGCACAATGATGAAGCTGTCACTCATTTCATAAATAATATATAATGCTTAGGTATTCAACAGAAAAATAGTAATAGGTTCACATTCTAACACATATCAGTCATATTCTATATTCAAATATTGTTTTATGTAGAAAGTGCTCTGAGATATCAGCTGTCAAATAATTTCTGCACTGTGTAGTTCAGTAGATTCAAGCATGCAATGTATTCTAGTAAAAAATAAAGAAGAGAGAGAATAATGCAATTTGAATCCTTCCTCTCAAGAGCATGGTCTATAAAAGCTTTATGCATCTGTTTTTTTTCTTTCTTTTTTTAAATTCCATTAGAAAAAATAAAAGCGCTGCAGGCTTCTAATGAGTACATCTCATTATATTAACCGTGGAACCACATTACAGGATAAAAGCTCTTGCAACTTCCAAGACTGTGCTGTGCTGTGGCTGAGAAGACTAGCCCACGGTTCGTATGCTTCCAGTCAGAATGATGTTATAATTAAGCTTGCGGATTTAGGCATTCATTTCAATCACTTGTGCTTAAAGCAGTCATTATATCATAACAAAGTGGGTTGGGATTTTTTTATTAACACGTTCAATGATGAGTTTATCGCTTACCATTTTCATTGAGCACATGTTTTTTGGGTCTTTCCTGAAAGGGTGTATTGAATTGAATTGAATTGCCCCCCTCACCCCTGAGAGGATCTGCAAGGAAGACTGCCAGTGAAAATCTCACCTTGCCCCTGCGTGCACTCCCTCTCTCTCTCTCTCTCTGTGGGTACAGTACATTGAAAGGACTGCCAGCACCTTGTAATGAGTGCTAAAAGGGTGAACCGTTTCCTTTACTGTTTCAATCTGTCACGCTGTAGCAGAGAGACTTTGCGCCTGCCTCGCTGTGCTGCTGCATCTATAAGAAATGGAAGAGGCCTAAATAAGTAATGAGCTCCTCGATATCTGATTAATAAATAAACACGGCACTCCTTCCTCACCTTCCTCATTAGAACAGAAAGCGCTCAATTGGCCATATTGTAAAACGACGAGCCAGCCAGTGAGCAGTGACTGGGGTTGCAGTGCCTCTTCATGCTGGGGTTGCAGTGCCTCCATGATGGAGTTGCAGTGCCTCCATGATGGGGTTGCAGTGCCTCTCCATGCTGGGGTTGCAGTGCCTCCATGATGGAGTTGCAGTGCCTCCATGATGGGGTTGCAGTGCCTCTCCATGCTGGGGTTGCAGTGCCTCCATGATGGGGTTGCAGTGCCTCTTCATGCTGGGGTTGCAGTGCCTCCATGATGGGGTTGCAGTGCCTCCATGCTGGGGTTGCAGTGCCTCCATGATGGGGTTGCAGTGCCTCCATGATGGGGTTGCAGTGCCTCTCCATGCTGGGGTTGCAGTGCCTCCATGCTGGGGTTGCAGTGCCTCCATGATGGGGTTGCAGTGCCTCCATGATGGGGTTGCAGTGCCTCTTCATGATGGGGTTGCAGTGCCTCCATGATGGAGTTGCAGTGCCTCCATGATGGGGTTGCAGTGCCTCTCCATGCTGGGGTTGCAGTGCCTCCATGATGGAGTTGCAGTGCCTCCATGATGGGGTTGCAGTGCCTCTCCATGCTGGGGTTGCAGTGCCTCCATGATGGGGTTACAGTGCCTCTTCATGCTGGGGTTGCAGTGCCTCCATGATGGGGTTGCAGTGCCTCCATGCTGGGGTTGCAGTGCCTCCATGATGGGGTTGCAGTGCCTCCATGATGGGGTTGCAGTGCCTCTCCATGCTGGGGTTGCAGTGCCTCCATGCTGGGGTTGCAGTGCCTCCATGATGGGGTTGCAGTGCCTCTCCATGCTGGGGTTGCAGTGCCTCCATGCTGGGGTTGCAGTGCCTCCATGATGGGGTTGCAGTGCCTCCATGATGGGGTTGCAGTGCCTCTTCATGATGGGGTTGCAGTGCCTCCATGCTGGGGTTGCAGTGCCTCCGTGCTGGGGTTGCAGCTCATGTTCCTCTGGGAGGTACACTGCACCTTGAGAACACCTCAGTTTGTGTCATTTTAGGATTTGCAGCATTGAAAACTGAAGCCATCCATGTTTCCCCACAAAGCAGGGTCAGTGCATTGCTTAAAAGTCTGTCCTTTGAATCCATTATACTATGTACTGTAGGTTTACCACATTATTATTGCACAGTATTTTAACAATTGTGCATTTACCATAATTTCCCTGGCTTGCCATGTTTGTTAATATGTTTTACCGTACCTATTCTTTACAATGCTTACCAATGCTTTACCATGCTTTCACCGTGCAGTATTACACGTTGCTATGCTTTTACAATGGTAAAGTTATATAAGGAGAGACCTCTTTCTTAAAGCAAAAAGAGCTCTGTATAGTACAGGGCAATGACGGAATTCAAGCAGCATGGCTTGGCTTGTGATCTCTCAGTTAAAGCACAAGCACATATACGAATATATACAAGGCCATTCACAGCACAGTGTATCACAACATGGTAGTGCACTTTTAAATGCTTTGAAATGAAAGCACAGTGAAGCACAGATCATGGTAAAAAAAACATGTAAAAACCAGTAAAGGAAAACAAATGTATTTTAAGGAGCTTATTTCCCTCAGTGGAAGAATCTAAAATCGGATAAGAAACCAAATGAAAATAAAACCCACAATCATACAGCCTTACAATCAAACAGAATTACACAAGAACAGCAGAATGGCTTCCCTGTCTAAATGTTTAGCATGGTGCAGATAGAGAAGTAGTGTAGGAGTCAAACAAACCAACTAAATAACACCATTGTACAGTATAGCTATGAGAATAAAAGTGAACCTTTATAAGATTAAGCAATAAGCAAATCACAGGTCAAAACCAGTGCGGTGCCTCTCGTTCTTTAATTCCCTGTGTGCCGGGGGCCCAATCAACAGCCTCTGCCCATGCAAAGTGTTGGTCTAAGTAAGTGGCCAGTGGAATGGCTCTGCTTCTTGGAGCCATCAGTGCACGATAGGAGCCTGTTAATGAATGGTGCAGAAGGGCAGTGTTGCACTTCCTTTGAAGTGAAATGTCACATTTACCTTATGCTGCAGAGACGATAATGAGAAACAGGCTAAAAGCAAACTAATACTGATGGAAAGAAAGAATCTTCTATTACACAAAATAAAATAAAAACACAAACAGCAGGTTGAATCGTGTTCAGTTGTTTGTTCCAGCACCATGTCTTCAGTTTATTAACGAGCAGACAGTATTAACCCTGAACCCAGGTCCTGATTTGCAGCAGTAAAGGTATGCCTTGAATCAGTAATAAAAAAGCAGCCAGTTTACCCGATCAGTGCTACTGATTCCAGTAGTCCACATGCACGTCTCTCACCTGTGGGCTTGTGCCTTTAGGGACAGATAGCTTGTGTTCAATTACCTAATGTAATAGCTTAAGAATCCTATCCTCACCTTTACTCCAGACCCATTTAAACCCTTTCAGTGCTTGTATTAAATGTGGAGTCAGTGAGGTTTTGAAATCCACTTATAATGGCTTCCTTGTACAACATTCTTTGCTGTTGAATTTTTCATTTTTAAAGCTGTATGTCAAAAAAATGGAACCAATTAAACCTCCATCCAGACCCTGAAGTCTATCATTTTGCCTGTTAAACCTGGAGTGGATTGACCCTTCGGTACTGTGGTTGGACACACCTGCATGTATGTAAAGCTAATGTGATAATTGTAAGTCGCCCTGGATAAGGGTGTCTGCTAAGAAATAAAGAAAGAAATAAAGAAAATAATTGTAGCAGAAAAAAATAGCAAAATGCAAATCTTGAGTTTAAACGTCCTAATAGGGAATTATGGTGTAGGAATGACATGTTTAAATCACTGTATGTATTCTGACTTCAGCCTAGCCTTTTAACTAAAAGTACACGGTAGAGCCAGACAGCAGAAGTATCTGGCTAATAAGGTATTAAATAGATTGTCATTAAAACCCAATATACGATTTTATAATAGAATAATAGTTTATACTTTATGAAGTACTTGACATGTGGTTCACAGGTTAAACCATTTCTTTTTTAACTACCGTTTCCATTGATAGCACTATCGTGGTTTAATGTATTGGTAATGTTGCCTGCTCTAGTTTTATACAGTATCATGTATATATGTGTATATAAAAGTATTTTGTGACTGCTGCGGTCATGATGTAAAATGAAAGAGGTGTGTTTTCGAGGGGTGTACCGGGTGATGTAGCGGGGTGGGAGGGAATACCCCAAAGCTCTCAGCATGAATGCTCTGTGCCGAACCCGAAGCGATGTGTGAGCAGGCTGCCCGTTACTGCAGAGACGGCGTCCACAAGCTACTCAGCAAAGAACAATCCAAACTCCGGTCTCAGAACAGCGAGACAGAGACGGCAGCGCAGACAAGCAGCGGCGGAGCTCAGCTCGGTGGAATAGACGGGCTAGTCCGCTGGATAGTCACCAAGATGAGCGACAACAAAAACCTCTCTTCCCGGGAATTCCTCAAGGAGGAGTCGGCGGTTGCACGGGAGAAGTTCTTCAACCCGGAGCCACGGAAAGGCATCTCTGTCATATTGGATGTAGGTATCCTACCTTGTCATGCATGTGTACTGTTACAGTCTTACTGTAGTATAGGCGCATTGGAACACGCACCGCTTCTCATCTGCTGCATTCTTGCGTAAAGAAAGAATTTAACTTAATTTAACTTCGATTTAACTAGGATAGAGGAGTGATTGAAATAACAATGCAATAGTTAAAAGTACGAGTTTTGGTGCAAAAAAAAAAAAAAAAGATTTAAAACAATCTATGAAAATGAGAAGCTGTCTGAAGAAAGCAAGCTGCGAAACGTTTTGGGGTTTTTTTAGCAACTGGAAAAATATAGATGTAATCTTATTCTTGGATGAAGTTTGTAAGATTGACCTGCACCTGAGTTTAAATGCACCCGAGGTAAAGGATGTATGACATTTTAAAAGCATAAATAAAATACATTATTTGCCCGGGTGAAGAATAAAACGTAAACGCATTTTGCTTTCGATTTCTTCTGTAAATGACAACTTCAAGGAACACAGTTAAGATGCTGTGATACCGCATCGGACCTATGAATGAACCCTAGTTCAGATCCTAGTATTCCTCTTTGTCGACAGCGGTATTTTGTGAAAATGTAAAAAGCTATATTGATTTCACTAGAAACTTTAATGCAAATAGTGTTATTGATATTTTCATACATATCATGGACACTTGTGTATTATTACACCTTACAGAAATCAAATTCGTAAATACTACTACTACTACTAGTAATAATAATAATAATATATATATATATATATATATATATATATATATATATATATATATATATATATATATATATATAAAAATACCAATGAAGGTTCCAGTATTAGCTGATGTGTTAAAAAAAAATCTATAGCGGTACAGTATATTTTAAAATATGAGAGGGGCGTTGCTAGTTTTTTTTCTGAAATTAATCACTTTAATAGAGAGAAATGTTAATACCACCGCGTTAATATTTACTTTCCCGTTTTCAGTTTTCAAAGTTAAAGTAGTAAACTTTTTTTTTTTTTTTTTAACTCAACACAATATGTATGTGTTTGTGTGTTTATGTATTTGTCTGTATCGCAATACAGCTGCAGCACAAAGCGGATGTACGCTGTAGGGCATGTCACAGTAAGAGATATCAAAAATAAAGACAGATGTTACAAACAGAAAGGCAGCTGTTGCCTATGGTTGCACAAAACAGCTTCTAAATACAAGTACCCATTTCCCTGCCTCTAAGCTCAAGGCCAGTACAATATAAATACCGGTACTTATCTTTCTTCACCCGCGATGTTAAACTGCCGGTAGACCAGGAGCAGTCTGTTAGGGGTTTCTTAGCGGCAGTAAGTAGGATTTGTACTGGTAATAAAATCCCCCAAACAGCTGCTCCCAGTAGATTTTCTACTGGCTCTGGCCAAAGATAGTCCTTGACTCACCACTGGCAATGCGGTTCATATGAAATGTGTTGAAATAGAGACATGTTATAAGTGCAGTGAAGGGGATCCATATCCACATAGATAGACACATCTGGAAAGAAGAAGAAGCAGGAATGCACATCTGTGCATTTGTATTTATGTATTGAAATGTTAGGGAGCTCTTCTTGTAGCAGAGGGAGGTTCCCGTGCTCAATAAAATGCCCGTGATCAATATTGCGCTTGGCTTTGCTATCCTTCATGTACTTTTAATAATTGATCAGAAAATGTTGAGGTTATGTAATATGTAATCCTGCTTCCATGTATGTATTCATATCTGCATCCATCAATATTGCTGATTGATTTCTGCATTTTTTTCCATAAATCTATATTGGAATACACACAGTACTTCAGTACATTTACTGTACTTCAAGTATAGATATAAAGTAATTTGTTCACATGCTGTGTATTGTATTTTTAACACATCAGCTAATATTGGAACCTTCATTGGTATTTTTTAAATTTATTATTATTATTATTATTATTATTATTATTATTATTATTATTATTATCATTATTATTATTTTAGTAATATACAAGTGATTGTGTTCATTTGAAATTCTCAATGCAGTAATTGCTGTTTGTTAAAATGAATTTGAATGATCATTTTTTCCTAATTAGACCTTGCAGGGATAGCTCCTTCTTTTAAATGTTGCTGAGTATGAAAGCAGTTTCAGTCTTTTTAGCAGTTTAATTGAAGGTGATAAGAAATATCTGCTGAAAAAAAAACAGTAGATAAATCTTTTTTTTTTCTTTTTATCTTAATATGCATTTGCATAAGCTGTGATCATTTTTCTTACTGCATGACTACCCAGTTTGCTAATTACTAGAATAAAATCCATACTGCATATCTTAATGAGATACTTTAAGAATCACATTAAGAATCACAGGGTAGACAGAACAGGCCGGGTCAGGGGTTAGACCTCGTTCTACCTGAAACCAGCTGCAACTTTTTTTGTATAAAAGAAACAAACCTGTAAAAACACAAGCAAAGAATCCAACAGAAGAGAAGGGGCACCACTGCTAATACGAGGTAAGGACATGGATTGTAAAGTATTGATTAGCAATCAGGTAACATGTATTCTTACCAACAATAACATGTTGTCCGTTACTGTAAGACATGAGTGCACACATCTCCTCCTGGTCTGTGTTCCACCCATGCCCTACATTACCTTATTGAACCAATTTACCTTCTTTCCAGGTCCTAATCAGTTGCAATTAAATTCTGTCTATAAAACCTGGACCTTGAGGATCAGATTCGTGCCCCCCTTCTGTAAGATATCCTGGCTTTGCACTCTTTCCAGATTGTAGATGGTAAAGATAAAACCATGCTGTGGTGCAAGGAAATAAAAAGAACACAAAGACTGCAAGGCTCCCTGCCCTGCCCCCTCCCCAGCGCTGGTCTTTCCCTCCTGCCTGCTCTGCTGTTTATGTAACCCTGGGAGTGCTGGAGCGAGGGGGGGTGGGTAGGGGGGTTGCCACTGGCTCATCTATAATTTATTTACAACGAGAGCTACTGAACTGCAGATGGCTGATGTGTTTATTATGCTGCTTTAACCTCGGAGGAATAGATGCAAGTTTTTTTTTCTATATTAGCTTACCTTTTCGATACACTACAGCATGTCGCACGTGCACTTTTTAAAATGTCAAGCACTGAAGAAATGCGTGTTTTTGCAAGTGTATTGCACTGCATGCGCATGCACAAAGGCATGCATACTGTGCGTTTCTGTACACTGTGTGCATAGCTATATATAAGTAAAATATCCCACATGAATATGCAGGGAGTGAGGTAGCAGTGGCACCCTTTCATTTCATTCGAATCGCAGCAGTGTTTTTCTCTCTCGCTCTCAACCTGTACAGCGTTTGAAGTGCTATCGAGCAGTACTGCAGTAACATGCCGAGCATTTGTATGGAAATCTCAAAGAGATCAGCCCTGCTCATTTATTTGAGAACACCAGGAACATTTGTGTGTTCATTCCATATCTGTGGAGGGTTAGAAATAAGACTCCTATTGCATAGCAGTTTCACCCATTCCAGGTTTTACTACGAGCTTGATTAGCCACAGTAACAAGCTCAGGGGTGTCTTATTAAACCAATAGTAAAACCAGGAACAGCTCAAACTGCTATGCAGCGAGAGTCTTATTTCTGTCTCCGCTGTAGTTTGACTCCTGGCCAGAGGTTAAACAGGTTCTTGCTCGGGATGACTGCCCGCTGCCCCCAGCCGTTCCGCTACTTGACTTGCATCTGCTGTGCCAGTCTGAGCACTGAATGAGACGTTAACAATCTGGATCCACTGGCGCTCGGCCACTTACTGCCAAACTGACAGTAGAGCTGCATCTGTGTACTGTACACGCACGCACGCACACACACACACATAGAATAAAAAAGAAACATGACTGGTGACAACCGCCACATCTGTTAAATAAGTGGTGTAGCACATCTCACTTTGTTGAATGTTAAAAACATGAAAACATGACTGATGATTAGAGACAGTGCTTCCTTACCAAGGCTTTGAAGTCCATTTCTTTCCTCTAGCCCTAGCAGCATTATCACAGGCTCCCCTTTCCTTGTGCTGAAGTGTGGAGGAGGCACCAAATGATGATTAACAAGGTTCCAGAACTAACGTTCATTAATTGCTTAACATGGGCACCCTTTGTCTATTTGTAAATGTGCAGATCCAGCTTGATGGGGGGAAAAAAGGACAATGTTAGTGAAACCACTTCTAGCTATTGAAATTCTCTTTTTTTTTTCCAGGCCATTGAGGTTTCGTCAGGCCATTCAAGCACAGTTGCAGTTACATGTGCAATGATTTCTGTCTGAATGTCTTAAAGACAATAAAACAGAAGCAGGGTGGTTGTTAAAAGGTGTGGTGCCCAATATACAGAACTGTTCTCTAGAAAACTGTTTATTACATAAAGACAGTTTCCTCGTGTACTGATAGCTACAATGTAGACAAAGTGGACAGTGAACAAGTAGCTGTGCTCTGCTTAAGTAGAGTGAGCATGAGGCTAAAGGGCTGAATGCAGTATTAAGGGACACTAAGGAATTCTATTCTAGTGTGAAGCTGTCCCTGACTGCGGAACACGGCTGCTTCAATGTGACATGCTGATTGTGCCAGTGCTCCCTGGAACCTCATCAGGGATGTGCTGAGAACCTGGATCCTGTTCTGATGTCGCTGTGTTCTGTTTGTTTCGTTTCAGATATTCCGAAGAGCAGATAAAAATGGTAAGTGTGTGGCATCTCGTTTGGGTTCTGAAGTGGGCTAGTTCATTTATAGCCGTTGTATGAATTCAAAACTGTCTTGTCTACTTTGTGTGTGTGTGTGTGTGTGTATGTCTATATATATATAAGTAACAGGCTGATCTGTATTTGAAGTCATTCTGAGCCACACACGTCAGCCAGATGCTCCCTCACCTTCACACTTAACATATTCGCCGTCCCAGTCTGCAGATTTCCAATCGTACTGTAAATCTGAATTAATGATGATATCTGACAGCTTGGGGCATGGAGATGTAATAATGAGGCCGCTAAACACCGCGGCAAGTCAATCACTTAGTCTTCGGATTAGCCGTGTTTGATAGAGCTGAGCTTCCGGAGAACGCTCTCTTCATTAGCTGTGCTGTGTGTCGCAGTGGCAGCCGTGCTGGATAGAGCTGAGCTTCTGGATAACGCTCTCTTCATTAGCTGTGCTGTGTGTCGCAGTGGCAGCCGTGCTGGATAGAGCTGAGCTTCTGGAGAACGCTCTCTTCATTAGCTGTGCTGTGTGTCACAGTGGCAGCCGTGCTGGATAGAGCTGAGCTTCTGGAGAACGCTCTCTTCATTAGCTGTGCTGTGTGTCGCAGTGGCAGCCGTGCTGGATAGAACTGAGCTTCTGGAGAACGCTCTCTTCATTAGCTGTGCTGTGTGTCACACTGGCAGCCGTGCTGGATAGAGCTGAGCTTCTGGAGAACGCTCTCTTCATTAGCTGTGCTGTGTGTCGCAGTGGCAGCCGTGTTTGATAGAGCTGAGCTTCTGGAGAACACTCTCTTCATTAGCTGTGCTGTGTGTCGCAGTGGCAGCCGTGCTGGATAGAGCTGAGCTTCTGGAGAACGCTCTCTTCATTAGCTGTGCTGTGTGTCGCAGTGGCAGCCGTGCTGGATAGAGCTGAGCTTCTGGAGAACGCTCTCTTCATTAGCTGTGCTCTGTGTCGCAGTGGCAGCCGTGCTGGATAGAGCTGAGCTTCTGGAGAACGCTCTCTTCATTAGCTGTGCTGTGTGTCGCAGTGGCAGCCGTGCTGGATAGAGCTGAGCTTCTGGAGAACGCTCTCTTCATTAGCTGTGCTGTGTGTCGCAGTGGCAGCCGTGCTGGATAGAGCTGAGCTTCTGGAGAACGCTCTCTTCATTAGCTGTGCTGTGTGTCACACTGGCAGCCGTGCTGGATAGAGCTGAGCTTCTGGAGAACGCTCTCTTCATTAGCTGTGCTCTGTGTCACAGTGGCAGCCGTGCTGGATAGAGCTGAGCTTCCGGAGAACGCTCTCTTCATTAGCTGTGCTGTGTGTCGCAGTGGCAGCCGTGCTGGATAGAGCTGAGCTTCTGGAGAACGCTCTCTTCATTAGCTGTGCTGTGTGTCGCAGTGGCAGCCGTGCTGGATAGAGCTGAGCTTCTGGAGAACGCTCTCTTCATTAGCTGTGCTGTGTGTCACAGTGGCAGCCGTGCTGGATAGAGCTGAGCTTCTGGAGAACGCTCTCTTCATTAGCTGTGCTCTGTGTCACAGTGGCAGCCGTGCTGGATAGAGCTGAGCTTCTGGAGAACGCTCTCTTCATTAGCTGTGCTGTGTGTCGCAGTGGCAGCCGTGCTGGATAGAGCTGAGCTTCTGGAGAACGCTCTCTTCATTAGCTGTGCTGTGTGTCACAGTGGCAGCCGTGCTAGATAGAGCTGAGCTTCTGGAGAACGCTCTCTTCATTAGCTGTGCTCTGTGTCACAGTGGCAGCCGTGCTGGATAGAGCTGAGCTTCTGGAGAACGCTCTCTTCATTAGCTGTGCTGTGTGTCGCAGTGGCAGCCGTGTTTGATAGAGCTGAGCTTCTGGAGAACACTCTCTTCATTAGCTGTGCTGTGTGTCGCAGTGGCAGCCGTGCTAGATAGAGCTGAGCTTCTGGAGAACGCTCTCTTCATTAGCTGTGCTGTGTGTCGCAGTGGCAGCCGTGCTGGATAGAGCTGAGCTTCTGGAGAACGCTCTCTTCATTAGCTGTGCTGTGTGTCGCAGTGGCAGCCGTGCTGGATAGAGCTGAGCTTCTGGAGAACGCTCTCTTCATTAGCTGTGCTGTGTGTCACAGTGGCAGCCGTGCTGGATAGAGCTGAGCTTCCGGAGAACGCTCTCTTCATTAGCTGTGCTGTGTGTCGCAGTGGCAGCCGTGCTGGATAGAGCTGAGCTTCTGGAGAACGCTCTCTTCATTAGCTGTGCTGTGTGTCGCAGTGGCAGCCGTGCTGGATAGAGCTGAGCTTCTGGAGAACGCTCTCTTCATTAGCTGTGCTGTGTGTCGCAGTGGCAGCCGTGCTAGATAGAGCTGAGCTTCTGGAGAACGCTCTCTTCATTAGCTGTGCTGTGTGTCGCAGTGGCAGCCATGCTGGATAGAGCTGAGCTTCTGGAGAACGCTCTCTTCATTAGCTGTGCTGTGTGTCGCAGTGGCAGCCGTGCTGGATAGAGCTGAGCTTCTGGAGAACACTCTCTTCATTAGCTGTGCTGTGTGTCGCAGTGGCAGCCGTGCTGGATAGAGCTGAGCTTCCGGAGAACGCTCTCTTCATGTATTGAACAAGTGTTGGTACAATGTTTGTGTTTAATTAAATAATGTGCAGAGGTTAAATTAATAATGGCTGTTTCAAAACTACCTGATTCCATTTGTCTTAAATCATCCATGGGGTATTTGAAATCTGCATTGCTTTACATTACGGGTAAAACAGATTTAATCTGCTCTGATACTTAATTCTATGGTCTGTGGAGGGTGCAGTACGGCACAGGGTGTCTGTGTACATCTTCTCAAGAGGATGGGGTTTTTTGTTCAGCGTTGAAGGTATATTGTAGGATAATTATTTAATATTGAAAATTGACAGGAAATGAGTGTCCTTATATCAGCTTAATTAATATTGCGTGGCTTTAAGCTTGAACATTCTTCTGCAATGACTTATTTGTTTGAAATGAAACACTGAGCAGTGGTTCTGAAGACAGGAATGATGAGAGACACTTAGTTTATTTACAAGTAGCTCAGAGAAGAAGCTGTCTGATTGCTCTCTGAATAAGTGTATACTGAGCGCTTGATTTTCAAAGAGATGAGCGGGTCTCCTTGACATCACAGCCTTCCATTAAAACCATTTCCATGGATTGTTAAAACTGATTACCTAAGCTTCTGACAACTTACTGCAGAAGAGTTTCTCGTTTCCATATGGAACAGGATTTAGGACTGCTGAATTTGTTATTCAGTGTCTTCTGTGTTTAATATACTGCTGTTCAGTGGACTGCTTTTTAAACTTTCTGGTAATGAGAGCTGGAGCCTGCCAGCACATCACAAGTGAATAATTGGACTGGATTGCACTGAAGTGGAAATATAAAGATCTAGCGTCCGTTTATAGAAAATGAGACTGTTAGTGCAGTACGCTGTTTCCAGGATTAACCAGCCTAATTTACTGCACATTGCACGATAATGAACAGAAAATCATGCTGGTTATCGGGCTTGCATTGCGAGGTATACTGTATTATTTAAAAACAAGAAGAAAACAGAGAGGACAAGACTTACTCAGTGGGGTCCCACCACAAGGGTGAGAGCTTGGATCCTCGCTGTTCCTCGTTTATATAAATGACACACACTGCAGGATTGTTAAACCAAACCAGGGGAGCAGTGGACTCAGAGACCGTAGCCAGGCTAATTCAAAGAGATTTGGATCGTTCTTGTAACTGGGCAGACTTGTGGCACATTCGTTTCAGTGTTAAGTAATGAAAAGTATTGCATGTAAGAAGTAAAAATCTAAGATATAAGAAATCATTTCGCACTTATGAGTGAATACGTGTTGTGTAAGGTGTGTCCTTTTGCATAACGGATGATGGCATTGTGCAGTTTGGGGCGAGACCTCAGACGTTACCAAGTGATGTCTCTTATGCAACAAGAGATTTACAATGAGGCTGTGTGTTCCATGCACAGGGTGACGTCTGTACACGCGATTGGTTGATTTGTCATACATGCACGTGATTTATCATCTGTATTTCTTAATAGAGAGCTTCACAGTGGCTGCAAATTGCATCGCCGCCTGGTATAGTAAACTGAGATTCTCAGTGAATACACCTTCAAGGTCGACGCCGGCGCTACAGCACAGGCTTTGAGGACACCTGGTCACCTCACAGCTGTTACAGGGAGCTGCCAGTGGAGAGCTATTCTGGGAGTAACCCAGACAACCGGAGCACAACTTCATTCTCTTTCTCCAATTAAAAGAACAGCATGCATTCTTTTTGCAATCATTATCAAAGGTAAATAACGGTTTAGATTACATTGGCCCAATACTAAAGCCTTAACACAAAAGATTTCAAGACGCAACTAAATAAACTTGTGTAGCCAATATCGAAAACGCTGTTGAAGTTTACATCGTGAAGTGTCACTGAATACAAAGTGATCTGCTACAAAGTGATCTGCTGTGTGAGACATAAGCATGCGTTTGTATGCAGGACTGGTTTACAAGACTTGAGTCTACCCAAAATCTGGTATATAAATCCAAAGAAGTAACTGCACTATCACAGAGAACAGTATATAAGCCCATACTGCAAGCCTATTTGCATGATTATACACCAAAGCGCCATGAAATTGCTAGGAATGAAGTGTACATAAGATGCAAACCCTGCTGTGAGATTGGGTAGGATTTGCATACACTGACAAAGCAAACACGGCACACATAAATCCTGGCTTATTGTGCTTTTAAAATGAAACCTCTAATCCGCTACATGATATTTAATTGCCGTCATCTACAACTGGCCTTCCCACTAAGGGCAGAACTGCACTGAAGATGAACGCAGTGCTAACAGCACGCTGAACATTTATGTGTTTCTTTTTCTCTTAACGTTCATTCACGCCGTTCTTACTTCAGGCGTGCTATTCAAATGCAGCTGTCATCTGAGCTCGAAAGACTCCACTCTGAAGCAGCAGAACCGATGTTCATAACTAATTTCCAGTCCCTGAATGCCCACGCAACTTATAACATGAAAGCTGTAGTTAAATATTCATGGCGTCTCAGTTAGCCGACGGGGTGGAAAATAAATAAGTTTGATCTGCGCTTGTCCAAAGGAAATATTGGTTTGGATTACATTGGCCCAATACTAAAGCCTTAAAACAACAGATTTACAGATGCAACTAAATAAACCTGATGTCCATATCAAAATGTGTATGGAAGTTTATTAATTACGTTGGTATTCTTACCACAACTTGAGTCTTTAGCCACAAGCTGGTACATAAACACAAACAAGTAAAGTTAAAAAAAAAATAAAAAAATTTACACTTGGATTTACACTTGGACTTTCATCTATGTTACGTATGTTCTTAAAAGTTTATCTTGCAACCTTCCCTTTAATGTATTCCTGCAATTTAACCCCAACTGCTGTCCTATCATCTTATAGTCTTTTATTTGTCATACTCTGTGCTTAACTTTGGCAGGTTGAGATAGCAACACCTTCTTTACAAGCATGTCCCAAGAGAGCCGGCAAGTCTTCTCTCCTGCTGTTGAATGAATCACATCCAGGGCCGGCACCAAGAGGGGACTTTAGGGGTCCGTGCCCCCCCAGTTTAGATCTGGTGCCTCCCACCCTCCAGTTCAGATCCCAGATTGATCTAAAAATCTGGTACCCCCCCCCCCCAGCACAAACTCTGCCACCAGGCCTAATCACATCCCAGCCAAGCAAGCTAGATAACGTTCCGATAATCCCCAGAAGAGGTGTAAAACTGGGAATTGTATTTCTCCTGGCCTGGAGTATAAAATGTGCCAAGCTGTCCAAATGCATTTATGCATTTCAAGCAGTGCAGATACAGTAATCTGCTGCACACAGCTTGTACCGCCTGCTGCAGACAAAAGAAGCTGTCCGGAAACTGACATTGATGTACAATGCTTATTAATGGCCAGAAATCCTTAGCAGAAACCAACCAAAAAAACCCCATTGCTTCCCCTGTGTGCTTTGCTGTCCCTGTATTAAACAATGCAACAGGACTGAACTAGTTTAATATAGTATGCTTGTGGTCATGGACACAAATATAAGGTAGCACATTGTGTGTGTGGTGTCTCTTATTGTATGAGAGATGTTATCTCACAGAGGCTGTGGCTGTCAAAACCATTCAAAATGTGTATAAAAAGAGTCACCCTTCACACAACTTCACTTTTTATACTGTGAATCACACCAACGGATCTTGCACTCAGAGACATAAAGTGTTTATTTATTTATTTATTTTTTTACTTTTCATTGCTTACTGAGAGCCTTCAGCACTCAGATAATGTCTCTCTGCCTAGTTAACACCACTTTCCTTTGCTGGCTGCACAAGGGCTTTAACCCAGCTGTGCAGCATAACAAAAGCATTCAGTGTCTCGGCTGCAAAATAAGTGAAACGAGAGAGAGAGAGGGGGGGGGGGTGCAGCTGGGAAATCCTGACTCGAAGCAAGCTGCATCCAGAATCTCGTTATCCTGGAGACCTCCATGCTGAATCACTGCAGATTAAAAGAGCTGTTAAAACACTTACAGATGATTCAAAGCGAGCTGATCGGGATTACAAGCAGGGATGTCTGATGGAAATTGAGATAACGTCTTGAAACGTTTTTTTTTTTTTCATTAAGGCATTGTCTGCGTCGTGCCAGAATGAAAATAAGTTCAGTTACTGCTTTGACTGCCTCTAAAAGTTTGTGTTCAGAAGCAATTAAAAGGGTTATTGGCAAAGTCCTGCTAAAAGTAATATATATATATATATATATATATATATATATATATATATATATATATATATATATATCACTCTACCCCTCTCTCTCTCTTTAATTAGGCAACACTGATTTATTTTGTTTTTTCTGATGAGAGCTGTACTGTATTATTATTATTATATATTTCTTAGTAGACGCCCTTATCCAGGGCAACTTACAATTATTACAAGATATCACATTATTTCTACATACAATTACCCATTTATACAGTTGGGTTTTTACTGGAGCAATCTAGGTAAAGTACCTTGCTCAAGGGTACAGCAGCAGTGTCCCCCACCTGGGATTGAACCCACGACCCTCCGGTCAAGAGTCCAGAGCCCTAACCACTACTCCACACTGCTACCCTTGTATGACTGTTACTGTTTGTTGGGTTGCCTTTTAGGTGGGAGATTATTGGTGTTTTCACTGCTTTTATGGTGCTGGAGAGTACACCACTTCTCTGTGTATTCTCAGCGTAATTGCTATGTTGCTTGTAATTAAACAAAAGAAAATCATTACAAACAGTGACTTCAAATGTAGCATCATAAAAACATCTAAATAGCTTGTAAATTATACTTTAATTTTCTCTAAGAAATATATACTCAAAGTGCTCCTATACACAAGGCATGTAACCCATGGCCACTCTGTCATCACACACAGTGTGCGTTATATTCTGACGTTCGTGGGAATGCAGTCTAACAGGGCAGAGGCTGGGCTCGAACCAGTGACCCTGCACACTGAAAGCGAGCATCTAAATCCCTATGCAAAAGAGCCCTGCTCATCTACATTCATGATTTTAGAGCTTTTAACGTCATCGCACCGACAGAGGACAGAATCTGTAACGGCCGTGTATCACACAACAATGCCCATTACAGCAGCATACTGTAGGTTCAATGATCTCATACCTGCGGCCAGGATCTGCTTTGGTTAGATACACTTCTGTGGGCCGGAACAAGCTGGCTCATGGGTTTCCAGAAAAAAATACTTACACAAGCTACAGTATCTAAACTGATGCATGGACTTCAGAGGTGCGCAAATAATTGACATCAGCTATAGAAACCTCAACCAATTCGCAAAGCATTAGAAAATGGTCTTTCGAATAACCGTGCCTTTGGAGCAGACTGAAATTTGATTGAAGCCAGTCGAGAGCTCTAAAGGTTAGGGGAATATTAAGACAAGGCTAATTTTCAAGTGATTGATGTAAATGGTCAAATTAGCATTTCTTTCGAGGGAGCCGAGACTTGCGTTTTTGGTTTTTTGGAACCCATCGTTTCTGTGGTACGTTATCTGTGTGGTTTGTTGTGTTCATTTCCATAATCTGTTATTTGGCAGGAACAAAGAGATGAACGGAGTGGATAGGAATGCACTCCTATTTGCCTCACACAGTATTAAATCACATATTGCTCTGTAATTGTTTGCAATCCCTGACTGGATATCATTTTGAATGTCGTTTCTGTATTGAAACCTATTGTTTCTGTGCTGATGACGGCTGTATTTATTTTCTTAATCTTGCGTGCCCGTGGAAACTCTCAAGGGGGAACGAATTCTCCTGCTGCCTGGTAATATGTTTTGAAATGAAAGCCTAGTAAAGCTGGAATCTCATCAATCTCATCAATCTCATCTGAAGTGCAGTGGCATGTGCGAGGTCTCCAATTCTATTGATAGAAACATCAGAGCAAACTCTGTTTTCATTTTAACAATGCAATGTTTGATACTGTAGAAAAGTTAATAAAAAAACACCATTGTTCCCCCTTTATAATGCAGTAGTCAGGAGCTGTCTTGCAACCAGAATGCTAGTGCTAGTGTAATGGTATTATGGGACAAATGGGAGCCATGACCGTGCCATCTTATAACCTGTTCCACAGTATAAAGATTTGCCTTATAAACTGGGAGCACTGAATCTCACAGTTTTCAAAAATGTCCTTTTCCTGCTTGTACTTCCTGGGGTCTTACATTCCAGGATAAGTCAATTAAAGTGTTTGTAGCTAATAAAATGAATTGGTAAATATTATCTGGTGTGTACTGTTCATTACACAGATTTAACGTATGTCCCGTTTTGAAAGAAAAACACGTTATAGTCTTTTAATTTTGAAGCATGATATCTGGTTCTACACTTGGTTAAAGAAATCTCTGTCTGCAAGCCATGCTTTCAGTTAGTTTTGCACTTGCTTGGTCTTTTAACCTAGAAGGTGAAATTGTCCCCACCCCGTCCGACAACTTTGTTCCTGTTATTAACAAATCAGCTGTTTCCCCTTTTGACTGACAAGCTTTCAGCCAATAACATGCTTTGACCCAGGAGACACCGCAGAAAGTGCAAACAGATACCCTGAGAATAAGGCATACAAACTGAGAACTTGTCTTAACCTAAAGTAGTACCAAATGTTTTAAAATGAAAACGCATGTGTTTCTTTCAAAACTGCACATTGTTATACCTATGTAGCTAATGAAAGTGCATTACAGGTAAGAATAATAATCATATAAAGTATTATGGAAATATTAAGGGAAAATGCAATATACAGTTGTGACTTGCATTTCTACTTTTAGAAATGCTAAATCCTCATTTAAACGTATCATTTCTAAACACATTATGAATACAACAACACAGCATTAACGGTAAACCTGGGTTCATTACATGTTTAAACAGTGTGGCTTGTGATTTTAACCAAAGAGGAACACGTTGATAGCACCCAGCTCAAACTGAGGCTTAAACTTAATTGTAACTTTAACTTAATAGAATTTCATTATCTACCCAGCCAGGAAAAGAAAGTGCACTTAATTGAATATATATTTTATAATATTTCAGATATCGTGCAAGGACTGTATAGACAGGTACCATGTGCAGTGCAGTATTTCAGTGTTTATCTGTTTTGACACAGAGTGGGCCCACTCACTCACTGAGTCACTCACTTACACACAAACTCGCCACCCTGAAACCATAGCTGTAAACTGGGTCATCCTTCAACTCGCTATACGTATCAGATACCTAGGATTTCGAAATGGATTTATTCTGTTATTGGGAGGGCTGACTGCATCCTCTGCTCCTCAATAATTTAAACTGGCCTTAATATTTTTTTTTTAAAAAGCAATCTGCTGCTGTGATCCGTGTGTGTATCAAGCTGTCACTCACTGTCGTTAGCCTGTCATCAGTTTAATTGGAACGCGGAGATGTTCTCTCTTAATCAGGAAGTTAGCTTGGAGAAGAGACCCCTATCTGCTTTTCTGCTCCGAAGAGGGCTTTCAAAAAAGCTGTGGTGCGAGCTTGAGAAAGTGACAACTTGTTAGCCTGCCCATAGCTACAGCAGCACTACACCAGAGAGACCGCCTGCCCATAGCTACAGCAGCACTACACCAGAGAGACCGCCTGCCCATAGCTACAGCAGCACTACACCAGAGAGACCGCCTGCCCATAGCTACAGCAGCACTACACCAGAGAGACCGCCTGCCCATAGCTACAGCAGCACTACACCAGAGAGACCACCTGCCCATAGCTACAGCAGCACTACACCAGAGAGACCCCCTGCCCATAGCTACAGCAGCACTACACCAGAGAGACCGCCTGCCCATAGCTACAGCTGCACTACACCAGAGAGACCACCTGCCCATAGCTACAGCAGCACTACACCAGAGAGACCACCTGCCCATAGCTACAGCAGCACTACACCAGAGAGACCGCCTGCCCATAGCTACAGCAGCACTACACCAGAGAGACCGCCTGCCCATAGCTACAGCAGCACTACACCAGAGAGACTGCCTGCCCATAGCTACAGCTGCACTACACCAGAGAGACCGCCTGCCCATAGCTACAGCAGCACTACACCAGAGAGACTGCCTGCCCATAGCTACAGCTGCACTACACCAGAGAGACCGCCTGCCCATAGCTACAGCTGCACTACAGAGAGACCGCCTGCCCATAGCTGAGGTTATAAGCTCTAAAAACCCCTCACAAATGCAGACAAGCCCAGTTCTTTTGCACTGTGGTTAAGACGTTTGCTTGCGGCGTGCAGGGTCATCGTTACACACCTCTAGTACCAACTCTGCTTCCGTACTTTTTTGGTGCAGTTTTTATATCACGCAGCAGTCACCCAGGCTGACAATGTTCCTGACTCTTGTCATTCTCTCCCTTCCAGATGATGGGAAGCTCTCCTTGGATGAGTTCCAGGCCTTCTTCTCTGATGGGACTCTCAACGAGGAGGAGCTGGAGAAACTGTTTCACTCGATAGACTCAGACAACACCAAGTAAGAGTTTGTTTGAGATATATTTTATAAATATATACCGTACACTATATTGTGTCCCCCAAAGGTCTTTTGTGTATATGTGTGTGTGTGTGTGTGCCTGTATATATATATCAATCATCCTATATGATACCTTAGGAGGACTTTCCATTGACTGCAATACATTTTAAACCCTATGGTTTGGTATGAGAGGTGGTGGGGAATACCCTGCTCATTACTAACTCTGGGCCACCTTGGGGGTATCCAACAATATTCTGTGGCTGTGACATTAGTAATTTCGTTCCCACACTATATTGTGAACCCCAAAGATCTTTTGCAGATAAATATATGTATATATTAGGGCTGTCATTCGTTTATAATTTTTGATCGGTTAATTTATGGGCATTAGTTGATTAACCGGTAGATTAATCGGTAGCTGAATCAGTCCACATTTTTAATGAAGGTAACGATCTTATAGTGGCTGTCCTGCATGTAATATCGATTGCTTAACATGCAGTCGTAGTCAGAAATCAGAGACAGTAATTCCACATAATTACCTCTGTTTGGGGCCTTCATCGTGCCCTCTGAATGCCAGTTCTTGCTTGCCAAGATAAACAGCAGAATCAATCAAGCGTTTAGAACCTCATGATTTTGTCTTACTTGCTCGTTGTGATGTATTGTATCCCTATGCTTCTGCTCATCCAGTTGGACATCAATCTGGGTTTTTCTTTTGAATGTTTTTGTGCTGACTTTGATAGACATCCTAGATTGCTGTAGCCAGTGCTGTTCCATATCGCCTTTTCTCTAGCAGTATTGTTTTTTTTAATTGACAGCTACCAGTAAGCCACGGATACCTTTTATAATTTAAATTTTGGAAGTGGCGAGTATATCCCTTCCCTTCCTGTGTTGGTTTGCATATTTGTGGTGTGTATACCTTCCGTTTTTTTAACAATCTCCAATTTTTTCGGAGAAAGTTCTTCTTGAAAATGGATTCGTAACCAAATCAACTACGGTGTCTCTGTTGTCTGATGACATTTTTTAATTGTAAAAAGTAATTTGAAATATTACTTTGAAGTTCTCAATATAATTCTCAATAACGGTCTCTATAATAAGCAATATCGCGCAAAATTCAGCTATTCTTGCACCGTTAAACCTAGCATATTTATGTCCCGCCTCTGCTCACTAATGATTGGACAGCTGCAGAACCAGGGCAGAACTTTGACATTACTATTGGTTAAACTCCCAAGACCTTCAACTGAAACGGAGAATACCTTCAGGTTTATGTCCCGCCTCTGCTCACTCATGATTGGACACCTGCATAACAAGGGGCAGATCTTTGAATCTCTCATTGGTTAAACTTACTCAAGACCCTACAGCCGAGGCAGAGAATACCTTCAACTGTTTATGTCCCGCCTCCACTCTCTTACGATTGGACTGCCACAGAGAAAATATTCTATTGGTTGATTTTATTTTATATAAACAAAACAAAATTCATATATATATATATATATACATACACCCGTAAGTCGAATTAAGAATGAATTCCAGTCTCTTGGCTTGAAAGTCGCACTAGCGATACACCCAGTACTGGGTTTCAGAACTTCCCTTGTTTATGCTCCAGGTTAATCTGCCCTGAACTGATCTCCTTTATCACAGCATGAATAAATCACACATGAATCTAGGTTTACTAAACTCCTGGCTCCTGATCATTTAAATAATATACTCAATTGAGAGGAGTTCTGAAACCCAGAACTGGGTGCAGGGTTAGTGCGACTTTCAAGCCCTGTCATCTGTTTAAAGTCTTTTGAATTTGCATTTTGATTATTTAACTAATAATCTAATAAGTGTGCAGGTTCTCTTTTGGAACATTGAGTGCTGTCTGTTGGTAGGTTCAAAGGGTAGCCCTCTTCTTTAGATTTTTAATAAAACCAAGGCAACGGTACTGAATCTGTCATCCCTGAGTGGGAGGTAAGAGGGTAAACATTCGCAGCCCATACTGCAAAGCAATGCAACCTCACCTCCTCTCTACTGTGAGATGGGTTACACTGTCAACAAAAGCGCAGGGTTTGACCTAGCATTTAAATTAAAGCTGCTGCAAGCTGTCCCATTAGGAATTGGTGATGAGTATTTCCAAATAGCTAAAACCACAAGCCGCTACATTATGTAAATGTATATTTTTTTCTTCCCTAGAGGCCCAGATGTAGGTGTTTGTACCTTTCAATACAAGCCACATCTTACGTGGGTTTGATCCACACAGAACATAATGACTTGAATTGAGAGCGAGCACATGGCTCCCACCGTGCTGGCCCCACCAGTGTTAGGTAACATCTGTTTAGAAGAGGTTTCGTTTAAAAACTTGCCTGGACTGACCCCTACTCCTCTGCTAAGCAGTGAAGCCTATTGCTATGGGTTCTTTCTATTGCCTTGTAGAATTTGTGACTCTGCTGTTTGCTGTTCAGAGGGAGGGCTGGCTGCCGATATTGAGTCAGTTTAATATTTTATTTTTATTTTAACATTTGACAAGTGTTCAGAACGTCCAGGAAAACAATAATTAAAGAATGTCGCAGAAAGCATGTTGTTTTCATCTTGTAGAGTAATTTAGCCAGACATATCCATGTCATCGGAAACTCTAGTATTATTATTGTTTTACAAATATGCAGCATTGATGCATTTGTTTTTTTTTACTTATTTATTTTTGTATCTGTCATTCATTATTTATTTTTGAACACATTCGGTTCTTGCTGAATAACTTTCCTGGCGACAAGCTCAAACATGTTTAAACTTTATTCAGATGTTAAATGTTTCAAGTTGTTGTTCCAAGTTCCACTGACAAACTCGGTCCTGGGGACCCGCTGTGTCTGCTGGTTTTCGTTCCAACTGAGCTCTCAATTGCTTAATTAAACCCTTAAATGAACTGATAATTTTCTTAATTAGACCTTTTTACTTGTTTTCAGCTCTTAACAGTTGCAGATTTCAAGTTAGCTGTAACATTGTATAAGTAACTTGAACTCTTTGTGGGAGCTGAGAACAAGTGAAAATGTCTAATTAAGCAAATTATCTGTTCATTTAAGGGTCTTGTTATGTAATTGAGAGCTCAGTTGGAACAGAAACCAGCAGACACAGGGGGTCCCCAGAACTGAGTTTGAGAACCCCTGACTTAGTAAGTTGTAGCCAGACTTGGGCAAAGGAATTACTCGGACATGAAACCAGATTAGCCGAGGCCAGCGATATTCACTGGGCCCCCTGTTGGATATGAAGGTTCGATAACGGCTGACGGGTGGGTTATATTCACAGAAGATAATGGCAGAGATGATTTTATGAGAGGTGCGGACAGGCCTGCAGATTGCTGTTGAAATGAGTTGCATTAGCATACAGTGATAAACCACAGCTGGACATCACCATTATAAGGGCTGACAGCTTTCCCAATATCTTTTAGTTATTTATGCATTACCTATTTCTTTACTTGTCATCTTTCTGCAAGCTGAGTTTTATTTGTCATCTTTCTGCAAGCTGAGTTAGAACATTCAATATTCCTCTGCACAGAAGTGGTTATAACAATCACTCAACTGTACGTTCTGCATACTGAAATAGGAAACATGGCATCCTAATATACTGTGCAAATAACCATAGTCGTCGTGATCCAGAGTGTGTTGGGACAGATTCATAAATGCAGAGCACCTGGGGGTGGCACATTTCTTTTCTATTTAACCCTTTCAGTCCCGATTTATTTTTGTTGAGCTGAAGAAGAAACTCCTTTATTGAGTATACATGGGAACAGGACAGCATTGTTTTTTGTTTTTTGTTTTTTTTTTACATATATTTCTACACTACCTCAGACTGGGACTTAGGAGTCTGACAGCACATGTTAACAAACGAGGACTGAAAGGGTTAACCCCTACTTCAACCTCTTGCTAAATGGTATCCCTGAATAGATCGTCCCCTCTGCAAATATATGCAATATTTTCATGAGCATTACAAGGGCAGTGGTACTCATTCACAACCTGTGGGGATGGGACATTTGTTAATTTTGCATCAAAAAATGCACTCTGCAATGTTGACCGACTGTCAAGACTGGTGCCGCATTCAAGTTGAACACCACCCACAGAATGAAAATAGATGCCAGAATGCAAGGTCAGGTGGTTTTTTTAGTTTTTGGAGAGCATCTTTGTCACTGGTAGAGATGTTCTCCTTCACATAAACAGGATGTGAGCAGCCATGTGAGAGGCTGGCTGCGCTCATCGATGTTGTAAATAAGCAAAACAACAATGAAAGAAAACCAGCAAAGCGGCACGTGTGATTGGAATTGAGATCCGTCTCTCTGCGAAATTAAACTATTGATCGACCGGCCCGCTTTGCTCCGACCTGTGCTGTTTATCCTCCCCGTGTCCATCAGTCTACCAAGTTTGGTTGTTTTACTGTTGGGAGATTTATTACTGCAGCCTGTGTTTTCCCTTGGGTGTGCCTTGCCGTGCAGTGCTGCACTCTACTGAACTTTGCTGTTGAGCGGATTCATTATTTGAATTGCTTCAGGTTGATTCCTTGCCTGTGTGAACATGGCCTGTGTAAATGTTTCATTTCTTAAATAAAATAACCAGACGGCCACCGCCTGTTAATGTCACAGAAAGTATCTGAAACAAGACTGGTATTTAATATTATATTATAATAATATAAAATTAATATTAGCTCAGCTTTTTTTTTTACACCTGTATTTTGTTTAGCATGGCTTGCTCTGTGCCAGCACCAAAACTCACTCTACATCGGTTAGATAAGCCACAGCATGTTGGGATACCCCCCAAACGACTGTGTGCCAGGCCTGTATACATCACATGCTTTGAAATGACTGACGCGATTGCAGTTGCTGTACCACCGACAGAAGAAAAGGGCTTCAAAGAGTGTAAAGGGCAGACCGCTTCTAATGTGGACACCACTTCAGATGAGCATGCTGGGATCAGTGAGAGCCAGGCTGGGCTTGCTGCGACCACTCTGCTCTGGTATCGACAGAGCACTGTTCTTTTGAAAATGCACTTAGTGCGTTTGTGTGTGTGTGTGTGTGTGTGTGTGTGTGTGTGCGGGTTGTGAGTCTGTGTACATGTGTGTGTTTGTGAGTCAGTACATGCAATTTGTTGTAAGCCTGTTTGTCTGTGGGCTTATGGAGAAAGACAGATAGCACTTTAGTTTAGGGATCCATTCTAAGTGGTTATAAACAATAGCAAATAAAAACAATGGCAAAAGTGTATCACAGTCTTATTATGTCTAATCTTATTCTATAATGAACAGCATAATTAATAACATGTTTATAGCTTGGTTTATAATCACTTATAACGAATATCTAAACTAAAGTGTTTTTTTTTTTTTTTTACATGAAGAAAATGATAAAAACCACAGCTACATGCAGTAGGCTGAAAAAAGAACAATTTCATTCCCAATAAATCAGTTCCTTCTGTTATTTATAAAGTGAATTATCTTGGCGTTAAGCAGGGCTGCTCAATAGAAATCCCTCTGCGATATTGTACATCAGCGCATATTGCTCTCAAAATTATCTTGTCTCTCACATATTTCATCGCCTTGTTATGCAAATTGAAGCCATAATATAGAAAGACTGCATCTGTTGTGAGTTAGTTTCAGTCACAATGGGCAAGATAGGGGTTGACTGGGGGCTCCACAGGGGAAATGAAACCTGAACCCTTGAGTATTACATGAGACTGCTGGTCCATAGAGACCTGTTCAGGACTGGGCCCTGTTTCTTTAAGCTGGAGATGGAAGTGGTGCAACAGAAACAGAAAAAAAAACAACTAGAACTGCCTTAAAAAACTAGCAAGAAAGAACTTTGTTCCAGGAAGAGGCAATTACTGTAACAGACAAGTGTCTTGCTACTAATGCTACTGTACTTTGCTACTGTTTTATTCTTGCCTTTGCACTTGCTTCAAAGCGACAGTGTTCATTGCCTTGCCAATGGCTTGTATGGCATTGTTCCCCTTCTGCACAGACCTGAACGCGCCCATAGAAACATCTGGGACTCCAGGAACGTGTTCAGTAGACCTGTACATCTGCAAAACTTCCAGTGTCACACAGTCCACTCAATGGAAGCCATCGACTGAGTCCCTCTTTTATATGAAGCAGCTGTACATTCCTTTTAAAAATGTAAAGTGCAAAACAATGACCCCTGTGGTGTTGAAGTGCATGCAGTGCAGAAGAGCAGTTCATCTTTTCCATGTTTTTCTGACTTACCCCTTTTCTTCTTTCTTTCTTTCTTTCTTTCTTTCTTTCTTTCTCTTGTCTCTTGCTGCTGCTGCTTGCCTCCCTGCGGTGTCACAGTAATGTTGACACCAATGAGCTCTGTGGTGAGTAGCCTTCCTATTCTTGATATGACCTTTTGATTTGCTTTGGAATTGAAATTATGTCTTAAAAAATTATACCATGAAGCAGGGATAGAAATAAGACTCCCATTGCAAGCTGTTTGATCCATTCCTGGCTTTACTATGAGTTAAGTAAGACACACCTCAGCTTGTGTGAGTCTAATCAAACTCCGAGTAAAACCTGGAATGGGGGAAACGGCTATGCAATAGGAGTCTGATTTCAATCTCCAGTGAAGTGACCCCATAGCCCTTGAGACTGCCTTTTATTTGATCCAAGCACTGCTTCCATCGATTCACCCCCATCCTTTCTTTAATTGATCTTCCTGATTCTTCCCTCATGCGTGCTGCTCTGTTGCTCTCCCTGCTCCTGCCTCTCCACATGACCCCTCTTGTTCCCTCAGATTACTTTGCCTCTCACATGGGGGACTATGAGGAAGTGCTGGCCTCCCTGGAGACCCTCAACCTGTCCATCTTAAAGGCCATGGACTACACCAAAAGGGTGAGTGACCGTCTTTCCTCAGTCGGGTCTATCCGACCTCGTCATCAGGCACTCCCCTACATATAGTTTTTGTTTCTGTACATATTCATGGTATGCTGTTAAACATACCCTTATAGATGTTTCCCATAGTAAAAGTAGGGTTTTATATATATGTATAAATGTGTGTGTGTGTGTGTGTGTGTATCTGGCTGGTTCATGCTATGCGTTTTGTTATATTATTCAGCATTGGTTGTGATCCTGAGTGGGCGTTTTCAATTACACTGTATTCTGAACCTCTTAGCCCATATCCCACTTGCAGCACTGCAACAAGAGCAAACCCATTGCATTCAGAATGGAGAATCCCTCCTCCATTCAGAGCACTAGCAGGGGATCGTGGGCATGGTGCCCCATTAAAATACCCTTTCGAGATTTCACTAACAGACACTGCACGCCTTTTCTAGGGCTGTTTTGCAGAGGGACAACAGAAATGATCGTTGTGGGTTCAGTCAGTGGTTGACAATGCGCTGCCAAGCAGCAGATAACATCACTGCTTAAACTGAAAGGAACCAAGCTGTTGTATACACCAGCCACACCAATCCTGGCTGGATGCTAACCCCTGTGTCTCTTGCCCCTTTCCAAACAAGTAGGGATTCCTCTGAAATTACACTTCGGAACAGTTTCCCAAAAGCATAGTTCACCTTATCAGCTGGTTTGCAAAATGTTTTAAATCTTTTATCATGAACTTTGCAGTGCTTTTTGTGTGGTGTTGTATCTGGAATACGGAAAGGGAATCAAAAACAGCAAAAACAAAAAATATGAATCACATTCTATACCGGGTAAGCCCTGCTCCTACTGCAGCAGTGTTCGGGGTAGTAAAGGTTCATTATACCGGGTAAGCCCTGCTCCTACTGCAGCAGTGTTCGGGATAGTAAAGGTTCATTATACCGGGTAAGCCCTGCTCCTACTGCAGCAGTGTTCAGGGTAGTAAAGGTTCATTATACCGGGTAAGCCCTGCTCCTACTGCAGCAGTGTTCGGGGTAGTAAAGGTTAATGGCCTTTGAAATCAGCTTACATTCCTTTGAATACCTGCCCAGCCTCCTTTATAGTCGGGACTGTGGTTCTGATCAGTGGGCTTTTCAACAGCACTTTAAATCACTGGAACTGCTGACTCCACAGCAATTCATACATTGTGTATCGCATTTAAAAGCTGTTTTATACTTGGCATGCATTGCTTTAGAGCAGCGATGGGGCAGGGCTTACTGCTGAGGGGTCAGGAACCCTTTCATGCCTGACTCGCTGGCAGTGCTTTCAGTCTTGTCACAAGCAATAGAAAACTGTTTGTGTCTGTGGAGACGGTAGTAATGGGTTTTATTTGAGGTGCTAGTGGTCATCACATACTCCCATTGCGTAGCACATGATCCATCCCAGGTTTTGCTGTGATCATAATAAGCTACAGATAGGTATCTACCTAACCATAAACGTTTTAGGTAAATGCACATGAACACACACACAAGAAAAACTGCACATACACTGACAAACACACACACACACACACACACACACACACACACACACACACACACACACACACACAATGTTATGGTATTCCTATCCATGTTATAGCTGTTTGTCAGCACAGCAAATGTATCAGTTGCTAGTTTATAATGAGAGTACAACATTAACGCAATAGAGCAGATTGCATGTAAAGATGTTCTATTCCCATCTCCACAACTGTGAAATCTTTTGAAAAGGGAGAAAAAAAAAACAATAAAATGAAATAGTTGGTTTTTTTTGAGCAGGTTGATTTGTGAAGCCCCTCCCGGGCTTGTTCTGCCCTATGCCCAGCCTCTCTGCTTCTCAATACAAGCGTTAAGAAGATCTGCACCCGTATTCCCCAGCTGTGCTTCCTGCAGTGCATCCCTAATTACTGCTGCAGGGTCTGGGAGCTTTCCAGGGCTAACAAACAGAAACTTCAGAGAGGTGCAATTGGAAAAGGGAGACTGTATGTGCGTGTGCGTGTTTACATATCTGGGATCTCTTTAAATAAGAATAACAATTACATTTAATGAACTGTAGCCTTGCTATCACTCCCCCGCCTCCTATCTTGCAGCACAGAGATTACAGCGCGGTAGCATCTGAACATGGACTTACAATTCTGAATAATCTGCATGTGTGGTGAATTCCACAAAGTTAATACTTAGAGCTGTGGTCATTTACACTCATTTGCAATTTATCAAACCTATTTCACTGGGTCTCAGGTGCAAATCGTCTACAATATTAATGTTTTTGAGAACATTTGGCAATAACACAGGAGAAAATGCATGAGTTGCTTTTGAAGATTTTTGCATCGAGCAGTGGTCATCATTAAACCCACTTAGTGCCCAGACGAACATGACGGCATTTATACATTCTGTTATATGAACAAACATGATCATTTTTGTCAGTTTCAAGCAGTGCTTGTCCATATTTGGGAGTCTCTGTCCCAGAACCCATTCCAGTGCTGGGCTGCAGCGTGTTTGCCTTCTTTTTTAGGATGGAATTCAGCACATCAATACTTGAACAAACTGCATAACTATCAAAACTGTCACACTCATAGCTGGCTTGGAGCTTGCTTATAATGTGTTTGGCAAGGTATGCTCAAGAGAACACCACCCCAGCCTGTATCCCTGGGGTCCAAACGAGAGTGTTCATCTAACTGGGGGATGTCCTGCTGAAAAACATATTAAATACAATTAAATAAATAAATAAATACTACCAATAAGCACAAATGTCTGTGTGAGTAAAAAAAAAAAAAAAAAAAAACTCTAAGCAAAAAGTCAGCTTCTTTCCAAATTAGCTGATTCTTTGAAACCCATTCCAGCTTTCCTCTGATAATTCCTGGATGTTAATCAGGCAAACTATTTTAATGAGCTGCTCTCAATAATTCTCTGCAGCCTCTCAGGATGGAGTGGAGCTGTATTAATACACTGGATTGACCAGGGAGGCTTTTCCAGGACATATTTAATTTACTGATTAATTCCTTCAATGCATTCAATACATATTGTCTGCAAAAAAGTCTGCCTTTTAAAAAATAAAAAATAAATAATAATTATTCATTTTGAAAGGAGAGGTCATTGAAGTTGTTTCAGCAATTATTCTGGTAACAAATGTGATCTTTTCCCATGCGAGAACCTGTCTCTCAAACGCTGTAGTGATGCCCTAGATTTATTTTTTACAGAAAGGAAGAGGCTTACCAAAATAAATTGGCAGCTTTTGAAATCGCAAATAGCTTTGTTTATTCATGAAACTTTGTTCTTGGTTTTAAAGAGCGTTTGATTTACCTTCCTCAGCTGTTTCTGAAGAAGGCTTAGAATTCATTCTTGTGTTTCAAAAGTAAAGGGCATTCTTTAAATAAAGCAAGAGTTATTTATGAGCCCAGTGGATGTTGTTGTTTCAGCTGTCAGGTTTGGAATCAAGTCTTTCTGAAGGCGGTTTATCTTTGATGTGGAATCGTCTAGTGTCATTCAGAATGCAGAGCTAGAGTAAAGAATTTCTATCTGTGTTTGTGTGCCGAGTTTTCTTCTGGGAGTTTGTCTCTGGAATCTAGAATGCATGTGGTGTGTCTGTGATTTTGGCACATTTACAATACATGCTCTTTATATTGCCTAATACAACAATCTAATTAGGCCTGTTATCGTTCTCTCTTTCTTCCTCCCCATATCTTAATACACTGTAAAAATCCTAACGCCCCAGGGTGCATTTCTTCTCAGTAACCGATATTGATAAATGCATAGATTAGAAAATGTCACGCTAGATCTGGGGGGGCACTAGATCTCAGTTGGGGGGGGGGGGCAGTCAGTGAAATACAGTCTACAAGTCTCTCCACACAGGAGTGTTGTTTTCCAAGGTATCACTACATGCCTGCTGATATGTATCCAGCTGTGAGTGATGTTGCTAGGAGACCCTGCCTCCAGGCCATAGAGAATACAAGCCGGGCTGCGTAGCCTCTGATTATCTGTCTGCTTGACACGCGAGAGAATGGTCTTGACAAATGATTTATTTTCAACTGATTGGATTTTGCTTTTTCAAAATGATCCTTTACCCAACAACCCCAAGGAGGAGATATGGGATTCCTGCCTTTCAGATCTCGTTTAGGGAGACGCAGAAGGTGAAGTAATGCACTAAATGGGCATATTGTTGACCGATGAGCTGCCTGGGGTTGGTTCACCTCCCTGTGCCACAGCACCCCCTACTGGCCGTGCCAGGGTTTGGTAGCTTGGCGACATCTGCTGCTTCGGTTTGTCTGTTTATATGGTGCAGGTTCAGTATTCCTTTGATTCCCGCGAGAGCTTCTCTGCTCCACTGGCTTTTATCCAACAGAGATCTGCTCTTTGAAAGGCCCTCATGGGAGGAAGCTCACCCAACAGGAATCTGCTGGCATAAAAAAAAAACACAACGGAGAGTCATGTAAAGAACAAGGGGTTTAGATGACCAGACGGTAGCGCAGATATATTTCATGTACAAATTGCTCTCGGGCACCCACTTTGTATTTACAGTAATACTGTGCATCCTTTAACTGGGTATATTAAGAAATAAATAATAATAATAATAATAATAATAATAATAATAATAATAATAATAATAATAATAATAATAATAATAATAATAGTGTAATTTGCTTAGTTTTAACTTACTAAAAGCTTGCCTGAGTGTGCTGGCATAGCACGGCAAAATTGGACTTGAAGATATATGGCAACATTATTATTTTGACTCTGTAAATGCAAGTGATTGAATAGAAATATGATAGCTACTGTGTCTGGTCTGTGTGTGTGTCAGAGATCAGGCAGCCTGTCTGTATGAGTTTCCCAGTAGCCCTTATTGGTGGTATTGACTGAGGTGCTGAAATGCTATTTCTGGCTGGCATCCCTCGGCGTGGTGCCTGTTGTTCTGAGCTCTCAAGGGGAATCTCAAAGGTGAGTGTTTGAGGAGCGCTAATGCAGCCTGTTTAAATGATCTAATTAAGCTTTTAAAGATGCACTGCACCTCGACAGCGAGGAGCAGCTTGTGGCTCTGCGCCACCGCATTTATTTTCATAATGCTTACTTTGAATAAATTACAAGGTAATTTACAAACGAACCAAAACATTTCCAACTACATTCTTTTAACTGATTATGCATTCACTGCTTATTCATGCTGAAGTATTTAATGATGTCGTTGTTTTATCTGTTCAAACTGGAGTGGAATGGCCCTCCAGGACTGTGATTGGACAGCCCTGATGTAGGGTTTTGAGAGTGATTTGGAGTATAAGCCATCTGTCCCTTTAGGAGTTGGCAGTCTGTTGTAAGTGGTCTGGTTGCAATGATTCAAGGCACATTTGAAGCATAAAGTACAATACATGCTTGCTGAAAAAAAATAAAAATTCTCCTTAACAGCTAAGGTAATGACGATCAAATGAAACACTAATTATTCTGTAGTCTTAAGGCTAATAAATGTTATTACTTTCAAGGAGATGAATGGGGTTTCTTTAAAGAGCTGTCAGGCACCTCCAGAGGAACAGCTTGCCTTATAATTAATGGAGGAAGGGAAGAAAAACAAAGATTTCCTTTAGCTGTTAGAAATGGAAGCGATGGATTCGACAGATTTTAACAACATGCCTTTGCACATTGAACCTGCGAGATCCATTGGAAACGGCTCCTGTTCTTGACTTGCAGGTGCTTTGAGGCTCAGCTGAGACCCATCTGACTTGTGAATGGCTGTGTGATGTTCAGCTGGTCAGTGTGAATGTCTGTGTGATCAGCTGGTCAATGTGATGTTCTCTATGGTAGTGTGAATGGCTGTGTGATGTTCAGCTGGTCAGTGTGAATGGCTGTGTGATGTTCAGCTGGTCAGTGTGAATGGCTGTGTGATGTTCAGCTGGTCAGTGTGAATGGCTGTGTGATGTTCAGCTGGTCAGTGTGAATGGCTGTGTGATGTTCAGCTGGTCAGTGTGAATGGCTGTGTGATGTTCAGCTGGTCAGTGTGAATGGCTGTGTGATGTTCAGCTGTCAGTGTGAATGGCTGTGTGATGTTCAGCTGGTCAGTGTGAATGGCTGTGTGATGTTCAGCTGCTCAGTGTGAATGGCTGTGTGGTATTCAGCTGGTCAGTGTGAATGGCTGTGTGATGTTCAGCTGGTCAGTGTGAATGGCTGTGTGATGTTCAGCTGGTCAGTGTGAATGGCTGTGTGATGTTCAGCTGTCAGTGTGAATGGCTGTGTGATGTTCAGCTGGTCAGTGTGAATGGCTGTGTGATGTTCTCTATGGCAGTGTGAATGGCTGTGTGATGTTCAGCTGGTCAGTGTGAATGGCTGTGTGATCAGCTGGTCAGTGTGAATTGCTGTGTGATGGTCAGCTGGTCAGTGTGAATGACTGTGTGATCAGCTGGTCAGTGTGAATGGCTGTGTAATGTTCAGCTGGTCAGTGTGAATGGCTGTGTGATGTTCAGCTGGTCAGTGTGAATTGCTGTGTGATGTTCAGCTGGTCAGTGTGAATGGCTGTGTGATATCCTGGTCGGTCAGTATTAAACTTGCCGCATTTATCTGCCCACAGGATCGATTACACTACAGAAAGACAGCTTTATTTAGAAACTGCCTTTTTTCACAGACGCCCCACTGTTCATGTCTGCACTAATGGTGTAAATCTGGAAGGATCATCTGTATGTGCTGTCAATTCTCTCGCTGCTTTCAAGGTATCTCTCTTTGTTGGAGAAGATTTAGTGTAAAACTGTTTGTGTTTCATTGATTATCTTCCTAAAACACATTGTGTGAAAAGCTGTTTGCTGTAAATTTACTGGAAATAGTGGCCTGATTACATCAATATATTCAGATCAAGCTAATGCAGGAGCAAATGTGCCTCCCTCTGCTCTTCTGAACAGAGCTTTTTAAAAGCACCCTGATGCAATCCTCCCCCATTATCTATGACATTTGCCACCAGCAAGTAATAATCCATAATCACAATTTATTTCAGACGCTCAGTGGTCTTTTGACTTGACTTGCTGGCTGGATTCCCATCCTTTTTAATCTCCTTTATTCTGATATTTGACATTTTCTCGACAGTGACATATACACATTCTCGCGTCGTCTTGTTGAAATGTAAGATCACCCACTGATCCCTGATTTATGCATCACGTACAGTAGTTCAGTACCGTACTGCTAACATTTTGCTATCTAGGTGTTGCTGTCCCCGCTTGATCTGGTTGTATTGTTATTCAGCGCTGTCGATGTCAGTATTTTTAATATAATACTACCTATGGCATTGGTATACAGTGGTCTGTTTAAGTTTATTTCAATCAGGTGTACCTAATTTGAGGTGCAGGATGCAGGATTCTGAATCTGCAATACAGCATGCTTGCAGGCTATAGGGGAACATCCCTTAAGTGGTGAACAACCATTACATAAAACCAACTGTTTTCTTTTTTTACTTTAAAGCCGTAATAATTCAAACAAATAATTTGAAGTGGAATGCTATCAGCCACCCGGGGTTTATTAAATAATGGTGTGCACTGAACTGGCAGGCTCTATCTACAGCCTCTGTATCAAATGGAGGGCTAACTAATAAACGAGAGCCACAAATAGACTCTCTCTGAGGATTAATCCTAATGTAAGAGGAGCAACGAGGCATACGGCTGCATGCTGTGGAGTAAAGCCAAGACATTACACAGCGGTACATCAAAGACCGGCGCAGAAACGGCTGAATTGTCTGTTTTTTTAATTTCTTTATTTTGAAGAGAATGAAACCAGTCCCAGGCTGATCTCTACTTGAGCCCCAGTCTGACCACAATTCATCCTTGAAAAGCAGGCTCTTTAATGCTTTCGTTACTGAGTCTTTATCTCTCCACCCCCCTCTCAGATTAATTTATTTTTCATCAAAAGCCATTATCACCTTTACTTGTAGGGGTCCTTGCTTTAGGCTAATCTTGAAAGAATTAAAAAGGCATTCACTTACATACATCTTATAATTATTGAAGATAGCGTATCCCATTTCATTACTTTTATATATATATATTTTTTCTTGAAGGACCCTTTAATGACAAATCAAGAGGAACAAGTTCAATTGTTCTTGTCCTTTTCTAAAGTCACACCAAGGTCCTACAGTAAATACTATAGACAAATTTTGACATCAGTATTATTAATATGTTTGCGCATGCTGCAGTGTGGCTGTAAGTACTGTATATCACAGTATTTCAGATTCATCATCTGTGCACACTGCTGCTTTTTGAATGGCCTTGCAGTATCAAGACCCCAGGAATGTTACCAAACGTTGTGAAGAGTTACGATGTTGTTGTTGTTTTGCTTTGACAAACTGCAGTCTCATTAAGAATACTGTATTAAAAAGAAAAGTAACAGTGGAACATTGATCACAGTGTAGACTGGAGCAGTGCATTGATCACAGTGTAGACTGGAGCAGTGCACTGATCACAGTGTAGACTGGAGCAGTGCACTGATCACAGTGTAGACTGGAGCAGTGCATTGATCACAGTGTAGACTGGAGCAGTGCATTGATCACAGTGTAGACTGGAGCAGTGCATTGATCACAGTGTAGACTGGAGCAGTGCATTGATCACAGTGTAGACTGGAGCAGTGCACTGATCACAGTGTAGACTGGAGCAGTGCACTGATCACAGTGTAGACTGGAGCAGTGCACTGATCACAGTGTAGACTGGAGCAGTGCATTGATCACAGTGTAGACTGGAGCAGTGCATTGATCACAGTGTAGACTGGAGCAGTGCATTGATCACAGTGTAGACTGGAGCAGTGCATTGATCACAGTGTAGACTGGAGCAGTGCATTGATCACAGTGTAGACTGGAGCAGTGCATTGATCACAGTGTAGACTGGAGCAGTGCATTGATCACAGTGTAGACTGGAGCAGTGCATTGATCACAGTGTAGACTGGAGCAGTGCACTGATCACAGTGTAGACTGGAGCAGTGCATTGATCACAGTGTAGACTGGAGCAGTGCATTGATCACAGTGTAGACTGGAGCAGTGCATTGATCACAGTGTAGACTGGAGCAGTGCATTGATCACAGTGTAGACTGGAGCAGTGCATTGATCACAGTGTAGACTGGAGCAGTGCATTGATCACAGTGTAGACTGGAGCAGTGCATTGATCACAGTGTAGACTGGAGCAGTGCATTGATCACAGTGTAGACTGGAGCAGTGCATTGATCACAGTGTAGACTGGAGCAGTGCATTGATCACAGTGTAGACTGGAGCAGTGCATTGATCACAGTGTAGACTGGAGCAGTTAATTGATCACAGTGTAGACTGGAGCAGTGCATTGATCACAGTGTAGACTGGAGCAGTGCATTGATCACAGTGTAGACTGGAGCAGTGCATTGATCACAGTGTAGACTGGAGCAGTGCATTGATCACAGTGTAGACTGGAGCAGTGCATTGATCACAGTGTAGACTGGAGCAGTGCATTGATCACAGTGTAGACTGGAGCAGTGCATTGATCACAGTGTAGACTGGAGCAGTGCATTGATCACAGTGTAGACTGGAGCAGTGTAGTGTGGCGCTCGATCATGTTATTGACTCGAATTTCTGCAGCCTGTTTACAGACAGGCCGGGCATGCCAATGTTAATAAAAGAAAAATGATGCTATTTCTCATCAGACGTTTAATCAAGCAAAGTGCATCAATTAAATGCAATTACTTAGTCATTATTAATTATCCATTCTGAGAAATGTGCTGCACAATGATTTTTTAACAGCCTTGGCAATACCGGCTTCTTCAAACTGGAGTTTCATTTCCACACGAGAACCGAGTGCCTAATTAATTTTGAAAGTGTAAAAAAATCCCTCCTCCATTTTAAACAGACTTACAGCCTCGGGAAAAGCTGCTTAAGCTTCCACCGAAGGCCAGCCCAGAGGAAGTCATTTGTAACAATTCTCAGCTTTTCCTCTTCCAATAAGAAATCATTCAGATAGTAGTGTCTGTTATTATTAGTTATCGAGGGAGGCTGTACTGCATGGCACCTGACAGCAGTGCTGATGAATGCTGAAGTAAGCATTTCTGCTGACGCCGTCAATGTTTTTACCCGCAATCAACTGATGTTTAATGGTCCGTCATCGTTAACAGTGAAATATGACACTGATGGATCTGCTGGCCCAGTCCCTCTGCCTGGGTGGTAGGGAGATTGTTCAGAGGAACGATTTTCAAATCTTTATGAATTCAAAGTGAGAAATTCGCCTGTTACTAAGTTACAAAACTGGAACTGTGCACATCAAGTGTTTCATCAAGTGTTTCAAGTCCTTTTAAAGCACCTATTTATTATTCTTTTTTATATATACTTCCTTCTCTACTGCCGTCTTCAGAGTCACCCAGTCCTATTTTGTTTTTAAAATATTCATCTGGCTTGAAACTAGCTGTCAGAAATGTGTTGGAGAAATGTGTGTGTGGATGGCAGCTCAGTGCCACAAAAACCCATAAAGATTTGAATCTAAAGCCCTTTCATTTAGTGACCATGTACCACCCGCGATTTAGAAGGAAGGAAAAATAGAAGGAAAGTCCTTGAAGATCGGGGGAAACTCTCTTAAGAAGAGAGAGATCAATCCCAGTAGGACTGCAGCCTACACTTCAATAAGGTTCTTATAAGCTGGAGAGTCTCATCATGGTGCCCTGGAAACACGCATTGGAGCCTGAAAACCATTTCACTCCAGGCAGATTCTCACCCCCTGAGGAGAAAAGCTAGTGTGTAAACCTAGGTCCCCCAAGAGAGGGGTTTTAAAAACGCTGCTGTTGGTTTTATATCACCATTTAAGAGGTTTCTATATTTCAAAAGCGTATATTGATTACTGCATCAAACTGCAATATCATAAGCAACAAAGATCACTATGCAAAGCTGTCAGAGTTTATTGCTCCAGAGCCCTGTGCCTCTTGCGTTCCTTCACGGATTGTCAGATGCTTGTTCCCGGGACGCAGCTCATCTCCTGTCCCCTGTCGCTACTCATTGGGTTACACCTCGTTGTCACTGTAAGGGTTAAAGGGCGTGCTGTGCTTGTCCAGTCTGATCCCCCGTGTGTCCACGGATGGCTGGGATGAATAATACATTCTGCAATGCGGGAGGGTAGAATGAATTGTGATACAGTGCTCTGCTAACACCTCTAATTAAAATTGATGTGAATATTCATCTGAATTGGAATGTCTGCAGGACTGTAAGAGCACAAGGGTTTGATTGAGCTGAGTCAGAGTGTGGGCTGATTAAGCATTTAACTAAAAATGCAGTTTCTCGTTCTTCATGAAAATCAGTAATATCAATCCTGCATAGCTCTCTGCCTTATTTTATCATTTATCATCTATCACCATTAAGGGTTTGTCAGATATCTTATCCTGTGTACAGATGTAGAACATACCCCACAGTTCCAAAGTTAAAAACAGTAGTTTCTGAGTTACTTACAAGACAGCATATACTAGCACTAATGGATTGGATTAACAGTTCAAAACTGTTTATATAATTTATAATTTGAATCCTTGACGCATACTTTTTTCCTATCAGTGTTTTTTAATTATTTATTTTGTTTTACTCATATCCTGTACATAGCGTCTTGCCCTTCTTTTTCAACTTTTATACCACTGTGAAAATATAGCATTTTCTACAAAGCGTTTCATGTGCAGTGCACATTTTAATAAGATGCAAATCAGATCGAGGGTTCAGTGTTTTTGACCAGCTTCCACTTACCAGATGCATTATCAAACACACAACCTTTGCCTGACCTAAAGTTTGAGGAAGCGGCTGCTTTTTTAATAGGACTGTTGATGAAATGAGAGAACTTGTGTTTCTGCTGGAGTCAGTATTCTTCCACAAGAGAGCCTAGTCCTGTTTCAACTCGTGGCTATTTACTACTAATTACTGTAGTTAGAAGGACCAAAATTGCTCCCTTGCTTTTAAGTTACTTTGAAGTAGGCCTTTGTTGTTGCCTTAGACCATGGGTGGTCAACCCTGGTCCTGGAGAGCCACAAGACCTGTTGTGTTGACCAATTAAGAAAATAATTGATTAAATGAAGTAATTGAAGTCAGGTGGAAGGACCCTGCGGCTCTCCAGAACCTGGGTTGATTTGTGATAGCATGAACTCTCTGTATTTTTTTTTAATGTAAGTTATTTTGAATAGATTTCACTACCCCCGAAATGTAATCTTGCTAAAGCCAGCATGCAAAGGAGTAAGAGAGCAGTCTGTTAGTGCCCTGAAATTCTCACCTGCCAGAAAGATTCTTCTAAAAGCTTTTCTTTCGAAAAAATGACACTCTTATTTCAAATAAAGAACCATTCAAGTGCTTGGCTTGCCCTAAGAGGTTGGTAATGACAGCTTGGCTTCCCCTGTGAATGCTTTCTTCATGTGTTGCTCCATGGGAAGGTAAAGAATTGTGCATCTGCTTCTCTGCAACAGAAATAATTGATGCCGTGGGTTTTAGTGCCGGCTGGCCAGGGCATCGCTAAATAAGATTTCAGAGGTGAGGATCTTACCTCGAAGCATTTGCAAACTCGCTTTAGTTTAGTCCTTGATTATCCCCTGTACGGGATGCATGGATGGTGCATGTATATTTTAAAGAGAAAGCAGCAGCAAAATACATTTTTATTATTTTTTTGTCACTGTCCCCTTCCCTCTTATGTTTGCAATCATTCTGAATGGTTCTTATTATTTGAAACTTGGTAAGGACATTCTTTATTCATAATGGAGAACTTTTGTCCTTTTGTGGGAGATCTTCAGACTTAAGTGGCTTAACAGTGAGCTGGATGCTAGGAGTTTGCTGTGCCTCGAGGTCCTCCTGTTACATTTAAATTGGACTGTATCAAATGCTGGTACAAATATACACTAAGACCTGCATTGTCTGCATGAAACCCACCCACGCAACATGTTTCTTCTCTTGCTCTCCCAGGTGTATGAGCGAGGCACCAATGTGGATCAGTTTGTGACCCGCTTCCTGCTGAAGGAATCATCCAATCAGATTCTGTCCCTTCTGAACTCGGTGGAGAGTGCGGTCGATGCCATTGAAGAGCAGACCTCCCAGCAGACGGGGTAAGCGGTGTTCTGAAGGGCTTTCTTATAACATGAACAACTGCTCGCTGGAGGAGAGCTCCCTTGACAACTGGGTATAGGCAGAAAAGTTGTTATTTTATTACCGTAATTCTCATATATATATGTGCATAACTGTGCAGAGTTGGGTTCTATCCTTTGTACAACACGCACCTCTTGCATATCAAAAATGTCACAGTATATTTTGTACAACGCAAGTATACTGTGCACCTTGTATGCAATGTGCTACCAGTATATAACATGCAGAAATTCTCCTAAAATTGCGTGTTATATTGTTGTAATTTATTAAACAAGAAATCCAGATTTCAATGGAGTTTTTATATGCAAATGAAAAATCCAGATAATTCAGATTTAATGAATTTGTTAATTAAGTGTCACCATCATCCACGTGAGGAAGATAGAGGAGGCGGGGTGAGGGGGTGGAAAGAGAGAAATGGTAGAGAAATGGAAGGAGAGAGAGAGAAAGAAAGAAGGGGGCTGCAGAACCAAGACAGAGAGCAGAGGAGTGCTGCAAAGCAAACCCAATTAGTGTGGTTTTGAGGAGCGCTCGGGTACCTCTGAAGTAAGACATGGAAACAGGCTCATTTAAAAGCAGCGAGAGAAGCGCTGGATTTTTCTTGGCTTCTCTTAATGTTTTTTTTTTTTTTACTGCAGACAAGGAGGAGAACGAGCACTTTGCTCCTAGACTTTGAAAAGACTTTCCAGCGCTGGAGACAGCTCTGTCCTGACTGCAGGATGCTGTCATTAGTCCTGTTCAAAGCAGGGCAGTGTGTTTATGTGCAGGCGAGGGTTGTGAGGCAGGCTTTGGCAGGAATGTTGATCGGTGTCAAGATGTTTTTTTTGTTTCTTTTTCTAGAAGTGGGCGAGTTGTTGGCTTAGATCTGAACTGTCATTTTGTGACAGACTACAGAGCGAAACTATTACAGCCCTACATTTTGACAAAACGCGAATGCTACAGACAAGGACTTTTAACTTTACTGTAATACATGCGTATATAGTGCCGAATCTACACCCACGTCTTACTCATGCATATATATAAAGTTGAAATATAAATTTTTTTGGTACTGCTGTACTGTGAGCTGTGACATGCACAGTATTTTATGGCTCAAATGTTAACAGCCTTGCAAGTGTGCGTGTGAGTCTATGTGTGCTTGTGTATATTTGTGAATATGTGTTTGCACTTGTGATTCTGTGTATTTGTTTGCGTGTGTGTTTGTGAGTCTGCGTGTGTTTGTGATTCTGTGTTTAATTTGTTTGTGAGTCTGCATGTGAGTCTGTGTGTATTGTTTGGGTGTGTTTGTGAGTCTGCGTGTGCGCGTGAGTCTGTGTGTGCAATTTTTTGTGAGTCTGTTTGTGCGTGTGCTGTTTGTGATTCTGCTTATGGAGATTATAGAGAAAGGTGTGTAGAATATATATAGCCTGGCTTGGCCTCAGTGTGCTGGTTTCTCTCACACAGACACTACCAGAATAAAGGGGGTCACCACATCTCGGAGGCCCGGTACGAGAACCCTGTCCATGAGTACCCCCCCAACAACAGGGTCACCGCCATTGAGCAGAAGAGGAACATCCAGACTGGTAATGGTGCAGCTTTCTCCTCCTGTCCTGTTTCATTACAGATCGACACATCTGGCAGCAACGTCACAGTGCAGTAGATCAAGAGAGCTGGAGGTCAATCGATAGAGAGCTGCCATGGTTCTGTTTGCAAAAGAAATCTGCACAGACAGTGATGCAGAGATGTGTTTGCGGAACATTGTTTTTAATAGATTTGTGCACATCAAGTTATTGGAATTTGGCATTCTGAAATGGCTTCATTTAAATAGGGATCCAGTTCACAAAGCTCAAACTTATTTAAGTTATTTAAAGACTTTTTGAAAGTCTATTTTAATGGTTACAGCGACATCATGAAACAAGACTTGTTTTGTTTTGGTTTTTTTTCATGGGTAATCATGTAGATGATTATCCAGTAAATCCCTGCGTGGCTCGCCTTGTAAAGGCACGGCCGCGTGGTGTGCAGGGTGAGTACTGCAGTCAGGGGAGCCAAGGTGTGCCACGTTGTTGTTCTTGATGGCACTCCTACAGGTAGAGGAGGGAAGATCATTATAGACCGTTTATCCGCACCACGCTACGGCAGCCCTTACTGCCCAGGCAATGAGTGAGCTTGAGTCTGCAGGGCTGGCCTCTGTCCTCCAGGGGCTGGCAGCTCTCTGACATCCCCTGCCGTGCTCCTGGGTGTAAAGAAGGGATTGGCTTGGCGTTGGGATCAGAAGATACACACTGACCTTCAGTTCTCCTTGGCTGTTGTGAGGAGTCGCTACAGTGACACAGAGTAATTGGACATTATAAATTGGGTCAAACAAAAAAAAGAATTGGACGCTGTAAACTTGCAACAGAAACGATAAAAAGAAGGAGATGAGAAAAGGAAAAATACCGTCCTGTAACCTACATTCTCCGAATCAATTACACTTTCCAGAAACTAAATCAGGCTCTGTGTCTGCCTTCACTGGTTCATAAACGGCTCCTCTATTTATAAACACATCTACTGCACACCATAGTGCTGATTTATTGTAAAGGGTCTCTAAAAATAGATTGCAACCGTTGGTAAATAGCTTCATTTTTTGTAAGCATTTTTTTGCGGATTACTTGATTAAAAAATATGTCCTGCTAAATGTGACAGTGACTGCGTCTGCTGCTGGGAAAAGAGGTTATTTTGCCTCCTTGTCTTTTGGTTGTATTATATTTCAAAGAATAATTTAAATAAATAAATCACTTGATATGGCATGATATAACTGGACATTCCAAATTGGGGGAAAAATAAATTTTGAAAAATTATAATTGGGCATTCCTAAATTTAAAAGAAAAGAGAAAAAAGTCTTATCTGCGTAACATATTTTTAGAACAGTAATAATCAGGGGTTGGGGTCGATTCCTGTTTTTCAAATCCAATTCCATTTCAATTCCTTTTTCCAATCAATTCCCAATCCTTTGAAGAAATTGGAATTGATAGGTTTTAGAGACAGAATAATTGTCGTGATTGTTCAACTTTCATTTGAAGCCAATTGAATTGATTAACACTAATCAATTTCAGTCATTTATTGCCTCTGTGAGAAGCTCATTTTAACAGACCACTGCTAGTTTTGGTCAGTGATGTGTTGGAATTGATTAAAAGGGAAAGGGAATTGGAATTTGGAATTGAGTTTAAAATGGAATTGGAACTGGAATGGAAAAACAGGAATTGACACTAACTCTGGTAATAATCAGGTCTGCCATCCTTGTACGCAAAATAAAGAAATACAGCTTAAGGGAAAATGCACAGTTGAACTGTGGGATGAGGAACGATCGTTTGTGTTACTTTGGACACTACTGTTGGCAGATCTGGCACATTGGAGTAAAGTGCTCATAAATCACAGGGAATGGGCTCCAAGCAGCACCACGCCTGAACTGTTGTCAGTACCATTCATCACTGTAAGGAGCTCCGGCTCTCTCAGTGGAAGACAGATGTACATCTCAAATCACTGCGGCTAGTCCTTGACATCTTTCATCCTATTGTGCGGCTGCTGAGAAACCTGTCCGATGAGCCATGCTAATCGACAGGGCAGAGCACGGCATTCTCGTCCCTTCTGTTTCATTCTGACATGTGTCACGCTTGCGGTTATTAGCTACGTCCCGTGATAAGCTTGGTAAAAGCTGGTCTGAAGAGATAAAGCTTGATTTTTCAAGTTTAGCAGCACTGGGAGATGTTGTCACTTTGTCCCAGAGGCAAATGCTACAATGAAGAGCCACAGTTCCAGGAGCATCTACACATAACCCTTATCCAAACCTTTATCTTAATCCTAACTGTAATAACAAATTGCAATTCAGTCCCCCGGTGAGACGACTGAAGCAATGTTACAACAAATGCTATTGAGAGTGTGGCCACTCCCGGGGCATTTACTGTACTCTCTTACTCTCATTTTGTTTTACACTGCACATACCTAGAACTTTAGTTTTTTTTTTCTTAGTTAAATAAATATGTTGCAGTTTTCAACATAACTTAACAAGGCAAAGAGAAAGATCCAGCCCACTGATCCCAGGTACAGTAGGCACCAGGTGTTAGAGCAGCCTTGTTAGCTCTGGGTTACTTTAATGAATCGCTTGTACACTGCAGTGGAGCACTGCAGTGTCACCTGGCATGGCATTAAGGTCTTGATCCGCCTCACTGACACCTGTCTCTAGTTTGTCTCGTCTGGATCTGCCAGCAAGCACACAGCCAGGATAGAGCGCAGGAACTCCACAGGAACGCAGGGGTTGTTTTAACTTGAATACATTTTTTTCTGGTTTTATGTGATTATTAATATTCTTAATATGACAGAATCAATCAGGTTATACATAAAGGTTATGTAGTATAAAAAGCCAAAATAGACTGTAGTATGTTTGTCCCATTTGCAGTTCAGAAATGATCAGTTTTCTGTCATCCATCTATTAAGTATTATAGAAGGCAAAGACACTAGGGGAACAGAGCAAATCAAATCCACCCTGTAATACAGTGTGAGTTGTGCTTCATCTGTTTCCAACATTTCAAGGACAACCCTTTCTTTTTTCTCCACCCAGGTCCAGTGGAGATCAGAGAAGAGGGACTGGAGGCCCAGATAAACAGACTGTCCGAGCTGATTGGGAGATTGGAGAGCAAGGTAGGAAACCAGCTTGACGAGGCAGCGTTTTTATGCACTTTTTATACCTGAAAAACACAGAACTGACTTCATTACCAGCTCTTCATCTTAACAGGGAATAGCCAAGGCTTTAAAAACATTTTAAAAAACGTGACGCATTACTTGCGGGTCCCATTTCATTTTGTCCTGTAGATTGTGTAGTGCAGTTTGTACAACTTTAAGTGGTTGAAATAACCATAGAAATACCAGTATGTGTTACAAATCAGTTGGTTACACTGTGTTGGGATTGTTTTCCATTCCTATTAAATACAAATCCGTTGCTGAAATAACCCATCGCTGAGAGAGAGAGAGAGAGAGAGAGAGAGAGAGAGAGAGAGAGAGAGCACCTTCTCAAGCCTGCTGTCTCTTTTAAGTACCTCTACTGTCACTGACACACTTGTATCCTGGTCTTACCAGCACTGGCCCTCACTCCACACCTTCAGTAAACACCACAAACAGAGCAAAACAATTTATTCAAACTGGGGGTAATTATTCTCCCAGGATTCACTGCATGACAATGCCATTACATGTCTGTTTCTGTTGAGAATGGCCTCTGGTAAGCCAGTCATTTAAACCGCTTGCTTATTACTGTTTTGCCTCGGCTGGGGCTGTCAGAGACTAATTACTGGGGCTTGACATCTAATTGTGGTTGAGTCTGCAGCAATTTCTTCAGCCTGATTTGATGGCCCTCCGACTCCCATCTTCCCATGCGCTGAAGATCACCAAATGGAGTGTCTACTTTATATTGTCATTGTTAGTGCAATTTCTTCCAATAATAATAGCAACCCTGTCGTATTATTACACACTAGACGAAGCAGGCTTCTGATGTAACAACAAACTAACCAACACAACATCTTCATAACCCTATTGTAGACCAAACAAGTTCATAGCTGTAGATTTTGCTAATTAAAGAAATATAAAACGGGGAATGCCGGTATAGTGCTGGGAACTGCATTTCTAAAAGCATCTGTGTTTTGCGCATTGTGATATGAAAGGAGTTGTGACGGAGCTCAGCCTGGTTCTTATTGAGAAGATCATATTGTAAACGGACACGCAAGCTAATAGTCAGGCATTGCTGTACCTGGGGCATATGTTGGTGTGAGTGGAGCATGGAGACTGAATTTCCCTTTGCCTCCTGTAGAGGGCAGATTTGAGACGCCTTAGTCCAGGGGTCTCCAACCCTGGTCCTGGAGAGCTACAGGGTCTTCTGGTTTTCATTTCAAACAAGCTCTCCTCCTCATCCTGTACTCCACTATTGAATCATGCATACACCCACTGAGTGAAGTCATTGCGCAGTGGGTCTGTGCTGTTTACCTATCAGAATACTTTCTTCTTTCCTTCACCAGCTGTTTCTGCGTTTTGCATACGCATTTACCATTTCATGCATGGTGACCTCATATGGGGGCCGATAAAAATCAAAAAATCAAAAAATCTTCATATGAGGACATGGAAGACGCCAATGCATGATAGCCTCATATGAGGATGTCATTTTCCCCCATATAAAGCAATGGAAAACATTGACAAATATATTTATTATGAGTTCAAGAGAGACATCAGCTGCTAACACAGTCCTGGTTCCCGGTACTGCTGCTTTCATTTTAAAGAGACACAGCTGGATAGTGTGGTCTGCATTGTCTAATTATCTTTCTGACAGTTTCTTTTTTTAATGTTTTACTATTAAATTACTTTATTGATTTTCTACTTTTTTGCAACAAAAGAACAACAGGCTATGAATGAAGTATTATTGCAATGTATAGGATTATTTGTATACATAACCAGTTGAAAAGAAAACATAAAAAATATAATAATACTAATTAAACAATAATACCCATGCCCAGCATGCAGAAAACAGTAAAGAGAAAGAAACGTGCCAGTGTCTTAAGCCTGTCTCCCTGAGAAATTCCAGATGTCTAATATTTCTGTGATACAAGCAGCCACTCATTAAAGTATATAAATTTATGGTTTTCAAGTGGATTCGGTTGGCTCTCTGTATGGATTGGTACATTTAAAAATGCCCAAAGAGACCCAAATATCTGGACCATATTTTTATATATATATATGTATATCTGAATGTGGTGGCCCTTTGACAACCCACAAAACAGCCAACAAATTGGAAAGAACAGCCCACAAAACCAGCTTTAGTCAAGTGTTATATATGCTACAGGCATCAGAAATATAATAATAATTAACTTTGACTAGTTTAAAGCCATAAGCTGTTTAAAGGCAACCACCTTTAAAATAGTTGTGCATTGTGTGTATCTCTTGAGCACAGTTCAGCTTCCCCCCCATAGACATCTGTTCAGTGAGTAGTTTGTGGTGCCAAGCTTGCATTCATTGGCATTGACACATAAACACACACTAACATGTAAACGCAAGCACATTGTTATACTAACTGGCTTTGCAATGTCTTAGGCAACTTGTCACAGTAAATATCTTGTAATAGTTTTTCTTTTGTGATTGTTTCTTATACTGCTGATAAAAGGCACTGTATTAAATCAATATAGTTCTTGCACATTTCCGATGCCTGCAAATGCATAGCGTGGAGCAGTCAGGGGATAGAATTGTGCAGAACAGAATGCTGTGCTGTGCTTCAGACCAGCTGGTCTGTCGAGCATGTAGAAACAGACTAACTGCGCTTGGCCCATACATCTTGATAACGTATCTTCAGGACTCTTACAATTGGGCAGTGAATTATTGAATAGCCCTGTACCTTGGAGGCACATCTCTATTACTAGTGGTTCTCCAATTTACTGTGCTTTCTCTGCCCCAGAACTGAAGCTGCCAACTGCGAGGATGTCAGATAAATGGGGTGCAGTGCTTAGCAGCTCAGCTGCTATTGTTTTTTTTACAAGCCATCTAAAGGTTTCCACCGACCACGTTACATTTTTGTTGATTTCCTGCAGTTAAAGCTTGTGATAATGCACTCACAGAGAGTAGAGAGCCTGTGCTTTCCTTGCAAGAATCATTTCACAGTATAATGAAGTCAAACATCCTCTACAGTAATGAAAAAAACCCAAAGCAACACATGTCGCACAGAATCATTAGTGTAGCTGTGTACAGTCGGTTGGAAAGGACCCCTTTAAACACTGAGGTGTGTCGCGTGTCTCCTGCTACATCACAGCAGCCCACGTAGTAGCAGTGTACTTATCGATCATGATTTCCACAAGTTCCAGTGGTTTTAAAGGTTTCTTATGAAGGTAGCTTCACTTCAACTTGTATTCGTTATCATTAGAGGTAGCCTGTCCCAGTGCATGTATTTCAACAGCAAGATGAGGTTGCGCCCAAAACCTGAAGGTGACTTTAACCCAGGTTCATTCCTGTTAATATACAGTCGACTATATTGAAATGGCCTCACCCACCAGTCAAGGTGGCTCATCAACATTGGGACAATGTCAGCGTTCTGGAGTGTTTATCAAAAGACCCTTGTAAAAGTATTGCTCCAGTTCTTTTTGTAAAGTTTCAAAATGGTTGTTATTATTTATTTCTTAGCAGACGCCCTTATCCAGGGCGACTTACAAGATATCACATTATACATTATTTCACATACAATTACCCATTTATACAGTTGTGTTTTTACTGGAGCAATCTAGGTAAAGTACCTTGCTCAAGGGTACAACAGTAGTGTCCCCCCACCAGGGATTGAACCCACAACCCTCCGGTCAAGAGTCCAGAGCCCTAACCACTACTCCACACTGCCCATTGTTCTTTTTTTTTTAGAAAGGACTGGTGCAAACTCTCCTGTTAAATCTACTGCAGCCCCCCATCCCCTGCTAGGGATCCTAGACTTTCCTAGAGCGTGACAGTGTTCTGCAGTGCTGAGGCACGGGGTACTGTACCCTCTGCCCAGTGGATACTCATGTGTGGTTCTCTGATGTTCTTGTTGCAGACTGTGTGGCTTGACCTGCACCAGAGGCTGACTGACACTGACGGCACAGCCTGCGCAGTAAGTAGCATTCCCTTTTGAAGTTTAAAGAGGTCTCCCGTATGTCCCATGTGGCTGAAGTTGTTGCACGTATTATAAAGAATAACAGATGGCATGTATATTAATATTCTTACTGTACCGGTACTACCTCTGACATCTCGGGTTCAGCCTTTGCACCCCTCCTACCATCCCAGCAGTGTTTTAAAAGCACCTTGATTTCATCACTGTTAAGTGCAGGTCTACCTTTTTCACCCTGTGGAATACATTAAAGCAATTCCAGACTCAGTTTCGAGAATCCGAAATTGATTTAGGCTTGGCGTTAGGCTTAAAGAATGAAAAATTGAATAATGCTTTATATATATATGTATTGCTTTCGCCCTTGTCAGCTTTTACATTCTCTCATGTACACCTCCAAATGAAATTACTAGCAGCTTACCTGGCAGCCGGCGACTGACTGGCATGTGGATGTGCTCTCTTATTTATTTAGTTTATTTTGAAATTGGGACGGATTTCGCGATCAGGGCAGGGAATGACAGCAGGTTGAAAGCTCTGCTAATACACAGAACTGGCAGAGCACACCCCACCCCTGTGTGTTGGTGTGTCTCCTGCAGTTTCAGTGAGAAAACTGTCTGGTTGGGAATTTGCCCTCATTTCCTAAGACTGTCCGGACACCAGGATGCTTATTCAAAACCAAGACAGTCCTGGTCAGACTAGAGCAGGCTGGATAGTGGTGCAGGCTGCCTGTCAGCTGCCATAGAAACACAGACAGATGTATCTGGGGGAGAATTAAGACAGCATCTCCCAATCACCATGGCAACTGTTGTGCATGACTATTCCTATAAAAGGCTGCCCCCCCCCGCCCCACTAGGGGTCCACGTTACCTCCCACGTTCTCAGTGAGACCACCACAGGCCTTGTTACCTCGTGCTCAGAAGACTGCAGGGAGCGAGAGACAGGGGCAGCCTTTCTCTGTGGGATCATGCTGTGGTATGTTTGTTTGTTTGCGTTTTCTACCAAGACGTGCAGTTTGTGACTCCCATTGCAATAGCATCCGAAATACAAATGTGGTGCCAGTCCACTATAATTACTGTATCTGTTTAAACCTCAGTACATTGCAAACTGTCAGTTATATACGTGTGTGGGAGGCACTCTGAGAACAACACATTGCTTAGCTGCTGATTACTGAGCACTTTTTTTTTTTTTTTTTTTTTTCGCATCTGTGAGGAAATTGTACCGAATTCCTTATGGTTTTATTACACACCCCAGGCGTAAATGTGACTAAAATGAAAATGTGTTTGAACACAACACTCCCTGAGTGCGTCTGTTGAAAGGGAATCTGATTTCATTTGAAAAGCACTGGGGCTCAAAGATTTATACAGTGATCTGTAATTCCAGTGTGGAAATGGGATCTCTTTGAACTAGCAAGAACCCCTTCCTCCCCTTAGATCTATGTAGGAGCTCTGGCATCAATAAAGTGGGTTATTCGCTGCATTTGTTAAATGTTGAATACATCTAGCCCAGTTGTATATGGAATGGCTAAGTCGTTTGTATTTTATGTTGAAGGATGCTAATAGTGTAGCCAAAACGTGATGTTTAATGCTCACCAAAGCTGCCAGTTTGTACACAGTGTTTTTGGTCCTGGGCTGGACATGCACTTCTTTGTGGAGAAATCCAACACTGCTTTTAAAACACACCTTCATTCCCAAAGCAAAGGGCTATTAAATATCGGAACAGCTGCTTCTCTGTTTACAGACCTGGGCAATCATGTCCGTTTCAGAAAGGACTGTGCACATCTGGTGAGATATTGAAAACGGTTGCATTTATGCAGGGGAAGACGCCTGAGAGTTTTACAATAGGTCTTTGTTTATTTGTAATGTCGGAGGTGGAAATCGCTATGCAGAGCAGGAGAAAGTGTTTTGCTGCTTACAAAGGTTACTAATGGTTTCAATTTGTTTTCATGGCTCCCACCTGCCAACCACTGCATATAAAAACAGATTGGAAAATCAACAAGATGAATCCACACACACTCCCTCACTGTCCTGGAGAGATCCTGGCACACAGCAGCGAGTGCAGGCGGTTCACATACCAGCTGCTCGCTAATGAGTCGTTTAGAACTGGAACAAAGGAAGCAATGCAATTTAAAAAAACAATTAAAAACAAGAGAACAGGCCAGTTATTATTATTATTATTATTATTATTATTATTATTATTATTATTATTATTATTATTATTACAAAACTATAAAATAACAACTTGGTTGCAGTTAGGAACTTTTGAATTCATTGTTTTGAGTTTGTTCTTGCTAGTTTTATAATGTAAAAAGGATGACTACAACTACACAGAGTGAGAGAAGGGAAAATGACGTACGCTGTTTTCTGTGTAAATGCAGCAACGCCTTTGGTTTCATATATAAAGCCGAGTGTAAGCAGCCCCATGCTTGACGATGAGTGCAAATAGTCATGGGAGGCTAAGATGTCTATACATTTGTGTTGCTTTATAAAAGCATCGTCATTTGTGTTAGTAAAATTGCTTGACCATATTAAAGCATTGTGGTGTCGGTGGTTTTCAAATAGATTTCACTAAAACAGTCCCACGTGCTGCACAAGCCTGCGCGCTTTCCTGGTGTGTGAACACACCCTCCTGGGTGCACCTTCTTGCTCGATTATGCAGTAAAACAAAGATGACAACCTGAGGTTTTTAATTAATGTACCTGTCGCCCGGGGGGTGCTGTATGAATGACACTGTTTATTGGGAGAGCTCTATTTAACTGTCTCTGACTGATGGGTTGAAATATTTTCAGCTCTGATTTTTTTTTTTTTTAATGCAAATGTCAGCAATCAAAAAAAAAGGGGGGGTGGATTAAAATGAAAAAGACGTCTCTCTCTCTCGCGCGCGCGCTCTCTCTCGCTCTCTCTCTCTCTCGTGCTCTCTCGCGCTCTCTCTCTCGCGCTCTCTCTCTCGCGCTCTCTCTGTCTCTCATGCTCTTGTTCTAGAAATGAGCTCAGTGCTTTGCCATCAGAGAGGATGAGGGGGTGGCATGTGGGAATGAAGCGTAACTAATCAGTGGGAGCAGTACCGCTTCTAGACGACTCATACAGTGTTTGTTTAATGAAATCCTCCTTTATTGCACCGGTAACGTCTTCCCCCCCACATATGCGTACAAAGGGTTATTGAAAGGTCATTGCAACTAAAATTGCAGCAATATGTTCTCAATCATCATTGTACAATAGTATTCACATGCACAGATACACACATCATTTAGGCTATCAGCATCATGCAAGATTCTTGTTTGTTTTTAATGTTCTGGGTGATTGCTGTGCATTAGATGCCACCCCATTGAGAGTCTTTTATTTTTTTGGTATGCTGGTGATTTGTTTTAATCATACCAGTGGCGTGTAGTTAATTTACATTGATCATAATAATTGAATTAGTGAAGGCTAGTTAACAGCGGAACAGCCCTGTCGCGTTTGCAATGTTCCTCTTGCAGTAATTCTAATGTACTGCGGATCACTTGTTAAAGATGCAGGGCTAATTCCCATCAAGAACAAAGTGGAGGAGAACTGAACACAGCCAAACAACATTACCAGTAGTATCAGATATGTATATACTGAGCACCAAAAGAAACTTATCACTTATATGTGAGCACCAAAAGAAACTTATCACTTATATTTGGATAAAATTCACTAAATATGATCAAAAAATTGACAAACTGTTTTAGAGCCGGTGCAGTGACTTTTTATTGTGCTGATTAACAATTGACACTTTACTGTCTAAAGTGATTGGGGGACGGGGGATACTGCCACAGGCTAGTCGCGTGTGTGGCACCGTTGGAAGCAATACAAGCAGTACATCTGAGACGCATGCTTTGCACCAGGTTTCGGATGCTGTCTTGTGGAATCCTGGCCCATTCCTCTTGTAGTGCCTGGATAAGCATCTGCCTGTTCAGTGGTCTCCGAGCCCTAGAAGCCACACGTCTCCCAGTTCATGTCATTGACAGAGTGTGTCTGGTTATACTGTCTCAGCAGGTTTAAAATTACTGGCTGTGAGCACCCAAGACCGCGAGTCACAGTACGCTGCCCTCGTCCAGCCTCCAACATGCCAATTGCACGAAGGCGCTGCTGTCTTGACAGACGTGGCATATTGGTGTTTTTCAGTGATTTTCTTTATTGCTTTTATTCAAGTTTGCAATTCAACAGCTGAAATCACTCCATATCCAGTGTCCAATCAACTGTCTCACTAATCAGGTGATTAAGTGCATATGCTTCAGTCATAGTCACTCAAGCGTGTCATGGTCCAGGATGAATGATCGAGTGATTAAAAAGAAACCAAAAACATTTAGTCAATGTCCATCATTTATGTACCTTATTTTTTTCGAAAATATATGTGTTATAATAGTGATAAGTTTATTTTGATGCTCAGTATGTATACACACTGCTGTGCAATAGTCTTAGACATGTTGCATTTTTTTTACTCTGATGCATTATGAGCATCAACAATTTAGTCAAATGTTTTCTACTATTATAACAGTAGTTATCCATCCATCAACAGTCCAAATCACCTTTGACCATTGTTCCATTGTCCCATTTCTGTGTTCTTGTGCATATTTTAGCCTTTTAGTCTTGTTCCCCTTTCTTAACAGAGGTATTCTTACTGCAACACATCCTTTAAGTCCTGATTTCAAGAGTGACCTTCGTACTGTTGATTTGATGGACAACGACACCTGTGCCTTCTGCTAGTTCTGTTGTCAATTCAACTCTTGTCTTAAGGATATTATCTTCAAGTATTGCTCATCCTTGCTTGACAGTTTTTTGGGTCTTCCAGTCCTGGGTTTATCAATTACAGATGATGTTTCTCTGTACTTGTTGATTATGCTTTGGATACCACACCTTGAAAATCAAGTGATGCAAGCTATTTCACTCAATGTTTTTTCTTCTTTATGCAAGTCAAGGTTGTTATAATAGTAGAAAACACTAGTGGAGGCTTTGACTGAATTGTTGATGCTCATAATGCATCAGAGTAGAAAAATGCAAAATGTCTAAGACTTTTGCACAGCAGTGTGTATATATATATATATATAAAAGCGTTCTACAGTACAAAAAAAATGTGCATTCTTCATTGCCGTTTCAATGTCAGGGTTGTTTTTGTCAGGCAATCTGATAGAGATTTATTGTGGCGCTGGGAGAGAACTTTTAGTGCATTGATTGACTGACTGTGTCTCTGATAACAGATCATTCCAGATCGAGAGCTGGGATGTGTGTGTGTGAGTGTTTGTGTGTGTGTGTGTGTGTGTGTGTGTGTGTGTGACTGTGTGTTGCATCTTCTGTTAAAATAACCCCCCCCCCCCCCAAAAAAAAAGTAGAAAAACCTGACAAAACCAACCATAGTGTTGAAATTTATATTTAAAAAAAAATGTTTTTTAAAGAAAGCAATGCAACAGTATTTCCTTTGGATGCAGTATTTGTTGGTGAGGCTGTCAGTGTTCCACTGTAGTTTCGAATAGTAATTCTACACTATATGGGAGTCAAATTAACATGTGTGCGTCTGTGTGTGTGTGTGTTTCTTCATAGTTTTAGTAAATTCCTCCTCATCATCATTTGTGTCTGTGTGTTGGTGTGAGCCAGAATGCTGAAGCATTGCCTGGGATGTGATCAGATTTCTAGCTAAGTGTCGTTTTAAGGGAACTGCTAGAGGAGTTACTATGAACCCTGCATAGGGAAGCATGGCCAAAGAAAAAATAAAGTGTAGTAAAATGTGAAATGATTAGGGAGAATTGCAGTGCTCAGCTTAGGAGCAGTTTAAGAAATGGCAATGAACATTTTCAGAACAAGCTTGCCTACTAAACGAGAAGCATTAAGACCTAAAGAGAGACCCATCAATCACTGCAGTTATAGAAAACAAAAGTAGCTTGGGAGGGTTAATGTCAGGATCCTTCTGTAATTAGACTGCGGTGCTTTTCTTGTGCTGATTAAAGAACATGAAAGGAACTGATTGAAACACAATGCTGGGTACTGTATCAGGTGCAGATTAGTGAATTAGTGGCCATCACTTTCTGGCCAGATTGCAAATGAAATTAAATGCAAAGCTACCAATTCAGCAGCAGATAACACTGCTGTAATTTCGATTGAATGCAGGTCTCGCGTGAGCACTGCTGGTTCACACCAGACCGCTGCAGCACACGTGTTTTATACTTGAGGACAGTGCATGAGAAAAGGCACATGCTAGCCGTGACCGTGTCTCTCTTGGTTTTTTCCCAGTCCTTGTACCTGGTCCGTCAGGAGATGAGCGTATCCCAGAAGCACCTGGGAGAGTTCTGCGAGGCGCTGAAGCAGTACATGAAGAACGTCTCGGCACAGAGGGATTGCTTTCAGTAAGTTCAAGAGCCTCGGTGCACCTGGAGTGTTGGCTCTCTGGATTCTTCAAAGCAAATCAAGATTTCCAAAACTGATCTTAGCCCTTAGCTGCATCCCACCACCCCCTGTAGTTCACCCAGAGTGCTGGCCCTCGGCCGATACCTGATGAAACTGGCAGTGGGAGATGAGTAATGGACGGTACTGTCTACTGAGTAGGTTGCCTGTTACACTAATGCACCACCCACTGCCAAAGTCATAGAGGGCACAACTGTGGGAACATTGGCCTTGTTGAAATCCATTTAGTTTCCAAGCACACCTCCTTATACATGCCTGCAGTTTTTGGTTTGTTTGTTTGTTTTTTAGAATATCCTGCCATCTAGTGCTGTCTTTTTAAAAGATCTTGATCAAACTTCTACTCTTTCACGCAGCTCTACTGTGTTTAGAAAAAGAAAGAGACTTGCTTTTAAACCTTTGCTGTGCGAAGCCCTCAGAAGCAGTTAGGTCTCCTTGACAATATACTGTACTGTTCATTCTACAGAGCCTATTGTTAACGTGGATCTGAATCTGTTTTTAATCTTCGTTTTTCTACCCCCTTCCCCCCCAGTGTTACTGCGGTGAGGCTGCCTGATGGAATCACCTTTGTTGTATATGAGTTCTGGGAGGGAGAGGAGGAGTGGAAGAGGTAATGTACATTGTATATACTTGTATACAGACATTGAGTAAGGGTGTGACTATTGCAGTGAGCGCTCATTCCAGGATACTTGGATCAGTGGGATTCCCAGTGCAAACAGTGTAAAGGCCATTTCCCTGTGGTGATGGGCACAATCTGGATTAACAGCCAGCACTCCACTTTCACAATTCTTGCATTTAGTTCAGGTTCCGCTGCAGTTATCGACAGCGTTACAGTTATTATCGGCTTCGTGCCATTTAGTAAACACTATTGATTTTCTGCCGACAGCCTAGATTTCAGTTGCTTTGATTGCCTACAATAAGTACCCAGGCTTGAACACTGTTGCTATGGCAGCGCTATCAGTGCCTTATGTCAGTGGTCCACTTTCTGCAAATCATAACTAACGCCACTGGAAGTCTGTTCCATTTGACTGCTTTCTATTTTTAATACTGATTCTCTGCTAGCGGTCCAGTTTTTAACTGGGACATTGGATTCTCCTTTAGCATGATTGATGTTTACAGTATCGCCTAATGAGAGTATCTGCTTTATACCGTCTCACATGAAGGTCCATGAAGTGAAGTGCATCTTTTAAACACTCCCCTGTGGAGCGCTCTACTTCAGTGAGGGGGAATTGAAGTGGCTGGTGTTTTAAAGTCACTGAGTATGGTTACACGGCTAGGGTTAGTAGTTAGGATTCGTGTGTGTGCGTGCGTGCGTGCGTGCGTGCTAATGCTCTTCGGCGTCTCTCCCATCAGGCACCTCCAGAGCTCTCCCTGCAAGGTGTTTCAGCATGTGAAGGTGGACACTCTGACCCAGCCTGAGTCCGTCTCCAGCGTCGCTGTACCAGGTGAGCTGAGCAGCCTGTCACACACATGGCACCTCCATTCTAAGAGCCCCCCTTCACGAGAGACTGCTCTGTTTGAACCATTGTCTGTCAGCATCACGCACCTTGCCAATCTGTTTGAAATGCAAAAGCTCCAGGAGCATCCACTCCTCCAGCAGCTATACATAACCCTGATCCGAATCTTATTCATCTGGACCTATTAAACACTCAACAGTGTGGTTTACAGGCTTATACTGCCATCTGGTGGCAAAAAAAAAAATATATAAACCCCTAAATCAGGTGTGGCCTAAGTTGTCCCTTCCACTCCTGGGCTTTGTTCGACCCTGGTAAAAACGGTTTAATTGAACCAATTTAAACTTCCATCCAGACCCTGAAGTAGTTAATTGTATCATTTTACCTGTTAAACCTGGATTGGATTGGCCCTCCGGGACAGTAATTAGATACCCCTGACCTAAATACAACAGTTATACTTCTGTGCATCATCCTGAACAGTTAACATGTGTATGGATGCTCATATCTGGTGTGTATGGATATTACTCCCTGCTGATGGCGACAGTCTTGTTCAGGTTACAGGTAATAAGGATTGATAATTCAGAATTCATCCTGATCTGTGTGGTTTGTTTCCCCTCCCTTCCTCAGCTGCGTGGTGCTCCCTGAACCAAGACTGACTCATCCACCCCGCCCCGCCCCGGCCCAGCCCAGCCCAGCCCAGCCCAGCCCAGCCCAGACCACCCTTCTCTCCAGTAACTGTTCACTGAATGCTCTTCCCTCACTGCTGAGGACTTACTTGCATCTTTTGTAATGACTCGTCTCCAAGCAGTGTCTGTTAGATACTTAACCGAGCACACCGCAGGGAATGTAGGGTCTGTGAGGGCTTTGTGATTTACTGTTAAAGTGAAGGAAAGCAAGCAACCCAACAGAAACAGAGTGCCTCAGTGGAGGCGTTCTCTTTGAGTGCTTCAGCATTGTGTGTCTGGGAGCACAGGTGTACCGTCTTTCACTCTCCTTTCCACCCCCGATTCCTCCCGTCCTTCATGCACATACACACATACACTCCCACATACACAGCAATATGATCCAGGTAAAAAAACGATTACAGAACATTTGCTTTCAGGTTTACAAGAGGAGTGTCATGGTGGGAGGGAACACATGCAGTGTTTTAGATTTTATGTGAGCAAGTCATGTGCAACATGCTCATAGTGCAGCAGATCAGACCTGCCATGAAAAGTATTGAGACGGGCCAAAGCCAGTTCATTTAGGACAAAACTGAATACCTGTGCAAAGCAAATTGGTTATGTAATAATAACGTGATAGGATACCTATAGTGCTGGAATCTACAGCCTCTATACAGCATCCCGGGCCTCTCTGGTTGCTTTCCTTCACTTTATATCAAGTGCATGTGCTCTGGACGTCCAGTCAGTTATTTGCAGTAGAATTTAGCCGTGCTACTTTAAATGGGTTTGTGCATTTCTTATTTGCATTCTTTTATATCCTATAAAAAGGACAAAAAAACAAAAACAAAGCGGTAGTGAAGAATGAATCTGCTTGAATCACGTTTACAGCATTGTTTAAATAAATACTACTTATATGTTTGAGTAATCTCCCCGTCTCTGAGCATAGGGAGTGCAGGGATGCAGGCAGTATTATATTCAGTCTGATATTAGTTAAATTATTACAGGTAATGTACAGTAAAGTTAATCCAATAAAACAATAATAATAATACAAATTATAATAAAGTATTGGGGGAAAAAAAACAAAAAACACTGTTGTCTGTTGCCACTTCTTTACTAATCCGGTTCACACACTGGTGCTGCTGAGGCATGTTAACAACCCTAAACAGCAGTGCTAGCGTTGCCTGTGTAGGAACGCTTGTTGCTCATGTTGCTTCATCAGTAATAATGAATTGAAAGTGGAGGTAGTACAGTAGTAAGGAGTATTTAAGTTTACTGCATAGTGGAATGACAAGAGAAACATCCAACTTTTACTGTTTCAGCACCAAGAAACGTTGCAGAAAGTCAACCTGCTAGAAGTGGAATTATTTCTGCTGCACAGCTTCACATTCCACAGCTTGACCAGGGACACAATATAAAAACTGATTTTCCTATGGAAGCCAGCATGGTTATTATGTTTATGAAAGGTATGAACACTCATAGCATGGACCATGGACTGGTATTTACCTCATAGACATACTGTGTAATAGGTTTGGGTTTCATAATCCCTCCTCTCTTCAGTGGCATGAAACTCTGCAATTGTGCAATAAGATCCTGAACTGTGTGTGCAGTCCCTGAAAAGGGCCGTTCATCTCATTTACAAGGTTAGCCTGCTAGACTGGAACAAGCTAATTCACTAGTATGCTGTTCTGTTCTCATGGAGTACAGGGTGCAAATCCTTTTTTTTCAAAGAATTTGACTTTCCTATATAGATAATGTTAAAGGATACTTTTCTATATAGACAATGTTAAAGGATACTTTTCCATGAAAGTGAGATAGCACAGTGGGCTAATTCACTAAGATGATGGATTGCTCACCTTGAGGTACTGGGTTCAAATCCTGCCGTCCTTCCTTTATTTTCAAAGAATTATAATCATGTGTGAGAGAAGGATTTCCTGTAGGAGTTGGTGGCGCAGTGGACAAATCCCGCAACCTTCTCTCGCTAAAAACAGTGGTTCAAATCCAGCTCCTGGAAATGAGTTCCTGAGAAGTATTGATGTTGGTTGTGTTTCCACAGATGGAGAATTACCAGTATCCTGATTCTTCAAAAGCATACAATTTCTAATAACAATACATTAAAAAAAATAAATAAATAAAGTTTTTTTTTTTTTACATTTTATTCTTAAAATTTAAAACACTTTAAATAAAACATAAAAAAGACACAAGTTAATATTTGTTTAAAAGTTCCATGATGGCGATGGCTGTGCTCTGCCCGAAAATGAAGGCTCCACACAGGAGCGTAATGACACCCCACACTGTCAACCAGAGTCTGGAAAGTAAAGAGAGAGAGAGGGTGAGAGGGTGAGAGACATGCGTTCAGCTCAGTTACCTACAAGAAGACGAAATGCCTTGTTGCATTGTGAGCTGATCCTCAAATACCCACACCGGTCCAGGTTTTTATAACACAGGTTACAGAATATTATTATAGATATGAACACTGAGCTAGAAGCGGGATATCTATCCATTCAACGTCAAAGCTGCCAAATTGCTGCTTAGTTTATTTTTGCTCAGCTGAGAACAGTGACGCTGTTTATAGTTCAAGTTTACCTTGTTCGTGGAGAAACTGGCTCAGTTTGCATTGCAAATATCAAACAGAGACCTGCAGAGAGAAAAAAAATTAGAAATGAAACAATAAAATGTTATTAAAACACAAGTGTAATTTCACTGTGCATTCGCTGCCAGCTCAGATCAAGATGAAGAAGAAGCAGCGAGATGCAATGTGCACAGACTGTTCTCTCACAGTAACGAATGCCTGGGTCTGTCTAACCTGGGGCCTTATCCCAATAATCTCTAAGCTTGTTATTTTGTCAAACAATATTTCAAGAATCATACTGGATATCCTTGAATAGTATAACTGGGTTTCAAACCAAATGGAGCTCTGCTGGGTATAGAAACACAACAGAGCTCCAGGCCAGGAGCAAGACTGGCATACAAGGCTGTAACATTGAGTGGTGAAGTGTAGTGAAATAAATCTTTACCTTATACAAACAGTATGGCAAACAAAAGTGTATTGTGTTTAACAGGGAAAGCACACAAATGTTACCTATAAATCAGAACTGGATTACAGCAATGCTAAAGAAAAACTCAGCAAATAAACGTAGACAAACGGTAAATGTATCCCCAAGCTTCTTTCTTGTACTCCTTCTGTACATATTGGGAGTGTTTAAGGTTATGGAGTACATGACTACAGCCTGCAGCAAATAAAAAGAACACATTGACAAGTGCCAGGCAGGGGGTCTTATCTGCTGACCTGGGAAGATGAAGATGAAGAACGCGCTGATCCCCCCGATGACACTGATGACCTCGCTGATGTCCGGCACGAACAGGGCTATGATCAGGGTGACCAGGATCCAGGCCACGGTCAGCGAGATCCGCACCCACTTCTCGTAGGACTGGGTGACCATGCCACGCCGCCGCCGGTCCCTCACCAACAGGTCCTGGATCACAGACCTGCAGAGAGACAGCGGGCAGGGTAAGACAGCAATGTGAGGTGACTGCTTACTTTAACCAGTTGAGTGCAGATTCAGCATGGGCCCAACTGCTTTAATTGCAAGCCCCCGGATCTCTTTTCTACAACGAATCTGCAAGGTGTCGATCCTCCAAGGTAACCTGTGACGCGCCCCGTCTCTCTTTCATGAGAAACACACCCAAGCGATCGAGTGACCAACCTGCCGAGCAGCAGGATGATTGGGTAGATGGTGATGATGGACAAAGCAAAGAGCACCCTGGCGACAATGATGACTACGTCGTTTCCAGGATATGACATCAGGATGTCAGCAGCGACGCCCTCCCCAAACGTTAAAAAGCCAAAAATGCCTGAAATGGAAAGAGAGGGGGCTTAGTGACTTACAATACAGGGATTATAATTAAAAAGGTGCACCCTCATACACAACAATAAACATCTTATTCGTCAATACATTCATAGGAGAATATGTTCATAAGACACATTTAGCTGGTTTTCACTTTATGAAAATGTAAAACTGGCAAATAATGAATTTCCCAGTTCTCCAGGTAACTAACTGGGGGGTCATGTTGGGGTACAGACGGAGAAGAAGCTCCCTTCTGAGACACCCTGTAAAACTGGGGAAGCTTGTGCTGCTATCTGCAAAACTACACTTACATTTGCAGCCGTTTGACTACTGTAGTTTCAACTGCTGTTTCCTATACTTATTTAACACAGACGCAGCGCTCTACTAACCAGTGAAGGAATAAATAAGCAGGCAGAACAACATGGAGATGATGGAGATGAGAACCCAGTGTGTGATCCTTTTATTCTGCATGCTGCTGTAAATGGCAATGCAGGCTTCGTGGCACTAAAACAAAACACAGGAAAATCATTCCGTTTTCTGATCAAATGTCACCGTTTTTTTCTTTCATATATAAATTATTTTGAAAGCACTTGGTAAGGGAATATTTTTCATTTTTAATGGAACTTTTGCCCCCATAAATGTCACTACCCAGCTAAAGGTGCTCACACAAGCATTGCAGAACAAATACCAATATGTCTGGTGCCTTACTGCAGAAGCAGTTTTGCTTCATTATAAAAGCTGTGTGTTTCATACTCTTTGAAGTGCCAAAAAAAACACGTTTTTGCATGAAGTTTAGAAAGTGTTGCAGAGCTCTGAATGACAAGGGGGAAACTTTCTGTCTGCTGCTTGATAAAGAGAGCGAGACTATAGTGAAACAGACAGCCAGCTGTGCAGAGCGACAGCCAGCTGTGCTCCCTTTCAAAGAGGTTTGTGAGAACTAGGCATGAGCATCTAACAGATGGGCTGTAAAAAAAAAAAATAATAATAATAAATTTAGAAAAAAAATTAAAATGTAAATGTCATTTGTGATTTACAATACCACTAGAAATAATTCCACTTCCAAACACATTTTTCATAACTCTGTAAATCACAAGTTCCAATTTCACGTTGCTTCATTATTTCAAGGGGAATGAACACCGCCTTCAGTCCGTAACTCAACTGTTTTGACATTTACGTAATTCTCCTTTTACTTTCCCCTTCGTTCGCCTGGATCGACTCTCTCTTTTATAAAACCGATCCCTCTGTGCTTCTCTTGATATTCTGGGACTGTATTGAAAGTGGTCGACCGTCAAGCTGCAGGTTACAGAGTTACTGTGACAGGGCGGAGGCTGGGCGTGAACCAGCGGCCTCTCGCACCGTAAACAGAAATCTTACCACAAAGCAAAAGAGCCGCGCTCACCTGCATTCCTGATTATAGAGCTTTTAACCTCACCTCAGCAGTGTGTCACACATAAGCACCAACACGTAAACCAGAACGATGGCTTTTCCTTACCTGAAACCCGAAGCATATAGTGGGGATGACACTGAACATGGCTGCCCAGGAAGAAATGCTGAAAGACCAGAGAACAACGCAGCGTTAGACATAGAGCTGCACACACACAACTAAACCCCACTGGCTCACCAGCCATTGGTGACAGAGGTTTCAATTCCTCAGCCACTTCACTGAGCTCACAGGCAGGTTCGCCGTTTTCTTACAACTGTATTCTTCATCTTCATTTTCATTTTCTTCAGTACAAGGAGTTTGAACCACCAGAAGCACTCATTAAAGACTGCAGTGAACTGTGATGTACAGTATAGTATACACTTCATACACAAAACTATACCCATCTGAAGTTGGTTATTATAATAAAGGCATAACTTTAATAATAAGAAACATTTAATAGTACTGAAAAGAAGAATAAAAATCTGAAATTAAGATGGGAAGTCTTTATCAAAATACATGTATGTGTAAGGTTTACATTGTTGATGGCACAAGCCTTGATTAAGTTTCTATAAGTTTGTACACGGTGATGGTACACTGATGTTGTGAGAATAGCATTGACATCCACCACGCTGCAAATGTGCCTGCCGATGAAAGGAAAACATTTTCAACATTTAAACCTTTTTGGTTTATAGTTTCAGATACGACCCTTAAATTTAAAGACGTAACAAAAACACAGACAGACACATGAACGGCTGCACAGCCAGTCCAGTCCACTCACCCGCTGGCAGGAGGAGGGTGATAAACCACAATGTGATCCTTCATCAGGTAATACTTAATGATGATCACCACTGTCAGGTATGTCGCTGCCAAGGTACCTAGAATACTTCAGAAGAGAGGTCTCCATTACTAACAACACGTTCACGAGTGCTGCATCCCATCAAACCCTTCTCATGAGAGGACCATGTCTAAAACGTGGCTTTGCATTACTGAGATACTGCGCCAAGGCATTCACACTGCCCCCTGAGATTCACTCATCCCCCATTCGAACAGAGGGCCCAGAATGCCAGATTCTGTTTCATCTCCTGAACTTTAACATATTGGAAACATTGTGGCCAATCAGAGACGCCATCCTGAGGAGTCCACAAATAGAGTGCAGTTATTTTTTGATGATACACTGAAAACGTATGTGTACAAAACTGACTGTGTACAGCATCTATGTGTATATGGAAAATATGAATATGTAATTAAAAAATATATACTGGACAAATACAACCGCATGAACACGAAGGCCAACTTCTATATTTGACACGGGTATTTTCGACAATGGTTTAGGACTATGATATCCACGGCACAGGCTGGGACCCCAGCTTACCTGGTGTATTTCTGGAACCCGATCTCCTTGGGGATGGACAGAGGCAGGATGACCAGAACGCACAGAGTGGAGAGAGCGACGTGCTGGTCTGTGTACCAGTGGTACGGCACTGTGGTCTCGGGGGACATTGTGGTATTCAGGTACAGAGAGTCGCACACTGAAAGGGAGGAACGAGAGCCTGGGTCAGCGGCACTGTCCAATAGGAGTGTAAAGATTCATCGCACATCGATGAATCGTGATACTTTCTTTACATGATATATCATATCAGAACAGAGGTCTGTATTGTTTGCATCGTGATACAAAACCGAAAGCACAACAGAGCTCATTGGAGATCACCAAATGGTTCTCGAAGGAAGAATAAGTGCGTTTTATAGTTGCTATGGATACATATCATTTAATTCTTTTAAGAAAATGGTCCATCCTTAAAATGACCGTTTGATCTTATTATGCATTATAAAAAGTCGCCAATCAGGACTCCCATGCATCGTGATATATCCTGTATCGTGACCTGTATAACGCGATACATATCGCGTTGTGACTTGTGTTGGATTTCACAAACTACATCCAGAGATCTGCATGGCAGGGACTGATCCGAGGTTACGGGGGAGGTCTTACGCTTTGCCAGTTGGTCCTCCACCACCACCAGGAAGGCCACGGAGATCATGAAGAGGTTGAAGACGAAGCAGACCTCGCACAGCTTCCCGATGGCCGAGCCGCAGATCTCCCGCACCACGTCCTGGTACGTCGAGCGGTTGCTGATGGAGGAGGCGTAGCCCAGGATCACCAGCCCGCTGATGAGGAAAACCAGGGAGACCTGCAGGACGAGAAGCACCGCTTGAGCCCTCAGCTACTCCACCGCTTTACCCCTTCTGTGCCAGAAGGACCATGAAAAACCTCCTAGATGGGACTAAGGCATCAACCCCTTCCCACACCCCCCAAAGCTTGTAAAACAGCAGTACTTAACACAGCGCCCCAGCAATTCATATCTGTGATGCCTAACAAACATCTTAGTTACTGTATTGAGCTTTTCTATGATTGTGATGAAATGTTCTTCCTACATGCTAGAATTGCTTAACTGTAATGCAACCATACTGTATGCTGCCAAACCCAAATACAATGCAACCCCCCTCCCCCCAAAAGAAAAGTTTATTGAAGCAATACAAGTTGTATTATTACGAGTGTTGCAGTGTTTAAAACAATATCCACACTAAGTATTTTGTTTAGTTTGTTGATAGTGCTCTGTAAGATAAGACACCTTATTTGCAGGTTCTGTACTGTAGTCATGGCAGTAACATGAGCTACGGGTTAGTTACAGAAGCTGCACATTTACAATGGCCACTGAATCGACACCCCTAACTGAGCAATCATTGGGTTCATATGAGGAGCCATCGGGGGCTCTCCACTTTACAGAACCACTGCAGCACATTTGACGGGTCCATGTCAAATCGAGTTTCCATTAAATAAAGTCACACATACAGTTAGTGAAGTTGTTGCTACAGCAAACAATGACTCGTGTTGGGCGAGTGTCAAAAACCTGGCAAACATGCAGCACACTTTCAGCAGTTCATTGAGCTAGCTTTGGAAGTCATCTTCCTTCTGATGAGGAGCAATTACCCCTGATCTCATTGGAATCAGCAGTATATGTCATGTATATGGTACAGTATACTGACCTGTATATGCACGATATACCTGTATCCAATACACGGCAGTCACACCATTATTAAAAACTAGGAAATTCGAGAAATCCCACTCTCAAACAAAATCCGGGCAACTTGTAGTGGCTGACAATCAAAATGACTTTACTAACTCAAGAGGACACAAGAAACTCAAGACTTCACAGGATTCAGAAGGCAACTGCATGGACCAGCAAATAGCTAATTGACTCCTTCACCCCCCTTCATTAACACATCTATGTGAGAGAGACAGCTCTGTATTTGCACCACACTGAGTAAATTCAACAGGCAGTGATCATTTGAAAGTCATCACTATGTAAAACGCAGACTGAACTCAACTGGAGATCGGAACATAATCGCGGTCAAACAAAAAGTGACCTAGAAATGGCCCAATACTCCCAATATTTACATCGCACATCTATTCATTCACACAGTGGCTCTGCTGAAATGTGTTGATTTTACGCAATGTTTCAGTACGGCTGGACTGCATGGACCCCACCCACCTCTCCAGGGATATCTAAAGAACACACCAGCAAATTCAGCTCTCTGTTGGCTAGTTTGTTCCAATTTGTTCCAGGTAAACCCAAGTCGCCGGGCTGAGATATATTGTATGTTTCAAGAGATTTGATAGTGTCTTCAAGCCAAGGTGTCATCAGCCAGCAGCACAGTCTGGAGATGAAACTTCAGGAGTTGTTAACGTCAGCGTATGGCGTTAGTTACAGTGAAGCCTCGATACAGGCATACAGATACCCTCTGTACTGCAGATGGCTCGTTATTTTTACGGCACCTGCTATTACAAAGCTCACTGTGTATGAACAGTTTGCAATGCAACTTGAGTAATCTATAGAGGGGGGATTCCCATAGGAAACGGCACTGCTATTGTTTGGGGGCCTTCAATTCTGTTCAACTTCCTAATAAATGTTTAAGAACGAACATTCAGTATTCAAAACTATTCTGTAATAAAAAAAAAGTAAATTCAAAAAAGCTAAGCAATTGATCTGATCAACAGATCACCTGCTAGATATTTTTTGAGCATTTTACAGCACTGGAGAAATCAACCCTTACTGCATCACCCATTATCCTGGGATTACGTTAAGAGGTTTATGTAATCAATGGGAGCCCCAGCCCCAGCCCCAGCTTTGGCTCCTCATCACGCTTTGCCTGCCAACCCGATGGATTAAAACTGCAGCTAACAAGCGTGAGTCCATTGCAGACCCGCCTGGGAATACTACTCTCAACAATACCTGGCACAGTCCACAGTGCTGCACAGTTAAACTGGCCACAAAGAAAACTATACAAATACACAGGAAAACTGGAAAGATTTTAAACAAGTGCTTTGATGTGAAATCTTTAACAAGGTCATGGTGAGATCATTTCACCACATTTAAGAGAAAGACTTCTCTCCAGTTATCTTTTCTTCTATATCTTAACATTGAGTGAACAATATGCACTGATTTCAAGATCTCTCTTGGGAAACAGTACACAATAGATGTGTTTAGCCAGTCACAAATACACCTTAAATCCAGCTGACCTGGGGTCTCCTCTCAAAGCAATATGAAAATTGCATTTTGAACCTGTAACCCCTGTGTACAGCAAGTAGAAACAGGGGGTAGCATATTAAGCACACTGAGCAACAAGACTGGCGATGTCATATTCTGAACTCTTTGCATGGTCAAACTCGCTGTCACAAACATGCCGCATAGTAGAAGATGATGCTCGTTATATAAAAACGTAATAAACTCACCCGGGAAACTTTGTTAAATAGCAGCTATACAAGTAATCGAGGTATTTCAAGTACAATTGTAAAGAAATGTTATGTGGGTAGGGCATCTATAAAGTCTCTGTAAACCCTGAGCTCTCCAGATTGATCAACACAGCCACGTGGAGTGCACGGAGCCTGTTGGAACGCCGCCGCGGAGTGCGCGTGCTGCTGTACATCGTGCACAGCGCGCGTTTGGATTAATAATGTAATAACAGTGTAAGAACATCTTGAAATTTAAAACACATTCAATTAAATAAACATAAATGGCTCACAACATGTTTTACTTTTCTTTGTCAATTAATGTAAAGCAATGTAGAACAAGACAGAGTTTATATTGCAAAATACATATATAGGCCTATATGCGCATTTCAAACTAAACAATGTTACTGATAATAATCTAATGCCATTACCTTTTACAGTTAAGTGCTTATGATTATTTACTGGGTAAATGGATTGCACGAATGCATGTAAAATAATGAGTTAATCCGCAGGATGTTTTGTTCCATGCTTTCTCAATTTCTGCCCATTTGGGGCCACAATACTCACCAGTTCTACACCAAGAGCGGTATTGACGCCTCCAGCCTTGTTAAAAGCCCATGGAAAATTAAGAAGTCCAGCGCCTAGAGCTGACTTCAACATGATGAAAACCGCTCCGAAAGAAGACAGCCCAGAGTCTACGGGCTTGGACAGTAAGCTTATGCTCTCCCTCGCAAGCTCCTCCATCCTTCCAGCGCGGCTCCTGCTTGGTACTGAGACGTCTTGGTGCCAATGGATGAGGGGTTTTTTTGGTAAAATAAACAAATTCTACACAATGAAAAAAAAAAGTTGATGGAGGTGTGCCAAACTTTTGAAACCAATCAAAAATATAAGTCGCCCCCCCACCCCCAGCTCTGTCACCTGATTGGACATGCTTCTTCAATCACACTGTGAAATATATTAACCGTGTACAGTTTAAACAGACTGGTGCGAAACCTGTTAAGGGGGCGACAACATTGTTGCAACAGGTTGGTCTTCCAAAATTTCATTTGTGGAGCCGGTGCAACACACACGACTACGGCTCAAACCTATACCGCAACTAGTGTATCCACGGGGTCCTGTGGACCCAGAGCTCTTGTATAATGTCCACTGCTCTGCTACACGCAGCTGCTCAATGTTCCCTGGTAGTTTCATGCCAGTTGTAAGTGGCGTTCTTGCTGGGCTGGCTACTCAAGTTTCTACACAGGTGGGTATTTGGCATTTCCGTGGATAGTATTTCATTAACTTTTTTTTAGTGGATAATAGTTACGGGTTAAAGATATTTAACTGCGGTTGTACTAAAACACTAGCTTTGTTTCACTTTGAATATGATACTTAAAAGCAGCGTCAATGGAAATATAATTACCGGTGTATCTCATTGGTTGCTGGGTACAGTTTATTCTATTGATTAGTTCCTTGGTCTATTATGATTCGCATTAAAAGCGTGATGTGTTCCCCACTATAACCTATATTGTTTATTATTTTACAATGCTACCTTCTTCAAGTAAAGTCACAATAGTGACTTTTTTAAAAAAATTGTTTTTACAAATACCTGCACAAATATTTTGAACCCCCACCTGCCAGGTGAGCTGGTGCCCAACACTCAAAAGATGTACTCCAAAAGAACCCTGGAAACGTTTGGAAAGGAGAGGAGGCTGTTCAGCCCACCCTTTCCCAGCAAGCCATGTAGACCTGCTCATGGGAACGCAATAAGACACAATCGAATTGTTTGTTCAATATTCATTGTGTTTGAGATGTTCGTCTGGTTGGCTATATTTAAAACGCTCGGTGTAAAAAAAAAAGAAAAAAGGTGTTTCCTGCCTTCTGTTCTAAACCTTACTAGTACTTCGCTTCCTACTCTCTGTGCTAAATTGGAAGTCATGGCTTGGGTGAGAGCTGTGCTGGATTCTTGGGTGAGAGATGTGCTGGATTCTTGAGTGAGAGCTGTGTTGGATTTTAGGTGAGAGCTGTGTTGGATTCTTGGGTGAGAGCTATGCTGGATTCTTGGGTGAGAGCTGTGCTGAGAGCTGTGCTGGATTCTTGGGTGAGAGCTGTGTTGGATTCTTAGGTGAGAGCTGTGTTGGATTCTTGGGTGAGAGCTATGCTGGATTCTTGGGTGAGAGCTGTGCTGAGAGCTGTGCTGGATTCTCGGATGAGAGATGTGCTGGATTCTCTGATGAGAGCTGTGTTGGATTCTCGGATGAGAGCTGTGTTGGATTCTCGGGTGAGAGCTGTACTGACAGCTGTGTTGGATTCTCGGATGAGAGCTGTGCTGGATTCTCGGGTGAGAGCTATGCTGGATTCTCTGATGAGAGCTGTGTTGGATTCTCGGATGAGAGCTGTGCTGGATTCTTGGGTGAGATCTGTGTTGGATTCTTGGGTGAGAGCTTTGCTGGATTCTTGGGTGAGAGCTGTGTTGGATTCTCGGGTGAGAGCTGTGCTGAGAGCTGTGTTGGATTCTCGGATGAGAGATGTGTTGGATTCTCTGATGAGAGCTGTGTTGGATTCTCGGATGAGAGCTATGCTGGATTCTCGGGTGAGAGCTGTGCTGGATTCTCGGATGAGAGCTATGCTGGATTCTCGGATGAGAGCTGTGTTGGATTCTCGGGTGAGAGCTGTGCTGGATTCTCGGATGAGAGCTATGCTGGATTCTCGGATGAGAGCTATGCTGGATTCTCGGGTGAGAGCTGTGCTGGATTCTCGGATGAGAGCTATGTTGGATTCTCGGATGAGAGCTGTGTTGGATTCTCGGGTGAGAGCTGTGCTGGATTCTCGGATGAGAGCTATGCTGGATTCTCGGGTGAGAGCTGTGTTGGATTCTCGGGTGAGAGCTGTGCTGGATTCTCGGGTGAGAGCTGTGCTGGATTCTTGAGTGAGAGCTGTGCTGGATTCTTGGGTGAGAGCTGTGCTGGATTTTTGGTGCATAGCGCTCAGTGCAGGTAAGTCATGCACACTCTCACTGTTCTGACAGCACCAGAGTATTTATTGCCGGAGCAACATTTTGTGATGGAGCTAGCTGACCCTGGGAGCGACCTCACAGCAGTCCTGACATGGGAATCAGAGGGTAATTAGCTGAAGTTATTTACAGAAATTGCCATTGGGCCCTGAAGCATGTGCAAGGAGGTTAAGTTGATTGCACTGGGTCTTTGATAGGATTTATTTGGTGCTGGGCTGGTATTAGAGATTCTGCATAGTCAGAATACCGTATTACTATGATAAAGCTGGAATTGCTAATGGACTGGTCAAGCTCTGCAGCACTGGTTTTACCCTTATAAAAACATACCATAGGAAAAGCATTGTGCAATAAAGCATAGTTAAAGAATAGTGAGGTATGATAAAGCATATAAATAAACATGGCAAACCATGGTAAGCTATGCTACATGCATAGTATAAGCATGAGAAAGCTGCAAAAATACTGTGGAAAAATATCTATATAATGATAAGCCAGAGCTGCCCAGTAGTGCTGTTTCAGATGGACATGTGAAATGCTGGCTCTGGAAATAAACATTTGATCTAAAGTCCACTCACAGTAAACACTATACAAAAGTGTCAGAGATATCCTAGGTTACACTGTACACATAGATTTCCTCACTTAGATTCTACAAAGAATAAATGGTTGTGACATAGAGAAATCGAGCTCAGGTAATGATTTACCTTGATACACTCCTGTGTAGCTCTTGTTGGGTTTGCACTTCTCCCTGCACACACACACATCTCACAGTGAAGACAAATAAGTTCTGCGCTTTGCAAAAAAAAAGCTTTAAAATCACACCTGGGTGCTTTCTTGCAAGTGCACGGAGCCATTTCCACAGTGCATATTTCTGGGGTCTTGTGGGGACCACATGTTACACACTGCACTGAGAGCCGAGACCAGAGCCGAAACTCGCAGAGGCCTGGGCGGGCTGTTGGTTCGAGATGTCAAAGAAAATCACCGCCTCGCAATCACAACCTAATGACTGGAAGAGGAAGTTAGGAGAAGGCTTGGGAGCCTTCCAGGGAAATAAAAGGGCATGTGACCTCATTTACAAGAGATTCAAAATCCTGTTAACTGCAGATACTGGTCACAGGGTCAGTTCTCATGTTTTATAGATATTTAACATTTATTTGAATTGCCAACGAAAGCGGCAATGACATTTTCACAGGGCACTAATTCCTATTAAAAGTGGATCAAATGGTTTAAAAAAAAAAAAAAAAAGTGTAGACCTCCATCAATGGAATTAGGTGACTAATAGCTGGGAAGATGAAAAGGACAGCGTTATGGCTTTTTCCATAGATGTTTTGTTTTTTTATAAAAGCACCCATTAGTATATATAGTTAATCCTCTCCCTCCCGAATCAAGATCAAAGAGGCTTTTACACCTGGCAGAGTTAACATTCCTCAAAGGTAGTGGGGGGGGGGGGGGTCTATTAGTATTTTGTGCAATTATAAAATGCTGCAAGATTCAAAGAGGCACAGAGACAAGAAATGGGTTCAGGGTTTTATATAAGAACAACTGAATTCAGTATTCTTGTAATAAAGAATAGACACACTTTCCTGGCTTCGATTCTCTTTCCAGATGAAGGGACGGTGGAAATGTTTTCCAGGTTAAAGTCCATTTTTAATAGACTTGTTTATAGTATGTAAACAGTTTCAACTTTGTTTTAGTCGAAGTTGTCTTGTAATCTTTGGCTTAGTAAGGTGATAACCACGAGTGCTCCTTCATTACCCATATGGAAGCACACACGCACACATAGAGGGAAAGCATTTCTCAAACCCACACTTTATTTGAAGCTAACACTGTAATTTCACAAGCAGTTAAACAGTAACCTCAATTAGACACTTACTGTGTCAATGTCTGGGGCTGGCTCAGTCCCAGGGAGGGATGTTGGTCCCTCTGTTTCGGTAAAAGTCTTTGATCACCTCCACGCGGCTGTGCTGTTGGGACGGAGCCTCGAGAGGCTTGCGTCTGCCGTACATGGAGGAGGACAGGAGAGGGACCCCTCGGCTCTTCTCCTGGGGAACAAGGGTGTGGCACTGTAAAACCAGAGCTGCTCAAACTCGGAGGGAACAGAAAAAAAGAACCACCACCATTTTTTTTTCCATTAACCAGAAATACATTTTTTTCTCCCTCCTCACCACTTACCTCTTCACCGACTTGCAGTTTCAACCGCGCTGCCCTGTCATCTCTGGACAATTTCGGAACGTATCCTTCCTTGACGTGAAATATGCGGTCGTACAAACACTTTTCTTCCAACTGGAACCAGAATCATAATCAGAATTATGAAATCTTTATTCTAATACGTACCCATGTCTTTTATATTCTGACAATCTTGATGATTTAGATTTCAGACAAAAGAAAAGTATGCAAGGGATTTTTCTCTACATATAATTCAAATGGAATCTTTGCATAGCAGGCACACAGTGCCACTAATGGCCACCTTGTGTAATTGCAGTGTATCTAAATGGGATTTTAACTTATCACTCAGCACCGCCAGATGGCCAGATTCTGTAATTGCACTTAGATCTTAATTTAGTTTTGCCTTGATAATATCATTATTTGAACCTAAATTGTTAATCTGTAACTAAAACACACAAAACAAATAAAAAGTAGACAAAAGTCTCAGCTACGGCAGTGTATTACTCGACTTGGTTTTTTATTACTTGTTTTGTTATCCGATTGCTTGGTCCTTGCTTCTCCTGTATGGTACTCGTTTCCCAGTGGAATGATGAAGCAGACGTACCTTTTTACTACTGCTGTACAAATAGGAAGGAGCGGCCACTCGTTCAATTTCCTTAGATGCCTTTTGGGACCCGCCCCAGAACTTGCTTCCCTCCACTCCTTTGTGTGCTAGGTGATGCTTAGCGGCATTTTTCTGAAGCTGCGGATGAAAAGCGTATTATTGAGAGCAAGCCAAGGCAAACATTCTGCTGTATGTCAATGATGTAACAGTAAAGGCTGCTTTGTAGTGAAGGTGAAAGGGTTGCATGATGTCATCCCTGTTGAATCAACCACACTGGTGATGCCACCTTGATGGAAAACTGTTAAATAAATGCTCACATGGAATAACCATTTGTTACATATAGGTTGTATATTGAACCCATTCAACCTATATGGATGTTCCACATCAATAGCAGAAAAAAAAACACCTCACCTGAAGTTCTTGTTCCACGAATCTGATACGTTGTTGTATGGAAGGAATCCAGGCCTCTTTGGACATGATGCTGTTGGGTTTACACTGGGGGGCCTGGGGTACCACTTTCCACCTTCAACCAGCAGCCAACCTACTGTACCCCCCCCCCCCCCCACCCCAATGACGTAAACACCGTGTCATAATACTGAGCTGATGAGGTCATGGACTGGCTGCTGTGTCCCAGTACCAAATGATGAAACCATTTCCCCTAAAGTCTGCCAGAGTGAGGCGAGGACCATGGGAGTGAGCTAGAGAGACAGACCTGTCCACGGAACTGAGGTCATAGAACAGGAAGTGAAAAGGAACCAGGAAGCAGACCAGAGTTGTGTTGTTAGAGCAATCTGCATTTTACAGCATGGCTATTATAATCACACTGTTTAGCAGTCATGTGATTAAAAATGAACTTGCATCCAGACAAAGAAGATGCCTTAATGTCTTTGAACTACTACAGCATTAAAATATGAACAAATTAGAAAAAACACTATTCTTTTCCAAAAGGTATTTTATTTAACACTGGCTTGGAAATAACTATGTAGTAAATGACATCACAAGCACATTAATAGATTTAAATAGAAACTAAGGAGTTTAGTTACCATGGTAGCAAAAGCACTGTTTGTTTTCAAACACACTTTCTCTCTCTCTACTGACATTATAGACCAACTTACTTACGCACACCCTGTCGTGGGTTATTTCTTACATATACACTGTATGTATGTATGTATATATATATATATATATAAAACCCTTTCACAGAAGGATTTCAATGTCCCCACAAGGCCTCAACACATTAGATCCAATCAATATAAAAAACTGTACATCTGCACAGAGAACACTTAAACATATTTTTAAAACACGCGGACAGCACACGTTTATGCAAACATAACTCTTCCATAGTGATATAGGGAATTTGGGTGATTTTAGTTATGGCATGGATTAATACAACAATGAGTTTTATCATATTTTAGATAAATGTTTTTAAAAAGGCACTCAAATTATGCTTTCTACTGTTGAAAATAATACATCATGTTTGAATGTTTCCCACTGAGGTACCCAGCTCAGAAAAAGTGCAACTGCCACAAAATACTACATTTAATATTTTACATAAAATAACAGGAATCAAGTTAAGCAATCAGTTGAAGAACAACACACATGCACTCAACTGTGAGTATTCCTGAGAATCATATCTGGAGAAGGAGCAGTAGAAGTGCTGAAGGGGTGCTTACAGCATACTGTTTTTTGTTGCATGATCCAATTGTCAATCCATTAAATCAACGTTCCTTTTTTTAAGCAAGGAGGCTGTCACAGCCAGTGCCCCGCCTTGCAGAAACCTTACAAAGCTGTCCCCTGCCAGGGGCCCCAAAGCATACAGCCCTGGCTCCTGAACGGACTCGTAGGTAAAGGGGTCTGTGTCTATGGGGTTGCGTCGAGAGTTAACTGGCTGCTCTGGATCCAGAGCCAGGTGCTTCCCATGGCTGGGCAAGAAGGACAGGTTGGGGTTTGAGCCGATGAGGATGAAAGCCATGGAGATGTTGAAGACGGTTCTTTTCCCACTCGCGTCCTCAAGGACACACTTCTTGTCTGCGGAGAAGCGTACAACACGGTGCTTTGGGAGGCTTGAGTAGCCTTTATAGGGTCCGCTGGAGGTAAGGGATTGCTCAGTCATCATCTGGTGGACCTTGTGGTACTCTGGGTACATCATCTTGGGCAGCTGGTTGAAGACCAGGCCGGAGTCCGATACTGCTCTGCGGAAGGTGTGGATGACCGGGACGTTGCTGTGGCGGGCTGTGAGGACAGCGTCTGCCGCCGTGAGTCCTGCCCCGACTATCAGGACTGGGTCAGAGTCCGGACTGAGCCTCTGCTTCTGCAAAGCCGTCTCCAGGTCAGAGATCTTGTGGAAAACGTAGGGGAGGTCCTCCCCATCTTCCCCCAGCCAAGCTGGGCTGTCGTAAGTCCCTGTTGCCAAGACCACGTTCTCTGCATGAATGCAGAAGGGGCTCTGGAGTCCTGCAGCGGTCTGCTGGAACCCCTGGATCTCGTAGAGCTTGCGGTTTGCAGTCAGGGGTTCCACACGGTCTTCCTCTGCTGAACTAGCGAGGAGAGGCTTCACAGAGGTCACCACGGTCCCGCTGGCAAAGCGCTGCTGCAGTCCCAGGACCTTCACGTAGTGCTCATAGTACTGAGCTATATCTCGAGTCGTGGCTCTGTCATTCCTCAAGTTCCTGTAAAAAAATAAATAAATAAAAGGACATTTTGTTTTGGTCAAGTGCTTTTTCTTTCCCTGCTCAATGATTTAAGTTTTTTTTTTATATATGTATTTATTTATCTCCCCCACCCCCCAAAAAAACATATATTCTTCTTGGTATTGTCTAAAATTATATTACAAAAAAAAGTGCAGAGGGAGATCCTGACACTCATATTGTATTAAGCTGCTTACCTTCTTCTTCTCCTCATCCAGTCCCTGAAGTGAAGGCCAGGCAGCTCCATCCAGTCTCCGAGGCTAAGTGTGAACATGGAGCCCTCAATAGACTGCAGGAAGGGTTGGGTTAATGTGTTTTTTGGATATCACTCATTGCATCTTCCAAACAGTGAGCATAAGTACAGTCCAATGCAATACAATACTCTTCTCTCATGGAGAAGTACTCTATCTAGTTGCTCTGATTCCTGGTTGCATGTAATCACATGACTCACAGGAGACAAAGTGATTACCTACAAAGACTGCTCAGAGCTGGAGTTCTTGGGAACCTTCAAATGCTGTGTCTCCTATAAAGCTGGGCTCTGTCTTAAATTCTCGTTTTTTTTTGTCCAGTCCTTCAATTTGATTGGCCCGTTCAAATTAAAGATTAATTAACACAACGAAGAACCACGAAAGCAGTGCACTCACATGCCAAGCCCCTCCCGGGGGACCCTTGCCCAGGACCAGGTGTGGAACGAGGTGCTTGGGCTCCAGTCTCCAGGTAAGCACCGACTCCGCCCTCCCACCCAGGTCACCATCCGGGCGAACCACGGCATCGAAGAGCACAGCCAGGGGGTTGTGGGAGCGCCCTTCCAGCCCCTCAGACAGGAACTCCAGGTCCTGAACAGAGTGGTGAGAGCAAGGAAACCAAGGGGTTAGACAATCATGATCAAAGTGGGGGTGAGGGGTTTCAGCTGGTTTCACAGACCCTGATTAGCACAAATCTTGGACCACCTAATGTTACCTTAGGTAAGGTAGTCCGAGGCCAGTGCTCATCGTGATCTTCAGGTTTATCAATTAGATGTTAAGAGATTAAATCCAGTGGACGCACGTATGCCAACTATTTCTATATTGTTATATTACTGAGATCAGTCCTCTAGCTAAACACATTGGGAATGTTAGATGATCAGAAGACTGAAATGTCTACAACTTCTCTTATTACTATCATGTACAGGCATGTGTACTTTAATAATACAAGCTTCCAACTTTAACCTAATAGTAATAAAAAGAAAACAGTCAGCCAGGAGAGCTGAGCTTCACTGCATCGACAGCAGCCAGGATCCAGGAGACCTGTGTCTGGTTTCACGTGGGGTTCTTAACTGTGAGGCTCTTTTTTAAATACTGAAGTTAACTCTTATTTTATCATGTCACCCCACCCGGCTGGCTGCTTCTACATTGCCGTTTGCTTGTACCTGTTCCACTACGGAGCTCCCAGCGATGTCCTGCAGCTTCCTCTGGAGTATGGGGTTTGGATGGACTGCCCCCTTCCTCACATAGGGTCTATGGCCAGACAAGAAGTAGGAGAGGCAGATTGCAGAGGGCCCATTCCCTATCAGAAAGATCCCAAACACACACAATTACAGCAGTGACAGCACCCCAGCGGGGCTCAGCGCTGGATCACACAGCTGCTGGCTCTTTACTTCCCATTCTAGTTTACTGTAGCAGGCCCCATATGTTTTTAACTGACAAGGTGTAGGTTTGTTTGGGGCGTTATATTGAATTCTTACCTATTATGACCACTGGAAGAGGCTGCCGCCCGCTTGTTTCAGGAAACTGCTCCAGCCCCGGAGACATTGCTGCTTGTGCAAGTGGAAGGTCTATCCTGTCGCAATCTACAATGAATGAAACATTTAAAAAGAAAGCATATATAAGTGATACACAAGAGCAACAGCTTCCCCAGTGATGATCCATTGCAGCAATATGATATCCTATCCGAGCAGGACCACAGGGTCCATTTTAATGATCCAAACAGTGGCGTATCCAGACACCATCGTCATTGTTAATCTCCCTGGTGTTTTTCACCAGGGGTAAGATTCAGTATAAACCCATGTTAGTAACACTACTGAAGCCAATACAAATACAAAGGCAGAGCGGGTGTATACATTCTGGGAAGGTGGTGTTTGGCTCATTAAAATAGACCAAAGTGTCCCATAATGCTACTGTGTGGTCTGCCAAAGGCATCTGCTCTAGAAAGAGTGCAAAGAAGAGCGACCAGAATTATTCTGGGTTTAAAAGGCATGTCATATGCAGACAGGCTAAAAGAATTGAATCTGTTCAGTCTTGAACAAAGAAGACTACTTGACGATCTGATTCAAGCTTTCAAAATTCTAAAAGCTATTGACAATGTCAACCCAGGGGACTTTTTCAACCTGAAAAAAGAAACAAGGACCAGGGGTCAAAAATGGAGATTAGATAAAGGGGCATTCAGAACAGAAAATGGGAGGCACTTTTTTACACAGAGAATTGTGAGGGTCTGGAACCAACTCCCCAGTAATGTTGTTGAAGCTGACACCCTGGGATCCTTCAAGAAGCTGCTTGATGAGATTCTGGGATCAATAAGCTACTAACAACCAAACAAGCAAGATGGGCCTAATGGCCTCCTCTCGTTTGTAAACTTTCTTATGTTCTTATGTTCTTATCTCCAGGGTGACGCTAGTAACATTATCCAAAGGGTACGGTCTTCATAGCACTCTGTACACAGCACAGTACAGGGCTAAAGGCATGAAAGGATTACATACTGCTAAAATCAAACATTGATGACTTGACCCGTTTTTCTGTTTAACTCCAGATAGGGACCCATTTTACTGGATTAATGGTTAAGCTGTTTTATAACTTTATCCAATAAAGTAAACATCCTGACACATGATCCCTGCACTGCAAAGTGTCAAGATGCACACACTCAGTCATATCTGAGAAGGTCACACTGCACCAGTGACACTGGGACAGAGATCTAGGCCATTAAAGACACAGGTCTGTTGAGCGCGATTCAGATGGATCCTTTCCCCACCTTCATTCATGGCTTCTTTGACAGTGTTGTGGAAACAGCGTGTAGAAAAGTTCTACACCAGCTTTTCCAGGCAACACCACGTGATTGTGATAAATGAAACAATCATATCTCAGCCTAAAACCCTTTGATCAAGTAGTGCATTTACTGTGCATGGGCACACACAATCTCACAGTTCTCTGAAAAATATATTGTTTTCCAAAAAGTAGTCCCTATTTCAGAAGTCACATTTTTCAGAGAAAAAAATCTGAATACTGTCAACTGTTCTTACACAAAACTAAAGTTCCCAGTAAAAAACGGCACTTTCCACCTCATGTCTGCCTCACGTTGAGTGGAGCAATATGATTTTAAACAGATCACGATTGACACTTTTCAGGTCTTAACCAGAACAGGCTTGTTTCCTGGTTATAACAGCAGGGTCATGACTCTCTGTGGTTGTTCATTGTGAGCTACAAGGCAGATCAAGACATGGAAAGCCACAGATAGCATTGAAAAAAGAAACCCACTCCATTCCAACACAATGTAAACAATATCCTCAAATGTTCCAATTATCTTCATCTTACACATCCATAATGCAATTAGAGTTTACAACCACCAGGTGTCACCATGTGCTATGTAGCCCCCCCCGGAGGGAACCACTTGCAGTGTAAACACTAGCTCTTTTTATGAGAACTGACATTTCCTGCTGTACATTGTATATATTGTTACCATTTATTTAAAATAATAAAAATGCTTAATGTAGTTTTTAAATAATAACAACAATAACAATAATGACAGTGCCTACCTTCTATCAAATTGATCTATTGTACACCAGTGGCTCTTTATGGAGAAATGTCCTTGTGTGAGATTGCCAGTGCTGAAGAAGCAGTGTTTAAATACATGACCTGCAGGGAGGAGTTACAAGGCTGGGAGGTGGAGCTGGAAACATTCTGCCTTACTGGCATGAATCAGCAGCACCTATAGCATTTCAATGGGTTTAAATTTACTGCGTTACTCAGCATCCCAACAGTTAACTCAAAGCTGGGAAACATGCCAACAAGAGCAAAGTGTCTCCAGGAGCTTCTCTTAAATAAGAGTACGATGCATGATTCCCTTGTGTAATAGTTAACTAAATAAACTAGATACGAGTACAATGTAACTACAAAACTACAGACCACTAAACTAAACACATAAATATGTTATGTATCTTTGCCCATTTTTAAGTTTCAGTATCAAACTACCTGTCTATAAGTTATCATTGGGCAGTCTCTCTGTAAATTCACTTAGTGCAGAATGACAGGCTTACTCTTCTTTTACACAAAGTCCTAGAGTGCCTTTATCAGGGCTTTATTCCTACAGTCCATAAACATGACCATTAGCCCAGTGCGGATTGGGAAACAATAAGATTGAGAAGAGATAATTCTTTAACTACCTGGCCTTTATTACAGCTGTTCAGCAGAACTAAATCTAGCCTTGCTATTTAGTGTGATAAACAAACACTTGAGATATAAGATGGGCAGCAGTGTGGAGTAGTGGTTAGGGCTCTGGACTCTTGACCGGAGGGTTGTGGGTTCAATCCCCAGTGGGGGACACTGCTGTTGTACCCTTGAGCAAGGTACTTTACCTAGATTGCTCCAGTAAAAACCCAACTGTATAAATGGGTAATTGTATGTAAAATAATGTGATATCTGTATAATGTGAAATAATGTATAATGTGATATCTTGTAGCAATTGTAAGTCGCCCTGGATAAGGGTGTCTGCTAAGAAATAAATAATAATAATATAAACAGTGCTCTTTTAATTTTGCTATTCAGTAATTCACAAATGACTTCACTTTACTGTGCAAGGACTCCACCAATTCACACTATTTAACTCACACAGATCTTACTAGGCATTAAGAGTTCAGTAATATGTTGCTAAATTACATATATATTTTTGGGGGATATAGTTTGTTGAAACAAAAAATGTAAGGGTATGATGCAGTATTCATGGCCACCACTGTCCCTGAGCTACGCCTTCTATTCCAGGTCTTCAGTATCAAGGGATTAAAACACAAACAAGCACATGCAACATATAATATAGCAAAATAAAATATTTAAGTGGCATTTGTAATAGTAATTTTCCAGGCCTTGTGCTATATTACTTGAGTTAGACAGGTATTATTAAATCCGAATCCAAACTAACTGAACAGGGACGATTACAGCCAAGAAAGGAAAGTCAGGAATTTACTGCATGATCATCTTACGGATGTATTTTTAGATCCACTAGTGTGTGTTGCAAGGACATGTTAATGGTTAAACTCTGGTGTATTTCATCTTTTCCACCGAATCAATTTATGGCCATACAACAGATGTGGAGAGAAACAGCTTTAATATAAATGCATCAATGTTATTGTACCAGCTTTGTGCTGGACCTTTTTTCATAAATAATTTATTCTATAAGAATACAATACAGGATGTATTTCATTTTTTTGTTTAATATATATTGGAATGTATATGTTTAGTGAGAAATATTTCTAGTGTACATTTTTTGATTTTTAGAATATGTAACCAGCCTAATTTTGCTTTGAAATTCTCATTGGATCTCATTACAGTCTCCTATCCTTTTTGCCCGTACATTTGTAAAATTTAAAAGAGGTTTACAGATAGATATGCATTGTTGTTCGTACAATTGATCTAAAAACAGAGGATATGTGTGTTGCTACCTATGATAATCTACACTTGTAGTGCCTTGAATGTTATTAAATAAAGTCAGAAATGAAAAGCCAAGACACATTTTTCAGCTTCATAAAATCGATAACATATATTTGAAAACCTGCTCCACCAACAATGGTGAAATGAATGACCAATATTTACAAAATGTCATGGTAGATGCCATTTTATAATAAAAAAAAAAATTAAAAAAAAAACACACAGGAGGAGGGCTCCTAGTAACCATTATTTTACAAAAACACAATAACAGTATATTATTTAAAGATCTCACTAAAAATTGAGTTTATTTGTTCTTCAGATCCCCAACCCATCCAGAACGTTTTGGACGGAATGGCATTCAATTAAGAGCGATGTAAAACAATAAATATTAAACACATTGAACACACAGGAAATGTGTCCTCATTTTGGTCAGTACGAATTGAGCTCCACTTTACGTGTCAGTAGGAGATCTAGCTGTAGAGAATGGAAAGACATCCATGCAGAATCCACCTTAGCTGCCAGTCATACCTCCCCTGTATGGATGTGGGTGCCAGATTACAACATAATACAACTTGAACAGATGGGTGGGATACTGATCAACAATGCAGCCAACTAGTGACTTTGGTGGTATCCTGTGCACAGCAGACAGCCCAGTCCTGTGCCATTGTCTTTGGCTGGCAAACCTACTCAGACAGACGGCGTTTTGGGTGGGTGTGGCTGCTGTAGGCACTGTGGACGCTTGACCCGTGGTTTCCTTCTCTTTGGCTTGCTCTTGGATTTGGTGATCTGCACTACAAAGAACGCCAGCACCACCATAGCCCCCAGAAATGCAAACACTGGGATGGTCTGCCCCACATCCTGGTTATAGCGACCAGGCATTATACCTGGAAAGAGAAAGAGAGTGAGTGAGTGACACACACGCCAATAGGCCTTTACCTATAAAATATGGCATTGGATATTATGAAAAAGAGAAAGTAGAATTTGGATATTTCTGTTTGGATTAAAAGGGGCTCCCCGGGGGCGCCAGTGTGTACTCGGCTCACCGCGCACCAGCAACCCCTGCAAGTTGCCCAGAGCTGCATGGTCCTCCGACGCTGTAGCTCTGAGGTGGCTGCATGGCGGGCCTGCAGAGTGAAAAGAAGCAGACGGCTGACAGCACACGTTTCGGAGGACGCTTTCATTAATCCTTTGAGTAGTGAGTTATAAAATGCACTGCTGGTCCTACAGGAGCGAGATTTTTTTTTTTTTTCAGTCTTCTGCATGCGCTTGATTATTACGAGTACAGCGTACAAACAAGCTGAAAGCTATATGTTTGTATGTATGTAATGAATACTGATGAAATACAGACAAATCATTTTTACCGTAATTTTTTTTTTTTTTTTTTTGTCATAGGGAAAGGTTTTGACTAAAAAATAACATTTAGGCAATAAACAGGTTGGAACAACCACAACACGTCCTAACAAAAAAAAAAAAAAAGGGGTAAGCGAGAGAGAGACATGAATTTTTAGTGCCTGTATTTGTAACGTTTTGTGTCATAATCAAAGTGTGATTCTCTGTTGGAAAAACAAAAAGCTCCTAAATAATTTAATTTGCATGAAATATAATATTTGGAGAACAATATCACTCAAAACCATTCTGAATGGTTTTATAAATTTACCAGAATGTTGGTTGTTCTACATAAGAGGATCACAATATTGTTCAGTACCATGCTGAATTGCTCAATTGTGCATTACTGTAAACTCATTACAGATTATTTTGTTAATAGAAAATGTGTCTGCAGAAATAAATATATTCTTCGACAACTTATTTTGTTAATTGACAATTTATATGCAGGAATAAATACATTCTTCAATGATATACCTGCATTTAATACGCTTCAGTAAATCATAAGGTTAACTGGTCAATGTCTGAAATGTCTTCATAATTTCTGACATTTACCACCTTATTTGGTAAATGTTGACATTTACCAGTAAAACTTAAGACTGACCAGATTCTGACTTACTATAACACATACATTTGCATTTATTTATGCTTTAGGTACCGAGCACATTTGTTATGGTCTCATGGTATGGTGTTTAAAAAGAAGCTTTGACCAAGTCGCGCACACACTGGCCAGCACTTACCCCCAGGAATATCCCAGGCACCACTCTCCCCAGGAGACAGCGGCCTCACTTGGGGCCGGTTCTGTCTGAAGTTTGGTAGAGCCACCTTGTCCAGGTCTATCGACAGCAGTTTCTGGTGCTTCCAGAGGTTGCTGTAGTTGAGAGAATAATATTTCAGGTTCAGAGAAGAGATCCAATGAAGAAAGACCAAGCTGGTGTGCCTGGAGGGAATACTGACCTAGGGGCAGTCTCGTTGAGAGGCTGTGGTTTGGCCCACGACAGGTGCGGACAGGCAGGAAGTGGGCGTGGCTTCGGGTCTCCCAGGTGAGCTTCCAGTACCTTCGAATAGCGATACAAGTGGTTTCCTGTGTTGGAATTAGAAGGGAATTAGTCTAAATTTTCCAGACATAGGAAAATCCATTCTATGCTTTCAGAAACACATTATACCAATTACTATTAAATTCTTTATAAAAAAAAAACAAAAAAACTACACACTAACAAAAACTGTTTAAATGATCACAAATCAATGATAAAGTGTAACATACAACCAAACCCAAGACACTTATTTTTCAAAACAAAAGTGAGGGTCACTTAAATGGCAGAGCTTAAACACTATCAATGGAAGTCACAGAATCAGTAAACTACCAAACTTGTCACATCACTTTTAACCCAACTCTAAATGACATCCTCTGACACAATCCCAGGTGTCCAGATTGCAGAGCTACAGCCTTACCTTCCAGTCTCTCCGGCAGTGGATGCTCACTGACTGTGGGGGGACGCTGTCTGTTCTCAGAGTGACTCAGACTGGGGGGCATCACGCTGTGCGAGGTGTACTGAAGCAGGGAATCCAGGAGCCAGAAACAATCTGAACAGGGAGAGAGCCATACAGCTTCAGTAAATCAGCATTATCAACAGTCTGAACAGGGAGAGAGCCATACAGCTTCAGTAAATCAGCATTACCACGATCAGTACTGTAGCTTTATCTCAATCTTAAATAGCATTGTTGCCTGCAAGTATGTTAAAGCCCCATCACCCCCACCCTTCATACTTCAAGAGTGCAAGTTCATCACTCCACTGAGAGGGCAACAGCTGTAGTGCCAGGCTTCCCCCGACACGATCAGTACTGTCCTTGTCCTCTTTATTGTCAACACCACTGTATTGCTGGTTTACTGCTGAGGAAACACATCTTTAAGCTGCTCAGAGCCCCACACCTTTCTGTCTGTGACTGTCGTCTATACAGTTGGAGTCTCCATACAGGGCTATACGACCCCCTCCTTCCGAGGGTGTTTGGTAGAGACCCAGTATAGGAACATTATCCACCACTGTCGTCTCCTGTTTCAACACTCCCAGTCCTGCAGAAAGAAGACAGGGAAAAAAAGAAGTGACACATTGAAAAGAAACAATAAAGATGACAATGATTTCCAGGGAGGAAAGACTGCAGTGTGTTGGAATGCACAATAAACTAATTAACAAAAGGCCTAGTTGATGCAGGATAAGCATGAACCACACTTTCAGATGTGGATGTTTAGGATGTGCAAAAATCAAATACCTTGGTCCTTCAGGGTTTGGGCTATGACAATTCCATCTTGAGGAAATTTGGCAATGCTGCATCCAGAGGCATAGTACACTGAAAGAAATTACATATTTTAAAAGAATGACTTAAGTATTTAAATGTTCAGAATAAAACATGTACAATTGCAATGGAAGAAGCACAAAAACACATTCCATTAGCATGGCTTGAAGTAAATCAGCCTTTAGAAATGTCAATCTCTTCACTGTTGGTAAATGCATTAAAAGGAAAGATCAATGGAGCACTTACTGTCATGGTTTGCCATTGAGAAGTCTCCTTCATACAGACCATCACTGAATGCCATTCCCCAGACAGAGATCAGATCATTCAGAGCTGGGATATTAGCCCCACCTGTGTCCGGCATCCACCACTGCCTGCAACAAAACAAAGAGCGCAACTCAGCAGATTCCATGGCAATTAACCAGCTGCAAAAGCAGAGTGTGTGGGAAACAAACTGCAGACTGAAACTGCTGAAAATCCTGTGTGAGGCCGGGGGAGAGAAACACCGCTAGAGGGCTCCCTATGTGAATAAATATAAATTCCATTTTATATTTCAAGTAGTGCTGGGACGAACACAGGATTTTCATGTTTGGATATTCGCTCATAATTTAAATAAAAGCCATTATACTGCTCTGAACGCAGGCAGAGACAGCACAGCAGCAGGGTCAGGGGGTGTCCATGGAACCTGTGTGTGCACCTTTATTTTACAGCAAGACGTTCCAATATGTAACATGTTAAAATAGAAAAATATCCCAGGAGTAAAGAATACGTTGTGTAAGCCTTACTTTACCCCAGTGAATTAACTACAGAACAAAGGATGCCAAATAGCAGCTCAACTTACATGTTGTTTGGTTTATTCCCGTAATAAATAGTACATAAAGTTGACAACGTATTTTATTTATTTTTTTCATTCCTTGCTATTGCCGTTTCTTCACAGTAAACAGTGGCTATCGACATGTTATCATAAAGCAATAACATGAGGTTTACTTGTGCCTTTTTGTAGCTGAACAAGCAAACAAAAACTGAAAATTCAACTTTAAAACACTTCAAATAAAACAAAACGTGGAAATGGCATTGTAAAGTGAAGGTGGGAAGAAAAAAACTCAATTTGGTTCTAGTTTATTACATTCCACATAACAGAAATTCGCAACAAAATATATGTAATATATACAGTCTATATAAAAATCACCACACAACATTGTCAGGAAGTTGGGTACTGTTTAACGAGGCACTTCAGAAGACATGCTTGCCTTTGTCTCATGAGATTCTGGCTCGCTCTAAAGCAGCACAACGCATTTTTGTCCCAGACAGCTTTCCATACCGATCACTACGCGTCTGCGCATATAATCTGGTTGGTTTATTTTTTGCTGTCTAAAAACTTTTAAATAGAGGCTCAAGAGCTGCTGTGTTGATTCTGTGTTTTTTTATATATATTAATCCCACACGTCACACGGAGCTCTTTTTCATTTGCCAGTTTTTGAAACTGTCGTGCAAATTCTGGTGAGACGGTAAATAAGTGCAAGGTATTTTTGTCATTGGTAGCGAATACGAACATCTGATTTTTGTATCCGAATACATGTCAAAAAATATTCTTTCGAATATTCGGATATTTGTCCCAGCACTAATTTCAACTACAGACCAAAATTGGAATACAGAAAAGATTCACTTAAACTCCGCTCAAAACACTAAAACTACTTAAGAGTTATCCACAGGTTTTATTTCAGTAAAGAAACAAAGTCAATGGTTTCAGGCAACAGGTCCTACCTTGTGTTTTCATCGTAGAACTTAACCTTCCTCATGACAGAGGTGTTGTACCAGTCACTGAACACGATCAGAGACAGCCCGTTGTCAATGTCTCTCCGCAGTTTAATGATCTCCTCTGGGAAATACTCCTCCTCACTGTCCACCATCAGCAGGGTCCCTGTCCACAAACAAGCGCATGGCATTCAAAAGCAGGTTTCTATGGCACCTGTCAACATTGTGCCAGACCGGCCAGTGTTGCACACGTTTTTTTAGCTATGCAAGTATTTTACTGGGAAGCTATTCCATGAAATGCTGCCGAGCAAGTTGCCCAATTCCTCACCATACTGGCTGGCATCAAAACATGTGATTGGTGCTCCTAGGACTTCCACAAAGTACCCCATACTCCTCAGGTGCTGGTACATATCCCTGAAGTTTGTGTGAATATGATCTCCGTTCCTTTAAGAGCAGAAAGAACAAAAGGATCTGCAACATCTCCTAATCAATAGCAAAGACACACTGATGCTCATCTTCAAAGCATTTGATTACACATGTTAGTCAACAAAAGAGAAGCTTCTTGGGTGTGTGTGTGGATCAAAATCCATTACAGGGTTTAAAAAAAAAAAAAAACACAACACCACCACAACTAAAAAGCACAGAATTAAGTCATTTATACACATACAGCAAACCTGCATCTTAAATGGAGAGGACAGAGTATAACTGTTTTTAAGCCTTACCAGTCCAGGGGGTCATTCTTCATCCGCAGGTTGTCCCGGGGAAAGTATCCCGGCGGGTAGCGCAGGTTGTGGTACTGATCCCACAGAACCCTCTTACTGCGCGGAGGGGTCGGAATGATCTTCACTTTAACAGGGAGCTTCACTGTGGAGGTCTGCTCCGCACCCGTTTCAGACTGAAGGAGGAAGACGAAGCGCATTGTGTTAAGGCATTAGAGCAGTGTTGGTGTTTCATGATCATTTTTGTATTAATGTTGCATTTTAACCATTATGGAAAATATTTATTGTAAAAAGTTTGATCATGCATCTGCAGTTTATAATTTGCAGACACACTAAACCCTACCTGGTGATGCACTGTAATTGAAAGCCACGACGCAACACTTACATCATTCTCCGCTGGCGATGCTACAACCACCATCACGTGCCCCTGAGCGATTCCCTCCCACAATGCAGCCTTCTTTGCAACGGTGATGGAGACAGCAAGGTAACCGGACCATGGCCAGAGCACGTGTGAATAAGACACAGCCACCTCAATGCTGTCGCCGTTCTGGGGCAAATAGGGCTGCCAGATGGGCTGCAAGAAAGACAAAAGTCATCATCATCAGAATGGCTTGCAATAGAAAAAACATTTACTGCACACAGGAAATTGTTGGTGGTGTGATTAGTGTATGCATGTCAAGAGGGACTGTATTAAATGATTAATAATGGAGGTGGTCGAGGCCTGAAATGAGCATCACACCACTCATTAACCTGTTTCAGGCTTCATTTTAGGAACAAGACTCTAAACCTACAGCTGTGCACGTACAGAAGGCTGCAGCTAGATACACCTTTATAATCAAGAGTGCATGTGACAACACAAAAGCTAACAATAGCTTTTTCATTTACCTTGTCAACGATCCTGCCAGTAACGCCCATCCCGTTGAGAATGGTAACATTCACAATTGTTGGCATTCCTCCATAGTAGATGGGCTGGGAGCAATACGGCCACATATATGGGCACTCAGTCAAATCAATGTAGCTTGGACTCAGGCTAAAACAAACAAATGAGTTCCAGCCAGTTCAGGAAGAAAATGGTGATAAACATACTTGGCTGACAATGGCAGGCAAAATCCACTTTTCACTATAGAAGTTGGTAGCTGAATAATATGGCCTTATGCAGAAGCTTAGGGAAATAATGTAAAAAAACAAACAAAAATATTGCTTTTAAAGCTTGAGGATAATAGTTTTCATCTTGAAATTACCAACTAAGTCTAAATTGTATACCTCACCTTGTGCAAATGTAAATTTTACCAAGTTCTGTAAAGAAAGACAACCATTAACATGGTGCTCTTAAAATGAACATTTCTTTAACTTGCTGTTGGACGAAGACAATCTTTTGTCACATTAACCTTGTATATGACTTATCCAAGATCATATTAAAACCTGTAATGGCTCAAACTAATGCAATCCGAGTCCCCAATTGTTAGAGGAATACAGCAGGACTTCCAGGAGGAAGCACTGCAGTAGGACTGACCTGGCCTGGGGCCGGTAGCTGTTAAGTATCTGGTAAGCCTTGAGGAGATCCAGCTTGCCATGCCCCTGCTCAAACATGTTGACACCTGGGAGCCTACGTGCCGAGGCAATGAGAGCCTGCTTCATGCTGGCAGGGTTGACCAGCTCCCGATTCTGCACAGTGCTGCCAGGGGAAACACAAAGGTTACACTTCTAAATCTTAGAAGGTGTGGTAGCCGGACAGCCCCCTGTGAACACTGATGTCGCAGTAATGACTTGGCCAGGTAATGAAAAATGAGCTGAAAACCGTCACAGGCAACAGAAACATCTAGCAAACTGAACTTAAGCCAATCCTTTCATCAGCGAGTAAAGACATTTTCCTCCAGATTTGATAGCGCATGCATGCTCAAAGAAACTTAAGACATATTGCATTATGTCCTGTTATCTCGCTGCCCCACCCATCTTTTATTTACAAGTCAATTACTTTCAAACAGTGGGTATACCAGCAAGCAGTTACATTGTAAAACAGCAGACAGGAGTCTGTGCTTTTGCCTTTAAATTGATTTACTGCATTTTTTTTTTTTTCTTAAGTTCAGAATTTCACAAGACAAGAGACTCTGGAGATATCCATGCTGGACCACATACAAGCTGTACAAAGTGTTGTTTTTTTGGCAATACCGGTATAAAATTCACTCGTTTTGGAGAGCACAACATTCTCTTCATCAAGTGAAAAGTGGAAGAAAAAGAAAGTTCCTCCCACGGGTGGGAAGAAACTTAAAGAATGAATCAATATGAATATCAAAAATATAGGCGCCTTTAATACACCAGTGAGGTTCCATTCTTATTTTGTTCACAATTCCACCCCTCAGAGGTACAACGTATCCCCTCACCTTGCCAACAGAGTGACTGCACCAGCAACCACTGGTGAAGCGACGCTGGTTCCAGACAGAGACCGACACCCCCCCTTAATGCCAGACCCTCGGACCCCAGACCCATAGGTGACAATGTCCGGCTTCACCCTGCCATAACCACCGGGCAGCTCCTGTGAAGCAGAAAACGAAGCAACTGTTACCCAGGACCTCATACCTAAATTGTGTGTGTCTGTGTATCTGCTCCAGAATCCATAATATTCTGCAATATAAAAAACACAAGCTGTTGCTATCAATTGTAACCCACGATGCCCTGGGTCCCATTCATTTTTGCAATTTAAATTCCTGTACGTTTTCTTAAGATAAAAATGAAGTGAAATGCCAGGAATTAAGGTGCGTGTATACAGTCCAACTGTTCTAGCTGAGCATTATAACCAGAAATCTTATCAGCTAATACCTGTTAATCATTGTCGCAGCCTCCTGCTGTTGCAAACAGTTTTGCAAACATTTGCAGATATGTTCTGAGAGTTTAGAAATGTAATGCATTGCTATTAATAATTCTAAAACGCTTACCCAAGTTGTCATTCCTCTAGAGGAAAACCGAGCAATATTATCTTCAAAATCAATCCCACCCACTCCGATAACATCCATCTGGTCTGCTGGGTTATTTAGGGTGCTGCACAAATAAATCACAAAACTAGCTTAAAAGCTGTTTAGAAGACTTCTAGTGGAAACATTTTGAAATACTGTAAGAATAAATCAAGTCTAAACACCGATTTAAAAAAATACATAAATAAAATAAAACCTTGCAACACCAGTTTTGAGGTGTGCTTAAAATAATTATCAAAAGCACAATAAATCAGGTTCAAAGTTTCCTCCTAAAGAGCACCACAAAACGATATCTGATCAATAAAAGGTATTGTTAAAAAACAGATTTCTGTTTCAGTTCTTGTCCATTTACTCACCCATAAAGAGGACCATCGTTTCCAATGGCAGAGACCATAATCACCTTGTTGGCAGTCAGTTCCCAAACCTACATAAAACAAATCTATTAAAAGCTTTACTCGCATTTACTTGTTTAGTATTGCCAGTGTCCTAGTAAATCAGGAGAACAGGAATGGGTCTCCATGACCACAACTAAATCCAATTAAACATTTCTAAGAATCAGAATACTATTACATGTGTATATATTTGTATATTTTTATTTATATTTATATATATTTTTTTATTTATATATTACACACACACACAAATAGTGTATACATACATACATACATACATACATACATACATACACACATAGGATGAACTGGCAATAAAAAGCATGCAACAGATTTAAATCTCAGGCTTTCTGTATTCATTTTTAAATGTTGTATTCATTTTTAAATCCATTCTTGCTATTTTCAGTAGGACTGCAGATGAAACCTTTTATTAGCACTATCAATCGGTTTGGGACCCAACACTAATGACTTCAATTTTACAGATAACAGCAGTTTATGATACGCATGACGTTCCCAGCCTACTGTAACAGGATGCAGCTGCTATAAGCCTCACCTTATCAACAAAAGGATGATCCATGAAGTCTGGTCCTCCTATGCTGAGGTTTAAGACATCTATTTTCTTCAGGATGGCATAGTTAAAGGCATCCAGGAACCAGGATGTGTAGGAGACCTGAGAACAGCAGAACAGCAGTAATTCTACAACTGAGGGGTTTTGTGTAATATCATAACATTTTTCATTATATAACATGTGAAGGAGAGACATTTTTAAAATGAAGCTATTCTATGGGGGGGGGGGGGTAAGAATGGCAGTTTCCTGGTGGAATGGGTACCTGGTTGTTGGTGAATACTCTGAAAATGTGCAGCTCAGAATCAGGAGCAAAACCCTGGCACTCTCTCATGCTGGCTATCACGCCTGCCACAAACGTGCCGTGACCCAGCCCTGAGAACAAACGCAGATAAAGGAAGACTTCCTGTTAACAGAATGTGCTGATCTTCAAATAAAGATAACAAGATATGCAAAACTTTGACAGCAATAAAAAACAAACAAAAAGGAAGAATTTAGCAACCAGCGTACCATCATCCAGGGTCTTTTCATTGGTCCAGTTGGTTCTTTCTTTTACATTCTTGAAATGTGGATGCTTCTCACCGAGCCCTGTATCGAACACTGCTACTTTAACACCAGCCCCTAAAAACAAAATGCATGTGAATAGACTTTGCTGGTGCTCTCATGTAAAAATAATGATACATTTCCACAAAGTGCTTACCGAAATATCCATTCTTCTAGAGGAACACTGAGCAATATTAAAAACTAAATCTCACAGTATTTCACCAAGTAGCAGTATCTAAATAATGCAACATATATCAATTTTATGCAATTCCTGGCTAAATATGCATTTAATTTAATACTCAGGCATCGCGTTCAACATTATTTCCAGTCTCCAATTATCATATATCAGCAGCTGTACAGTACCCTGAGGATGACTACTTTCAGAAATACGTATTATATTAAAATTGTCTCTGATATTTAACAGCACAACTTAAAAGGAACTAATCTTACAAGATTAAGGTGGGAGGGGTGCCTCTTCCCATATCATTTGCAGCTGCTCAGAATTACAGCAGTTATAACAATGGAAAGCAACCGCTAACCCTTTTAGTTTTACACAGATGAAGTCAAACAAATTACTAGGCCGGACACATGTTCCTGGATTGCCTAACTGCACATTTGCATCCATTCCTTACACTCAAGAGTCTGGAGCCTACAGGGGCTCCCAAGTGGAGCATCCAGTAAAAGCACTCACGTAGAGTGCAGGATGCGCCCTATAGTCTGGATGTCGCGAGTTCGAGTCCAGGCTATTCCTTTGCCGACCGAGGACAGGAGCTCCCAGGGGGCGGCTCTCAATTGGCCAAGCGCCACCCGGGGGTAGGGAGGGTTAGGTCGGCCAGGGTGTCCTCGGCTCACCGCGCACCAGCGACCCCTGTAGTCTGGCCGGGCGCCTGCGGGCTTGCCTCTAAGCTGTGTCTACAGAGTTCCCAGAGTCCGCTGAAAAGTCTACTTTGTCTCAGCTAGTAAAATGAGAGTGTCAATCACAGGGCTGGCCCTATCCTTCATCACTTCCTACCTGTGTACCCCATCTGCCAGAGCACGTCAGCCTGCAGGGTCTGTGCCACCTGCCGGGGGATGGCTCTGAGCAAGCGTCTGCTTGAGTGTCTGCCAGTGGCGTGCCAGAACCCGGAGCCCAGAGACAGACTGGTTCTCCTCAGCGGACGGGAAGACTGCCACTTCTGGGTCCATCGGGTGTCGTTACAAGGCACCACCTCATCAGCTGCTGAAAGTTCCCAAAAAATTAAATAAAAATTGGTTTAGTTTCCAGAGAAAAAGCAAAGCTACACCAAACTGAAAGATAGGAAGAACAGCTCGACTGATGTTTATATTATGGTAGAAATAAGGTCAATCTTATTTAGAAACTGATTGTAGGAAGCACTTTCATTCTATTATAGTTTCTAAAACACCAGGCACCATTATATATGGCAATGAACAAGGAATTTATACTGCTGGTGGCGTCAATTATATCCTTGCCCTAGGGCTAAACCTACAATATTCTTAATCAAAAGTATCTACATATATAACAACTTCAGTTCCCGTTAACTGCTGAGGACTCAATTCACATTGTATATTTTAGACTGTGATTTCCTTACATAACATAAGAGACATTCTTAAAATAGCCACACTAATTTAAAGAACGGATTACGCGTATGCATCTGCAGCTGGAGTCATTAACACTGTATTTACCGCGGCCTCACTTAAAAAGCTAGAATTCATGCAATTCAGATGGTGGCTCAGAAGGCAAACTGTTGGGTGTGTTCTCTTGTAAAGTCGGTATTTTGAAAACACAAATCAAACTCAGTTCTTTTTCCCAATAATTACATATGACAGACAATAAATTAAATGGTACACATCGCACAACCTCCCATGCAGCGCTTAGTGAAGAAATATAATGATGCAAGCTTTCTTTGTAGTCATAAATGTGTTCTAAAGACCTGTTGATCCATAACATTGGCCTGTATGTTAATGCTATCATATTGAACTATAGTTAAGTAGTTAAGTGTAGAAAATTAGATCAAGATAAAACAAGTAGGTTCCTGCTATACAGAATGGTGAAAGGATACTTGGATCTTTGTCAATGGTTCAAAGTTTCTTTGATACTACTGATTATGTAAAAATCCTAACAAAACGGTGGACATTTCCAATAGCATTTCTTTGTGCAGTAACAGAGGCACTGAATGGGGGTGCTTTACTCACAGTTTGTGAATTTGAGGGTGCGGAAGACCTTTCTCTGTGGTGTGACTCGTTTAATGTGCGGATGGTCCTGCAGTGTCAGGAGCCCGTCTCTGTGCGCCTCTTTGATCTGCACTACCTCGAAGTCGCTGGGGTAATCGCTGGCGGGATTGTCTCGGGGAATAATCTTCCAGTCCGCCACGTCAGAGTTCTTCAGTGCACTCGAAATGAACTTACTCCTGGCTTTGGCAGTGAAATATCCTTTGAAAGCAACTATGTACTCTGTGCGAGAGGGAGGGGGAAAAAAAAGAAAAGTTATTTATGCAAGCCCTTTTTAAAGACCAGAAAGTGTTCAACAATGTTAGGATGGCAATCCAATACAAGAATGTTCCGTGCTGAATTCTGACTCATTAAGTTAAACCTTGGCAGACAGACAGCTGTTGTGGCACCAACTTCTTAATGAATAATGAACAATTAAACATAAAACATGCTGGGGTCAAACCTATTCTAAAAACTAGAATATCACCTTCTATGCATCACACTGGCACCAAAAACACATGACTGGAAGTTGCTGATGTTATTTATTTAGTTATTTGCCTGGCATGTACTATATGCCCCAGCTAAATATTGGTAAGCATTTCTTAACATGATGGGCCATTTGCTATGACTGAAACAGCAGCATTTTCTGCACTGCCATCACAGCTGCCAAGTTGGCTCTCACTCGTAGCTGAGACACAATCATCCCTTCACAATGAAATACCACTCAGGATTAAGAATGCATTTCCTGTAAAATAAATAAGCATTGTATTTCACGAAATGGCCTGGGTCTCTATTGAGACACTGCTGCTTTGAGAATAAGGCATTTCCAGATTCTGGGATGTCAGCCAATAAATACCAAGTCCTGTAGAAAATTGAATCCAATCCATTATTATAAGTTCGGCTGGAGCTGCAGCCCACCGACTCAAATCATGAACTAACTAAAGCATAAACCAGCGTAATAGGACTCGCTAGTGTGGTGTCGGCGTGTGTACTAACTATCTCTCATCGATCTCTGAGGGATATCCACTCTCTGAAGATCTTATCTGATGCAGTATTCCAGACACAAACAAAGTTTGTTGAGGGACTTCCATTACGTACTTTGTAACAACTATTCAAAATCATGGTAAACATGTCCACACGTGCAGATTGATATATGAAACTTCTACCTTTGCAGTTAGTTATCAATTATTTTGGTAGATTCATAACTTAATTGTGTGAATCACCATTAACCAAAAAAGACCAATATTATTTACTTATTTTTATTTCAGCTGAATCTGCTTTATTTTTTTCACTATCAGTACCGCTGGTTGCCAAGCAACTAAATTGAATGATCCACACCTCTTTGCAGAGTGTGTTTGCACAGTGTTTCAGTGCTGTACAAACGTTCTATGTCATTATCCGTTAGTGCTTCAGCTTTATTTGGATTGCCTTTACCTTGTTTTAATTTCCCATTCCTCTCCAGTTTCTCTGTGATATAAATGTATAAGCTTTACATCATTTTTTTTTTTTTTCGTATTCTCATTTTGTTGATCATTAATGAACATTTCTGTACTGTGGGTGTTGTCGAGTGACTGAAAACGAGACATTTTGTGTTTGAATTGAAAGTGATGGTCTTGAGGAGTCGAATGGGTCAAAGTTCAAGTATATTTTCCTCTAGAGGAATTATCACTTTTTTGACGTCACTATTGTGGTATTATGCCTTTTTTACAAATGGCTCAGGATGCAAACATAGCCTTCATCTATTATTATTATTATTATTATTATTATAATAAGTCAACAGCACAGCACAGAAAGAGTCAACGGAGGAGACTGGTTGCATTCCCTTGCAGCCAAAGCCCTTTCCTCAGCTCAACTTCCTGTTTTTGATGTTGCAGGTCAACTTCCAGCCATCATGAGCTCACTCTTTGCAGTCACATGATGAGATTCAATTATTACAAGGGTCTGTATTCATGCTAGGGTAGCAGGGGGTTCAAACTTTATATACTTCCTGCCCCAAGGGAAGAAATACCTGGGGGATTGACTGCTGCTCTAACTTCACAAACCTAATGCCAAAGTTTACATTGCCTCAGCTTTTACCAGCGAGAGGGGTGTTTAGACAGCTGCTTCGGAGGAGAACGAATCGGACAGCTAGGGTTCAGCAGAGGACCACTTCAAATGTCACAGCCTCTACTCCAAAACGTTAAATCCTTGTTTAAACCATTTAAAACAGATACTTTTTTTTTTTTTTTTTTTTAAACATGCAAACAGCCATCCCCCAGCCATTTCCATCAACTTACAGCTCTCGGTCTAATATAATACCACACATCGCATTCTGTAATCAGATAGTGTACAATAGTTACATTTTTAAAAAAGCAGTGCATTGCCATGATCACAGCATTCAATATAACATTATTTTAGATATTTATAGACCTCAATAAACCTGCATTAAAACATATTACTGGTGTACAGACAGCATTAAATCACTTGAGCACCTTACCGTGTTCCACCATAGCGGTGGAGAACTCCACTTTCAGGGTGAGGTGGGTGCAGTTCGGGCAGAGGAGACCCTGGTGGTTGGTGATGGTGGCATGGCCCAGCTCCAACCCCACAGGCTTCCTGCTGCACAGCAGAAACAACAGCATCCACAGCCAGGCACTCCCCAGCCTCATGGTCAATGTAGCACTGTCACAGCGCCCACAAATCAAATTCTTCTTTTCTAAAAAAAAACACTATAAAATCTGTATATGTTCACGGTTGAAGCTAAAACAAAGTTTTAAATAAATATGCACGATAGAAAGTTCAGGTTCCATTTCAATGCAGCCTGGTTTAAAAGGCAGTTAGTTCAATTTCTTTCTGCGTTTCTTCTCCATTTTGGAAGGCCCCTTCTCCACGTTCACTCATGCAGCTGTGTGTGCATCTGGGACTCCATTCCCACAGAGAAGAGTTCGAACGGAATCAGAGAAAGCTGGCAACTCAACACCTTAACCTGTCAAAAAAGAAAAGAAAAAATAAAGTGAATTTCTGAAGGCTAATTAATTCCAGAAGCAAGTTAACTATGAACCTATTCACACACACACACACTGCTGTCCTTCTATGCACCAGAATAACAGCATTTTGCTTTGTTGGCCATGGCTTTAGAGGAACCATGGTGCACACAATTCACTTTGCAATGCTGCACGAGTGGGGGGCCTCAAAGCAGACAATTCCAGGAGTAAAGGGGTTAATGCCCACATTTGCGAGGAACAGCAATCAATCCTGAGTTCCACAAGTACTAGCTATGCTAAAACGCCAACACACTGGCCTATCAGGTCTATCTAGTAGCCTAGAGTGCTAATAAAGTGATTCCAATCCTCAAAATCAGAATATGTTATTACAAACCCACATCAGACTAAATAAGACAGACAAGATGCATCACTGTGCTTCTTCTCTGGAAGTGGTACTGCAGACATATTTTATTTTATATTTATTTTTGTACAGGGCCGACCCTTAAAATTGCTGGTTTGCTGTAAGCCAACACAGGTCTCTAAAGTTTTCCCATTGCATTCAAGCACATTGAGTTGGCCTTCTGTTTTTCTGCGTCATGTCTACTTTGCCTAATTCCCTATTTTTAACTGATAAGCACCCAAAATACTCCTCCGTGACTACTGGAAGGATACTCTTGAGTGTCATCTAAAAAGACCCTGACGTAGATGGATGGGAACCATAATCAAATACCTTTCATAACTGTTTCTCAGATTTAAACAGCCAAACATGCCTATCAGATGTGACCACACAGTGACTAAGCTGATGCAGGAATCCTCAATCCTAACTACATAGTTGAGATTTAGTTGTCGAACAAATAAAAGTAATAGGGGTGCTGAATTTAGGGTTTAATGTTATCCATTTAGTCAGGAATTTAAGAAGAAACCTGTTCTGTCTTGGAAACTAAACTGCTTCTAAACCACCCTATAAAAGTGCAACTACTCCTGTAAAATGCTATATAAAAGCAAGTCAATAAAATACAAAACCACAGCTTTCAGGATCACAAAGAAGTTAATCAACGTGACCAACTGTACATCCAACATTTGTACATGGAGAGACATGAAATAGGGACAGGCAGGTTCCTTCATTTATACCCAGGTTTAGGAGCAAACAACTGGTGATAAAGAAGAATGTGCCTCCCCGTTACACCACTACATGCCAACCCAGAGGAAGACCTGTCAGGACATGCCTTCTGCTTGAGACCCTCCCAGAAGCACACTGAAAACCGTGGCCTCATTGCATTCCCAGACCATGCAGTTTTGAAAGGGCGATAACGCACTTACCCTGGTGATCCGAATTGACATAAAAACATCTACAGCTGCCTCTATATTTATTTATGGTTTTTGATTAAATGTAGGCTGTAAATTTCAAATTAAAATAATAATAATAATATCACTGCCTGTTGGATAACAACTCGGTAGTCTGATTCCAAGTGACAGTGTATTGTACATATGCATATGAACTGTAACTAAATCTGATGCCGCACAAGCCCTTTCCAGGTGTTCAGTAGTTTTTACGCAGTTGTGGACCTCGCTAGACCAGTAAGACCACTTCATATCTAGTATTTCCTCACCTGACAGATAGCAGAAAAAAAGTGCAGCTGAAAGTAACAAAAGAAACAAATGTATAAAGAAAAGAGCAGACTTGAAAACAATCAGCTGTAGAGTAGCTATTTCGTCTCACGTCTAAAGGCGCTGGGCAAACAACGATGTGTACTTATAGGCCCGATGCTGGGCTTTAACCCTGCCGCCTGTCAACTCCTGCTTGTGTGCAGAGCTGAATGCATTTTGTGCAGCTCTTCTCTTCAACGTTTATGCAGGCAGCAATAACATCCCATCTGGCGTTTCAGCATTTTACGGCACTATGTTTGCTTTTCTTTCTACACATTTAAAGACAGGCCAACTTATTATTAATGCTTATCTATTTGATACTAGATTTAAAATATATAGTAATTCACTTTTGAGTATATACTCCAGTTGTAGAATGGCCCACCTTGGCAAACTACGAGATGTAAAGTAGCTTTTAATAATATTCAATAAGCTTAAAATACGTGTCCCACATTCTAGAATTTTCCGATTAATCAAAATGACGATATGTTGCTAGGATTATAAACCTCCTGAAAGTTTGTCTCGTAGTTGTTTTCTTTTGATCAAAGCATTGGACAGTGGCAATAATGCACGTTTTTTTACATCAATAATAAAAAAAAGAGATTTCTACCGACAAAATCAAACGCACGAAGGCGAAAACTAGTACAAAAATGTTAACAATTTTAAATGTATTTTGAAAGCTTGCAAATCTGCAACTTTGTGATAATGTAGCGTAGATGCGAGTGTTTGTGTGCGCATCGACGCACGCTTTCTCAACCAAAACAACGATCAACAAACGCGAAATCTATCCGTACAGCTTTAAAGTGTGTACTTTTACGCTCGTGAACGAAGGTAGTGTGTTAAAACAGTGAAAAGCATCGTTAAATGGGTGAATTATATCGACTACTGGCTGGGCAATAAACCATTTAGGCCTTATGTTTACCTAAACTCCCCAATTATTATTATTATTACTGCAGCATCTGCACTATCGTTAGAAATGGCGATACAGAAGAGCTGAATATCGTTCTTACCTCGGCGTTTCAGAACCACGACCATTCTCTTGTAAAAAATAAATGCGATTCGGCTTTTGTCGGGGTTCTTTGTTTTCTTTTATTTAGTAAATAAATTCAAGAACAAAATTCTTCGATTCCCCCAATACTCCCCTTTACCAACCCACATACTGCAGCATTGACTACCCTCAGGAGCGAGTCTTCCCGCCCACAGTGGGATGGGCTTAAAGATAACAGACTTCCCTCGTGAGCAATCACAGACGCCAATGGCGACAAGTTATAGGTCTAACCAATCCAAAAAGGGAATTTTATTACAACACGCCCCTTTATACTTGACTGGCGACTATCTTCACCAATTGAATAAGATTTTAAGTTTGACCGTACTTTTTAATCAATAGATGTAAATTGACTTTAACCAATCGAAAGAGTGATCGGCAGAGATGTTCACCAATCAACGACGAGAGATAAGATGAGTTGCAGTTAGTTAGCTCGACGCTGTGTTATCCGTGTGCTCGCGAGGCTCATTATTGCCATGGTTACAGTACAAGCGTTGTTACAGAACTGTTAAGCACAAACAAGGTGAGCGGTATAAAATTGGATTCGGCATATGAACATAAATTATGCCTAATTTAAAAAGGCTTAAACTGTGTATTTTAACACTGTGCTGTTTTACCGGTTATTACAATATAAAGGTTAACCGTTTTTTTGTGCGCCCACACTTCAGTGAGCTGTTTTGAGTCCAGAGTTGACGGTAATTGAATACAATTTCTCTTGTGAGTTGTGTTACAAATCACTTGTACGCTTTGTTTTTCCAAATATCGTTTAATGTAACGTTTCCAGTAAACTGCATGCGACATCAAAAAAAATGTAAATGAAAAATAAAAATCCATTTGTGACATCATAACCATATTTCGATAGCATGGAATATCATATTATTATCGGAGTGATTTTTTTTTTTTTTTTTTGAAAGATTTTTTAGTGAAGTGAAAATGCAGCCACAACAACAGGAGTCCGTGTCTAAAGAAGCCGACGCTGACACAGGACACAGTTTGCAAGGCAGTGATGCGGATTCCCTGAAAGAAACTGGAAAGTCGCGAATGCTGATGGAAGGAAGAGTAGCAGACGTTACCCCTGAAAAAGGCAAACCAGCAACTCACTGACCTGCAGACTGTATGATCTTCTGTCATTACAGTTAAACACCTAGACTTGTTTTAAATGTCACTAGTACTGTACACCGTGGTCATGATGGCTATGTTTTTCTTTCTTTCTTTCTTTCTTTCTTTCTTTCTTTCTTTCTTTCTTTCTTTCTTTCTTTGACTGGGACAACGTACCATTTTTTACATTTCTGACATATCATAAATTGGATTGCACCCAGATTTAGCTGTGAGCTCATTTTCATTAGGGCAGGTGTACAGAAAGGACGAAAATAATTTTAAAAAACCCACAAAAAATGGAAAAAGAAAATAATACAGATAAAGTAGGCAGCAGTGTGGAGTAGTGGTTAGGGCTCTGGACTCTTGACCGGAGGGTCATGGGTTCATGGGTTCAATTCCCGGTGGGGACACTGCTGCTGTACCCTTGAGCAAGGTACTTTACCTAAATTGCTCCAGTAAAAACCCAACTGTATAAATGGGTAATTGTATGTAAAAATAATGTGATATCTTGTAAGTCGCCCTGGATAAGGGCGTCTGCTAAGAAATAAATTATTATTATTATTATTATTAAAGTAGCATTTCAGAAGGGAGCGATTTGCAATCGACAGTTTAAATAACTTGAAGTTATCTCCTCAAGCATAATGCAATTATTCCCTCCAAACAAATACATAGTTATAATAACGAAAATAAAACAGCTAAAATTCATAGGACCAAAATAATCCCTGATTTTAATAATGGCAGTACAACAATTATTATTTTTTGTTTTAACCACACTTTTAGTTTATTAGTAAAATCTTTAAAATCACCTTTAATGTTGTCTGGTAAAGAATTCCAGAAAGTTGCACCTTTAAGTGAAAATGCAGTTTGTGCAAATTTTGTAAGTCGTCTTGCCTCCATGCAGTTACCTTTATTATCCCTTGGAGGTGAATATTACAGAGGAAAAGATGTATTATAGGGGAGGGAGCCATACATATGTTAGGATAGCAAACTTTTAGCAAGAAAATATGAATACATGTATGATACGGTAGGATAAGGCCCTCTGTGGAGAGTCACCACAAAAAAAAACAAAAAAACACATTGTACTCAATTTACCAGAAAACTTATGATGTCAGGCCACAGTGATTCCACGGATAAAGTTATTTTGGAATCTTAATCTTCTTTCATAATAGGGCACAAACATATGCCCAGGCAGCAGCTAAAAAGATTGATTCTTCATTTCTCTCTCCTTGTCACTCAAGCTGTTTCCTTTGCTAACGGAGACACAGATGGAAATATTCCCCACAATGAACAAAATAATGAAGCCCAGCAACCAACAAAAAAAGAAAAGGACTTTGGTCCAAGGTATTTAGGATGCTGTTGTATTGTGTGCTATTAAAAACTTAAAATTAAATAAAATAACAATAAATACATAAATACATATTTCAACCTGTAACACTTATGTCAGAATCTATGCATGGGATTTTCTGACCACTGTCTTTATTCTTTAATTGAATTTTGACATAGATTTTTTCCTAATTCTTTATAGAATGACCAAGAAATTCCTGAGAGACCATTGCAAACAACAGAAACTGTACGTGACACCTTACCTGAATGATACACTCTACCTGCACTATAAAGGTTGTACCAGCAGCTGTTTTATTATCTCTAATGTAAATTATGTATCTGTCCTCCCTTAACTTCTGGCCACTTCAAGGTTGTTTCATACTTCAGTCCTGTGACCACCGGGAGACAGGTGTGCAACAGACCAGTAAGAGTTGAGAAAAATGAAACTCTGACTATCCAAGGGTGACTGTCACACGACTAGAGAGTCTACAAATCTCCTTCAGCAACGGTATCACTATTAAAGTATGAACCAGACTAGAATTCACATTTGAGAATTATGACTGATCTACAAATATATATATATATATATATATATATATATATATATATATATATATATTTTTTTTTAATATTTCCCCCAGTTGCACATGAAGATCCTGAAATGTTGTGTTGCATTGTTTAGGTTTTGTCACCATTGAAAATCTGGAGGAGTATACAGGTTTGAAGTGCCTGTGGTTAGAATGCAATGGCCTGCAGAAAATCGAGAACCTGGAAGCACAGACTGAGATGCGCTGCCTCTTCATGCATCAAAACCTGATTCAGAAACTGGAAAACCTTGAGCTGCTTCAAAAACTGGATTCACTCAACCTCAACAATAACTACATTAAGACTATTGAAAACCTCTGTAGGTGTTCATTGTGACCGTGTTTGTGGGTCTTTAGATTAACCGGAGGGCTGTTGCTTACGTTTATTATTATTATTATTTATTTCTTAGCAGACGCCCTTATCCAGGGCGACTTACAATCATAAGCAAATACATTTCAAGTGTTACAATACAAGTAATACAATAAGAGCAAGAAATGCAATAACTTTTGTTCAAGCAAAGTACAAGTGTGACAAACCACAATTCAATAATACAGCAGATAATAGTGATAGTTACATCAGGATATGATTAAATAGTGATAGTTACATCAGGATATGATTAAATACAAAGTACTACAGGTTAAACACTTGGCAGATTACAGTATTCTGAAGTACAGGATTAAATGCAGTAAAATAGGGGGCAGATAAGAGCAAAATAAAGCACATTTACATGAAGGGTGATAATGTCCCAGGATACAAACAGAGGAGTTCTACAGGTGCTGTTTGAAGAGGTGAGTCTTAAGGAGGCGCCGGAATGTGGTCAGGGACTGGGCAGTCCTGACATCTGTAGGAAGGTCATTCCACCACTGCGGAGCAAGGGTGGAGAAGGAGCGGGCTCTGTGTAAAAGGAACATGGTTAAAGTAGGGTTATTCCACACTGAAAATATATACACAAAAACAGGATCAAAGTCTAAATTTTTGCTAGTAAACCTTTTAGTTTTCATGAAAAAAACATACTGTACATTTTAGGTTTTGCATAACTGGCTAATCAAAGCAGGACCAACTATTTCTTTGTTTATTTTTATTTGATTATTTCCTTTTTTATTTGAATAGCCTGCCTTAAAGACTTGAGTACTCTGCAGCTGGCCCACAATAAGGTACAGACTGTCCAGGATATTGAGCATTTAAAGGACTGCCCAAGCATTAGCATTCTTGATCTCTCTCACAACAAACTGGATGATCCAGACATCCTTTATGTCTTTGAGGCCATGCCTAACCTGGTAAGTCTGATAGTCTTATATATATATATATATATATATATATATATATATATATATATATATATACTGTATATATATAGCCTTAATACATGTTATTAAAATCATTACGTGTCAGTTTTACTGCATAGGCATTTTATAGTCTTGACTACTGTTTTCACTGCTTTTGTGTTTTCTGTTAACAGCGAGTGTTGAATCTAATGGGTAATGAAGTGATTAAGAAAATCTCCAACTACAGGAAAATTTATATAGTCCGTCTGAAAAAGCTGACATACCTGGATGACAGGCCTGTGTTTCCAAAAGACAGGTAAGTACAGAGAGAGTGCCCTGACTGTGAAAAAAAGGTACATTAGAAATTTCTGTGACCCTTACCTGAAGGACCCAATTCAATCAATTTATTGTAAGGACAAATAATTTTAAGCAAATAAAAATCGATGCAATAAACAAACTGAATAAGGAGCAATATTTATTTTGATCTAATTAACACATGATGTTGAATAAAAACTGTAATTACAATGCTGAACTACTCAAATGCTAGTCCAATCACAGGCAGAGCATGGGTTATTGATTTTCCTTTTGCAATTATGCTGTGGTTATTACATGGGTTATTTCTATTCTCCTAAAAACCCTTTCCCCTGCTAAATATTAATTGAATTGGGCCCTTTGTTTAATTGTTTTCAGCAAAAATATTAATGAAGACTGGTTCTTAAGATAGTACACTGGTGTTACTTGCAGTATTTATTCATTTAAACATGTTCTTGCCAGAGCCTGTGCTGAAGCGTGGACCGTAGGAGGCTGGGATGCAGAGAAAGAGGAGCGGCAACTGTGGGAGACAAGAGAAAGAAGGAAGATCCAGGACAGCATTGACGCTCTGTCCAAAATCAGGAAGAAAGCAGAGGAGAAGAAGAGGCACAAGGAAATGAAGGAAAACGGTATCTATTTGGAATTTCTTTATATTTCATCTTCATATTTTTATAAACTTTAACTTTCTTGAAGTCTCTTTAAAGAGTAAGCATCAGGTTCTGGAAAATATAGCTTTAAACCTCCCCGCGTGTTGCTACAACTGTTTAAATAATGTACCTGCTGTTTTTCATTTCATTGTTAACATCCTAATAAACTTTTAAAGTCTGTTTCAAAGCTCTTTTGAAAAGGATTATTGCTCACATTGTCAAACAGGTAACACAGCAAGAACGATCCATGATGTGGTACAGAACAGGAAAGCCAGAGCACTTTTTTTTTTTAATTGCAGTGATTTAGAGGACAGATCTCAAACACCAGTGTACTAGAGTGGCCATTTTGAAAAGAGCTCTGAAACAGAGTTTAAAGTTATGTGTAAAAAGTTGTCATAATGTTAACAATGAAAAGAAAAATGACAGGTACGTTATTTAAACAGTTGTAGCAACATGTGGGCACACGTAACGCGACATTTTTCGGAACCCCGCTACTTACTTTTTAAAAGCCTGTTTTGCCAAATCAAGCAAGGTTTGAAAGCCTTCTAGAAACCCTTTTAACTGTTTGTGGAGTGTATTCTTGTTTTACAAAATACTGCTTTATAGAAAATGTTCTCAAACATGTATTTAAAGTGTGAGTTAAAGTTTTATGAATTGGGCCTCATATATCAATATGAGTTATCATAACAAAATGCTAAACTAAATTGTATAATTCTGAATTAAGACATTGTACTAGTGTTCTAGCTTTCTTCTTAAGTAACTGTGTTTCCATGTGTCTTCTGGTATATTTAGAATATGGTTCATGAGATGTTTTCACTTTATTTCCTGGGCAGTGAAAATCTACCCATTAAACAATCCACTTATTTATATTTAACCCTTTATAATGTCTTTACAGATGAAGGTGTTTTCTCAGAGAATGGTGTTGGACAAAATGTGGATATTCCTGGTGAATCTGCTGACCCTGAAATGGCCGGAACAGCCAAACAAGACCTCCAGGAAAGCTCAGAAAGAGGGAAAGAGCAGCTCGCATCAACAGATTCAGATTGTAATGCTGATAAAGATGAAGAAATACCATCAGCAATCCATGTGGCAGGTAACAGTTCAAGTCCTGATGAATACATTTCATGTGTGTATCTTGTCAAAGTTTGTAAAGTGAAATGGGAGCTTTATGTAGGTACGGGGTTTCATGGAAAGCTGTGGCACATAATGATGTGGTTAATTGTTTCTCTAGTGTGGTTTGCAACAGTTATATCAAAGGGCGAGACCTCAAGCATTTAGATGTAGCCCTTAAACTTGTATTATCAGGAATTACAGCATTGCAGCAAATACTATTAGTGGAATAAATAACTCCCAAGACAAGATCAGTTTCACAAGCGTTTTACAAACTATTTTTGTTTTCTTCCCATTGTGTAACAGAGAAACAAACCAACAGTATGGCTACATGTGGTGCCCTGGTAACAGAGCTGGAAAACAGTGAGACAATCGAGACCATCGACCTGGAGAATCACGAAAAGATTTATATTGCTGTGAGTACTTACCTAGGGCCTAGTATCTCAAGATATGACAGTGGCAAAAACTGGACAAAATGTTGATGTTTGTAAATGTAGCTCAGAGTAACACTGGGTTATATGCATTTTGCACTTTTAAAGGCATGGAATCCCAAATGATCAGGTTCCTTTACTGGTATTAATTCTCCAACCAATACACCTCAGTGTATCCACTGAAAGTGCGCCATCTCTTTCTTTGTTTTTACTTTTTTTTTTTTTTTTAAATGTTCATATTTTTTAAAGGATCTGCCAGACTTGGAAGAAGTAGAAATATCTGAAACTGAAGACATATTAACTTCACAGGTACTGTATTTTTTTTTTTTTTTTTTTTAATTATTATTATGCTTAGTCCTCACACAACAGGGGTTCTTTCTGTATTAGATTGGATTTGTTTTGCTTTTGGTTTTTATTTCACCTAAACCTGTACATTAATATATCAGGATTCCTAATTTATTTAAGAAGTTTAAGTAGGTTAAACTGTATGTTATAAACAGTCAGAAAAATATTTAAAGAGGTGTACAAATAAAATAACCCAGAGTCTGTAGGGAAAACAAAGTTATTTGCAAGATTCTAAAAAATGTATATATTTTACCCATTTACACTCTTATTTGCCAATATAAAAATATGGGATATTCAACACTGCTGCCACCTATTGGCAATCCGTTGTTATTACAGGACTACTTCATTATCATTATTGCATTTCTGCTATACATTGTAAATTGAAAAGTATTTTTTTCTTCTTTTTTAGCCAGTGTATCGACCAAAAATAGAGGTGATTTCTGCAGCGAGCTATGAAAGTGACTCTGACTTGGAAGATGTTGAAAAGTTGCCAGCAGGGAAAAATTTAATAGAAGAGATTGAAACTACGGCGGCTAATCCAGAACCAGATTTGTTTATCAGAAGCTCAGAAAGACAGAAGCTGTTAAAAAAAAATAAAAAATCTATGACCATACAGGAGATCTTGCTGGAACCTGTCAGTAATAATGCAGAGACAGTGGCAGCAGACGGCTTGCAAGCACCACTAATCCAGGAGGTACTAGAATGCTTGGATACATCAGACATGAATGAGCCTGATAAACCAACCACATGTCTAATAGAAGAGTTAGATTAGGGAGAGGAGACGACCCCACGATCACCAGGCAACGTGATCACAGAAAGCATGCACTGCGCTCACGTGATAATAGGATTCCAATTTAAATGGCTCCTTAACAAATGAATGTAGTATATTATTATTGCCAATGAATTTGCTGCATTGTATTGTATCATCTATATAATCAATTCAATATAGTTGAATTGCATGGCTGACCATTTTATGATGGCTTACCAGTGTCATTAGCCGTGGCCTATTTCACCCTTTAAAATACTTAAAGTACTTTTCATATCAGTTGGGGGAATAGCACGCTGCAATTATTAGTCATTTGTTTTATTTTTTTTTAATGAAAAAAAATGCTTATGTTTAAATATTTCATTGTCACAGTTCAAAAATAAAGCTGTTTTTGTAACAATCAGTTACAATATGAAAATATTTGCTTTCAGATTTGACATTTACATTTATCAGACATTTATGTATTCTACACAAACTTGTTAGTTTCTTGTTACAGCCTGCAATTTCAATACCATTGAACTTTAAAATAAATAGGATTATAGAGGTAATAATCATTAAAGAATGTTGAATTATCTATCCATAACAATTTACACATTGCCTATCTTTGCTGTTCATGGTAGTCTTCCACACTTTTTTTGCCAACATCTACATGGATAAGACAAATATATATTTTGGTATATGTTGGTGTTCTATCTATGTATTATAGTAAAATAAAACAATTCTGCAAAAACATTGCAAAATTAAAAAAACTGCCATAAGAACAAATATTTAATGACTTGAGATGCCTAAAAAATATTAGTATTTTGCGATATGCAGTAATAAGTTCATGCCACGAACATAAGCAGAATATTGTGTATTAGAATTTAATTAACGCATCTTTGATGATATGTAAATGAAATCGGAATGTAATATTGCTCCACATCTGCTCTGCTTATTATTGCATCAACTTATTTGTATCCCAAGAAAATTAATTGAGCTTTTGGTCAAAGTAATCTTCAAATGCGTACCTATCCCTGAAATAACAATCCCTGCAAAGAACATTTTTCAGGTTTTTTTTTCCCCTCCTTCAGGGACCGGTGCTAAATCCGTCTCATTTCTAAATATTTCAGTAGTTCTCACTTTTAACAGTTTAAATGATACTTAACCCACATGACGGCTACATATCTCTCTCTCTCTCTCTCTATATATATCTATATTGAACAAGAAGCTTTAGAATGGTGTTACAGAGCCTGTGTGCAGTATTGTAAACCGGCGGTATCCACTTCAAGGATTTAAACTGGCGAGATTGGAAATGGCCGATTCCAACACTAAAACGGTTGACATATACAGGGTATATGGCGATAAGTGGTCTTCCTCCATTTACTCACCATTTTGCCACATTCAGTGCACAGGAGGGTTACTAAGTATTATAGAGCAGCATTTCAGATTTAAAGGGAATCATTTAAAGGGATGCAATGGAGGAGGCATAATAGGGGGTGTAGGTCTGTATTAACAATGTATGCAAGTGTTGTTAACCAAGAATTACCTTAATAGGGGGTTAAATTCATATATAAAATCCATGTTCATTGTAAATCAAACACAACATTATATAGTTTATTTTCTAGGCACATTATGAACAAGACAGAACCAGTTCATTGTTAAAGTAAATTAATAAAATCTATTCATTATTAGCCATCATTATAAAATATAAAAACATATCAGTGACATAAACAAATACACAAATCTACAATTTCAACCTTTGTTAAGGAGAAAGTGCTGTTTTTTCACTTTGTACTCAATGGGGCAAAATGTCCAAATGTAAAAAAAAATGTCAAAACATTAATTGCCATAGTACAAAACAAAGTTTCTAATTTAATTAGGCATGCCTAAAATGCCTTTTCAATATTTGTAGTTTCTAACAACATTTGTTAATTACACACAATTATGAAACTCACAAGCCTCAGTGTATTGGTTCAATTACTTTTCCTTTTTTTTTTTTTGTTTTTTAGGAAATCAGTGTTAATCTTTCAGCAGCATTTAAAAAGCCATGAGAGGCTGCAGAACAAACTTCTGAACTTCTAGATTTGTCCGAGAGATACTAGGCTGTGGCCAGCCGAACTGATTTAACATTTGTAATCCAATGCATAAAGATATTGGGTTATTCCGATATTGGCAATGCTGTGTCATCAATTCATTCTTTGATGATGGAAGTTGAGTCACTATGCCACAAGCCTATGGGCTGCCCGGTCTATAAAGATCATTTATTAATTACAAGTACCATTTCTGAGCCCATTGTTCACACTGTAGGTCCCTTTAAAAGTGCTGATGATCAGTACAAAGTTTTTTTTTTTTTTAAAGTTAAATCAGTACTACAGGTACGATCCAGCACAGCCACCTTGCTTCAAACAACCTGCTGCTTACCTTTTAAACACATTTAGAATTTTACACCCGAATCGGCACGTTTTCTTTCTTTTGACTCGGTACTAATAAAATTAATTCCTGGATGAGACAAACAACATGACAATGAACATGTTGCATATATGGCATTTATTAAAGAATGCCAGATGCCCTTGGGTAACCGAGTTATGGGACTGTTTCAACAGGTCAGCGAAATCCTAACTTTTTTCCATAACCTACCCACGAAAAATATGTAAATTCTCTGCAATTTAAGTAGACCCATTATATATATATATATATATATATATATATATATATATATATATATATATATATATATACACATATACACACAACACACGCTATAGCCTAAGGATCAATAATAACCAAATTGATAAATGGTGCAGATAATTATAGACAAGTGTTATGTGAGTATTTGACTGGTTAATGTTAAGCAATTCTAAGGGTTTTTCATAATGCCTTAATTACATGTTTTTATAACACCACTGTTACATATTTTCCTTCATATCAATTGTAAATGGAAACTTTTTTTTCCTCTTCTAAATAATGGAGTTGGTGAATTGATGAAGAGCCCAGACTCAGATTTTTTGGACTAGGTCTAAAATTAAGAGAAGGTACAGTAATATATATATATATATATATATATATATATATATATATATATATATATAATCTAAGATTCCTGCAGTTCTCTCTCAGTCCTCCCTCTTACTGCTGCTGGTAGTGCAGGTTGAATTCCTGCAGTTCTCTCTCAGTCCTCCCTCTTACTGCTGCTGGTAGTGCAGGTTGAGTTCCTGCAGTTCTCTCTCAGTCCTCCCTCTTACTGCTGCTGGTAGTGCAGGTTGAGTTCCTGCAGTTCTCTCTCAGTCCTCCCTCTTACTGCTGCTAGTAGTGCAGGTTGAGTTCCTGCAGTTCTCTCTCAGTCCTCCCTCTTACTGCTGCTGGTAGTGCAGGTTGAATTCCTGCAGTTCTCTCTCAGTCCTCCCTCTTACTGCTGCTGGTAGTGCAGGTTGAGTTCCTGCAGTTCTCTCTCAGTCCTCCCTCTTACTGCTGCTGGTAGTGCAGGTTGAGTTCCTGCAGTTCTCTCTCAGTCCTCCCTCTTACTGCTGCTGGTAGTGCAGGTTGAGTTCCTGCAGTTCTCTCTCAGTCCTCCCTCTTACTGCTGCTGGTAGTGCAGGTTGAGTTCCTGCAGTTCTCTCTCAGTCCTCCCTCTTACTGCTGCTGGTAGTGCAGGTTGAGTTCCTGCAGTTCTCTCTCAGCCCTCCCTCTTACTGCTGCTGGTAGTGCAGGTTGAGTTCCTGCAGTTCTCTCTCAGTCCTCCCTCTTAGTGCTGCTGGTAGTGCAGGTTGAGTTCCTGCAGTTCTCTCTCAGCCCTCCCTCTTACTGCTTCTGGTAGCGCAGGTTGAGTTCCTGCAGTTCTCTCTCAGTCCTCCCTCTTACTGCTTCTGGTAGCGCAGGTTGAGTTCCCGCAGTTCGCGCTCCCGCACGCGCCTCGACTTGTTGGATTTGGTGGAGCGGCTGGAGCGCGTGGACTGAGCAGACTTGGTGCTCTGGCAGCGTGACGACGCCCTCTTCAGGAGGTTCTGGGAAATGGAGCGGTGCAGGTTCTTCATAGAAGAGGAGGCAGCCATGGTCACGATCCAGGGGTGCTTCAAGGCTTGGCTGGCCGTCATCCGCTCGTTGGGGTCGACAGTGACCACACGGTCAACAAAGTCTTTGGCAAGGTTGGAAACACTTGGCCAGGGCTGAGGGGTGAAATAAGGAAAAGAAAGAGGAAATGACAAACCCAACTTTCAGGCTTCAAGTTTTTTTTAAGATACTGTTCAAGATAAAAACGCTGTAGTGGCGCTACTTCTGTTTGATTTTCACAGGTTTTTATAAGAAATAAAACTTGCACTTTGCTAAATGCTACATGGAGGCAACAGTCATCAGTCATATTTTAACTTCTTCAATTTGCTATGGATGCAGTGGCACTCTCAATATACAGTATATACACGTTACTCAGAATGGAGTATACTGATTTCTGACTCATCCTAATAACAGAAAATAATGTGTCAATAGATGGCAGCAGAGCACAAGTTTACAGATGCCAAAGAAAGCCATCAACGAATGTAACATTGCTGTAACTGCTAACCTATAGGCTTCAATAAACACATAGGCTATACTGCATCACAGTAAATGACAGGTACCAGTTTGAATGCGCTATTTGCAGTTTCAGCTTTACATGCTTTCATTCAGGTATATTTATTTATTTAAATAAAGTGCTGTGTTCTCAGTTCCATCTTCATGTACTATTCATGGCAGTTCAGTAGGTTCCCCACATGACTAAGGGAGAAATATACTTTATTACACTTTGTTCTGTATGCCGCACATACAAAATCAACTTTCCAAATTAGCAATTAAAACTATGCCCCCAGCCGAGCTGTTACTGTACCTCGCACTCTTTGGGCATGAAAACATTAATTAAAACCAGGGAACGGTAGGACAAGGTTTCACTACGTTTCCTAGCATTCACAGCAGCAAGAGCAGGTCTTTGATGCGATCAAACAGCAGCATCAAAAAGAACTGCTATAACAGAAAATGACTCAAAGATCCAACTACAGGTCAGTAACACACAGACTTAACAGCATCAAAAAGCATGTTTGATCCCAGTCCTCAGTTCTGTCGTGCCGGCCATGTTGATCTGCGTGATGTCAAATATCATTAACTTGATATTATTTGAAGTCACTTGTGTAGGAAAGTGTTAAGCATGGGTGCCTATTTCTGCAAAGTAAAGGGCTTCCCCTTCCTAACACTTTAATCTCCCACTGCAACCGATGTTTTATACTATAGAAGCACAAGTATGAGGCACCAGAAGCTTGCACGTTGACATGTGGCAGTGAAATGGTTTACTTACAGACCATTGACAATCACATATTCCAACTAACATCCAGGTAGGCGCCACAAAAAAGGAAGTGTGGATCACCCTTCTACTTTAACCAATAGAGAGCACAAAGACTTAACAGGCAGATAACACACATGGTCAGAAGCAAGAGAACAGTATCCAAAGCTGGCAATGAACCTTCATCTGATCAGAAGATAACATTCAGTGCCAAAATATGCATAACTAGTAAGGTATAGCCAGGAGGGCCAGACATTGACACTCAGCATGCAAACACACCTGATTTTGAAAATTTCCATACAGTGGTAGCACGCGATAGGGCTGAGGTCCATCAATTGCCTGTCTGTATAACCTGTTTAACTGGAAGATCGCAGTTTAAATATTGCAGTGTAAAAATGTGAGCTCTAATGGAATGCATAGCACATGGGTGGATAAATTCAGGTCAGACTTTCAATCCTAGCACTGATTCTGACTGGAAAAAAAGATGCAGGCAAGCAAAGCAAACAAAGTGTTGAGGTTCGACAAAACCACCTGCCTGTGTTAACAGACCATAGCCTGCCCGTTTCTTATCACTATCAAAGCACTAGCATTATTCTTTTTAAGATCTGTTGGTTACTCAAGCTGCAAACTGACCATATGACCTACAGAAAAGGCACCAGGATGCAGCCATTTATCTATAGACTTGTATTTTAAATATCTGCATATCCTGAATACATGTAAAAAAAACAAATCAAGAACCAAAAAAAACTACCTTAGAACAAGTAATTAAATAGTGTCTTTTACTTGTTTCCGTGACACAGATGCATGTATTCATATACTAGATGAGTTTACCGCTCTGCAGTTCTCTACTGTCCAGTTGCAGTGCTGAAAATGTTAATAATGTTAATAAAGCTGACATGTAACAAGAAAATTGATTTTAAAGCATTCCTTGAAATGTTTAGTTATGAAACTTTGTATCAAAACATTTTGTATTCCTTTTTAATGAAATATAATCATAATACAGCCATTCATCTTCTGACCCGAGTGGTCGTGTTATTCAACAGTACCACTGAAGTTGGAGTTATTTCCATGGTCTGTCTGAAAACGATGATAGCAATCTTTAAAGGGTCACATTTTTATACTGTTGCCTTGACCGCTAAAACAGATCCTTCTTTATTTCTTTTTTTTATATAAAAAAAGATAATCAATGCATGCCATTTCCTTAGAGAAAAAAAGTCTACCTTTTATCGTACAGACTGTTTGACATAGAAAATGTAATCAGGACATTGAGACATTGACAGTAGAAAAATCTAACTGCTGGATGAGAGCAGAATAAATAGCAGACTTGTAACAAAGAGTTACCCGAGTTAGTTTTGGGTTTAAAGAGCGCTTTATTTGATTTGCTGCCCTTCTTTTGCTTATTAACCTGTGAAAGTCTTTATAAATGTCTTCATGTTGTATAACTTCTGAACAACTTAAGCATATACCCTCTGCTTAGTAATAGGTCTATGTGCACGTTTGCAAGTGCACATTGGCCCTAATAGATTCAAAATAGACTCTGGGTTGGCTGCTGTAGTTCCTCTTTCCTACAGAGTGTACAGTGGATGTAGCTGTTCTTTATGCGGTTTACTTTTGTAACTGAAGGGCTGGTTTTGCAGATCAGTGCACACCTGTGAGCATGCAAGGCCGTGTCGCTGGTTGTGAGCTTGTCTCGTGGACGCTATTACTTTACAACTTTTTCCTGAACTGATTCCAGTGCTGCCGACTGTAAACACAAAATCCACGAAGATCATCACCTGTGAGGCACAATCCCAATGGGAAGGAGGGCTTACACACAGATTGCTCGTAAACCTTTTCTACCAGCCAGGGAAACCACTGTAACAAGCTGCCTTTTTAAGATGCTGTATTTAGTTACACAAAGCTGTCCAGCGTTTTGTCTTCCCAGTGCAGTACAGCACAGCTTTACTAGTACAGGAGTCATGCATTCATCTCCTGCGGGTCACAGTGTGGCGACGAACGAATATTTATTAAATTGTTAAATATAGTACTCTAATTGATCTCTAAGCTTTACTTGCCTTGATTTTGCTCTACATTCTCTTTTGGTTTGAGCGTTCCTGTTTACACTATTATAGTGTAGTTTAATAAAATATAATCAGATTGTAATGTGACGTGAACTTTAAGTGCAGGCTTTCACTTTTTCAAAAGTGAGGTGTGTTCAAGACAAGTGTTTTATTGCTTCTTGCATGTACTTTTTTTCTACTCTTGACCCTCTTGCTAACACGGAGATTGCTTCCATGGAACAATCTTTCTCATGGTTGCAACCGTAATGGATTTTACCACTCCGCTATTGTCGATCAGCTAGAAGGACAACGACATTACATTTTGTCAGTTCCACCTATATCAATTTAACACACATGTAACAGAGAGGCAATTCTTCAGAGCCTGGATGTGTTTCATCCGTTTTTTCTTTATTTTTTACACTTCACTGCTGAAGCTGTCATAACCAAAGCTGTGAGAGATGACAGATCTGCCGCAGCCCCGTCATTCACTCAGCAGGAATGCAGATAACACAATTAGGGAGACCTATGCAGTGGATAACCTCTCCATCTACCCAGGCAATGCCACCACCTGGTAGGCAATTGATGAATGCAGTGCAGTTTAAATCAGGAGCTGCCAACATCCCAATGCTTAGGTGCTGGGAGGTTCAGCAGACTGGCAACGGATTACAAATTCTACAACTCTCAGTATCTGTTTCAGTTTTCATTTTGAATGAGGAATGAGTTCCTGTGTTGTATGTGACTCACATACATAGTTAAAAACATATGGACAGGAATCTCTATCTGCAGAATCTGATCCTCAATAATCTGTGCTAAAGTATGTCCTAAGCAAGTTTCATCACAATTGGATAAGTGGTTCCCTAGTAAAGCGTATGTAAATTTCACATGCGTAATTGCGTACTATATGTCAATGCATTTTTCTATGTAAACAGTGCAGTTAGATTTTTTACTGACATGTAACCATCACTCACACATTGAAATGTAGAGATTACTGGGATCTTGATCACACAGTATAGGCCAGTTGTACTTTAAACACTAAAGACAGTGACAACTAATGGACTGCGGACGCTACCAATCCTGATTCTTTTTTTTTTTTTTTGTTTAATCATATATGCTGCTATTATCTATTTGTCCTTTATTGAAATTAACTGGATTGATAAAGCTTTAAAATAGATAATGTTCCTGAAAATAAAAACACCAACGTTACCTTCTCATTTAAAATAACACATAAATAAACAAATAAATAAGCCTTAAATAAACTACCAAGTCTCTTGCTCCAATCCCACTTCCCCCAGCGCAGTGCTGTGCTCTCATCCTATGACAATACACACCTCTGCTACACACAAATATTTAGCCATTATTACAACAATGAACTCTTCTGTGATTCAAGTTTTTTTACTTTATGCAAGGTGCTCAACCCTATAGAAAACATTGAATTATATGGAATGTTGTTTTCTTATCATGCTATGCAGACACAACAGCAATGTAGCATACGTAAATATTTTTTATAATTATATATATATATATATATATATATATATATATATATATATATATAAAAATACAATTCTTACCTCCCCCGAGTAACTGTATTTTCCCTTCAATATCTGCCTGTACAGCCGTGTCCTATTATCATCTTCAAATGGCATGGTGCCACTAAGCAGTATATAAGAGATCACCCCCAGTGCCCACATATCCACAGCGTTAGTGTAGGGCTTCCGCACAAGGATCTCGGGGGCAATGTACTCAGGTGTGCCGCAAGTCGTTTTCATAAGGCACTCATCCCCTTTTTTACGGGTGCTGGCCAGACCGAAGTCTGTGATCATGATTTTGGAGTCGCTGCCCGGGTGGTAGTACAGCAGGTTCTCTGGTTTCAAGTCGCGGTGCGTGATCCCCAAGGTGTGCAGGTACTTCACCCCGTCCAGGACCATCTGCAGGACCCGCGTGGCATCCCGCTCGGTGAAGGAGCCCTTGGCGATGATGCGGTCGAACAGCTCCCCGCCAGTGGCCAGCTCCATAACCATGTAGACGCGCTCCTGCGTCTCAAACACCTCGATGAGCTGGATGATGTTGGTGTGCCGCACCCTGCGGAGCACGTTGAGCTCCGACTCGCACACCTCCCGGCCCTCCCTGTACCTGGTCTCGATCATCTTGATGGCGTACGGCTGCTTGGTGCTCTTGTGCTCCACCCTCACCACCCTGCTGAAGCTCCCACGCCCGATCAGGGCTTTGATATCGTACTTGGCCGTGACCCGAGAGTCAAACTTGGCCCGGTACTTGGCCACCTTGTTCCTTCTTGGGTCGCCGGGGTCCGGGTGGCCGTTGGCCGGTCCCCCAGGGTAGGGGTTGTTGGTGGCCTGTGGTGGGGAGGGAGAGCCCATCTTGTCAACAGCCTTGCCCCCGCTGCCATCGTCCTTGATGAAGTGCTTGTACTTGTCAGTAGTCTGGCCGGTGTAGGGCTCCACCTTCTTGACCAGGTCCAGCTGGACATCCTTGGGCGGCTCAGGAAGTACTTTGCTCGCCCCACAGCCCATCACATAACGATTGCGTCGCTGGTCCAAGTGGGCATGTTTACCGCAGTGCCATTTTCTAGTCTGGCGTGCCTTCGTTATTAGAAGTAGCAGTTTTGCTTTTTTTCAAATCTGCAATAAATGAAACAAAAATTATACAATATTTTAATTGGAATTGTCTCATTTGTAGCTACTTATAGTATTTGTATAATGCAGGATGGACTGTCATAAAGTACTGCTTTCAAAACTATTTTATTACAAAAAAAGGCCATACTTAAATCTTAACTTTAAAACAGTTTTAGTATGAATGCAATTACTGAATCAACTTAAGTACCATATGACTAATCCATTGAAAGAAACTTAAAGATTAGTAATTTACCAATGGACAGCCAAAACTAGTGCCTAAATGTGAAACAGAATTAAAAAGTTGTAGACACCGAAATAACACACAGAACATGTTTCTCTAATGTGTACATTGATTCATATACATAAAAAATAAAATTAAAAACTGCCGACATGTAGACACGGCATCCAATTAAAAAGGCGAGTTTACCTTACAGTACAATTACTTAAAAAAAACATGTCCAGATACATTACAATATTGCCCTGAGCAACACACAAAGAAAATAAACTGAAACACTAAGATAACAGAGGGCCTCGGGAAAAGCAGTTAAAGCGACATTTCTGCAGGATTAAAACAATATGTAGATTCAAAACTTGTATCTAACTTTGTATACTGAGCAGCGCAAGACTGTACTCTAGGCCATGTAAACATCAAGGAATATTTTCTACTTCAAACTCGACAGCTGACACAACAATGGAGATTAGCGTGAACTTGTCTTTATAAAAAACGACTTAAACCAGTTATTAGTTTTACGTCCTGTTATTAAAAATACGACGTGTAAATTAAAAAAGAGAATTTGACATCTTATAATTATAATAATAATAATAATAATAATAATAATAATAATAATAATAATAACAACAATCTGTTGCATTAGAAGTTTTTTTTAGGTCATTGTTTAGTATTTTTGTGAAGATTAATAAAAAGACGACGCACTTTACCTTTATAATCTTCGGGATTTACATCCGTTTACAATCAGGTGTGTTTCTTAATCCCGCAACTTCTCCCTGCCTCTCTCCTCTCTCTTCTCTGCTTGTTACTCTCTCCATTTTTGGTTTCTACAAATTTTTTTTTTATTATTTCTCTTCTTCCGTCGTTCCTCCTAAACTAAGTAGAATAATAACATGTTTTATAAACGGCGTTGGAAGGCCTACAAAATTTTAGTTTCTGTGTTGCATGGATATACAATTAAAATATTGAAAGCTCTTTTTTTTAACCTGCATCAAAAGTGTTTTTTTTTTGTTTGTTTGTTTTTTAATTTAGGTCTTAAACCACCCCCCCAATTTTTTGGGGGAAAAGTTTTTTTTTTGTTTTTTTTTTTGGAAAGAACTCGGCTCTTTCCGATCTTAGACCCACAACTAGACGAACTCCCACTGATCTCACTTCCTGGATACCAAACGCAGCTCCTTGGATTCGAAGCTTGTTGTTGGCGGTAGATGCTAGGAAACGGCATCCCTGTTCTCGCCATGTTGGCTCCACGGCGCCGTAGTTTAAAACACGACGTTCTCTATTATAGAGCCAACATGTCGCCAGTTTCCTACCCGCCTCGACTTTATATCGCCCTTCAGCAACAATTCTCAGCGCTCCATACATTTTTGTGAGAGCTGTCAGATGCCGTGCATTCCATCATGACAGCAATCTCTCTTTCCTACTTTTCACCCGAAGAAGTGATGTCTTGACAGCGTCTGCTTAATTATGGTTTAGTTAGTCCAATAAAATGTATCACATCCCCTTCTCTTTGTCTATCCTCCCTGGACTGATACGGCTACCGTTTCATCTATACATTCCTGGAGACCGAAACACTTACATGTTTAATTAGTTTTACGAGGAATCTCTTTTTTTCCTGTTTTATCTTTATTTGCAAAAGACCTACGTACTCACACGGGGCGAGCCAATCCACACACAGGCGGAGGGCGGTGGGACACATTTTAGTAACTGTTCAGTCTTTAGCTTTAATGACCATGCTGGCTGTTCATCAAACAAAGGCTAGTCCTCTTTTCTTTCTTTCTTTTTTCCTGAGGTACATCAACTTGGAGGTTTTATAAATGCATGTTTGTGACACACAGAGGAAGCCACCGCAACTAAAACTAACTTCAGGAAATGTAAGCAAACTGGACTGTCAACACAATGGTTTCTGCTAAACCTCTTGCACCAGGAAGTTGGATAGGGAACAAAACCAAAAGGAAGCTTTTTGACAGCAGCACCCTGACACTACTGACCAACTCTCTGCTTTATTGAGATCATTTGCAAATTATATGAGAACTGGAAGTTTAAAAATACTCGCAAACAAACAAAAAGTGCAGTCAAACTAACATGAACATTATCAGACCTCGTGCTGGGCAGAAGGAATTTCAGGCAATCATTTCTTTCAACTTAATGGTGAATGAGCTTGCTGCAGTACCCTTTGAAGTAGCTAGAGGGCGCTTGGTTACTGAATCTTGTTTTCTGTTAAATATTCATATGCATATATGCATATTGTAAAAATTGAGAAAGTGCACTCTGGGCCAAACATTTTTATTTAAAAGCTCTGTTTTATAGTCACAAGTTCTGATAATTTCTTTTTTTCTTTAAAAAAAACTGCAACTCATGCACTGGAAAAAAAGCATAGTAAATGTGTTTTAAGGTGTGTAGCCTAGTACTGTGGTTAGAATGGTAGGGTAGCTGGGGGGTTGTGTGTTTCAATCCCAGTGTAGTTAAACTGTAGTGCACTCTGCTACTATCTGTGAATTACACAACAGCTAAACTGCAGTTCTGGAAACAGCACACACTGTCACCACACACACACACACATGCACACTCACTCACAGACACACACACACACACACCAGAGTTTGGGATTCTATGTCTGAGAAAGTAAATTACGCTTAACGATGTACAAGGGTGGGCTGAGTTTAAAAACCAGTTCATGTTTTGTTCTTTTTTGTTTTTTTTAATGCATTGACCCTTAACCTCAACACAAGGGATGAATGCATTATCCTCTGAAGAGCGAAGGAAATTCAAATCATTCCATGGGTTGTCTGAGTTAAGCCTGTACTAGACCTCAGCTGTGGGTTTATTCTTTCATAATCAATTTCTAAAGTCATATGTTATTAAAGGTATCAGATGCAGCTAATGATATTACTGTATAATATTACTTTCCTACAGATGTCAGGACTGCCCAGTCCCTGACCACATTCTGGCGCCTCCTTAAGACACACCTCTTCAAACAGCACCTGTAGAACTCCTCTGTTGTATCCTGGGACACTATCACCCTTCATTTAAATATGCTTTATTTTGCTCTTATCTGCCCCCTATTTTACTGCATTTAATCCTGTACCTCAGAATATTGTAATCTGCCAAGTGTTTAATCTGTAGTATTTTGTACTTAATCATATCCTGATGTAACTATCACTATTTAATCATATCCTGATGTAACTTTCACTATTATCTGCTGTATTATTGAATTGTGGTTTGTCACACTTGAGAATTATTGTATTTCTTGTTCTTATTGTATGACTTATATTGTAACACTTGAATGTATTTGTATTTGCTTGCGATTGTAAGTCGCCCTGGATAAGGGCGTCTGCTAAGAAACAAATAATAATAATAATCATTTAATATATATACCGGATACCTTTTTTTTTGGTTTTTTTTTTTAACCAAATTAATCATCAGTGTTAATCATAATGATGACACTGTTTTAATTAATTTCTACTCATTGTAGCTCTTGCTCTTCCTGTAAATCAAATGATGTCCCGGTACTGGAACAAGAAAACAGAAAACACAATCCCTCAGTCACCTGCATGAGCATTGATTGGGTAGTTGATTTAAAAAAAAAAAAATCTGGCTTCAGTCGACATGGCCTTAAACATGCATTAGCAGCGGGGGGATAACCCTCTTTGCAAACTCCGTGCTGAAGCCCACCCTGAATTCAGCCTCAAACTCCGTGCTGAAGCCCACCCTGAATTCAGTCTCAAACTCCGTGCTGAAGCCCACCCTGAATTCAGTCTCAAACTCCGTGCTGAAGACCACCCTGAATTCAGTCTCAAACTCCGTGCTGAAGCCCACCCTGAATTCAGTCTCAAACTCTGTGCTGAAGCCCACCCTGAATTCAGTCTCAAACTCCGTGCTGAAGCCCACCCTGAATTCAGTCTCAAACCCCGTGCTGAAGTCCACCATGAATTCAGTCTCAAACTCCGTGCTGAAGCCCACCCTGAATTCAGTCTCAAACTCTGTGCTGAAGCCCACCCTGAATTCAGTCTCAAACTCCGTGCTGAAGCCCACCCTGAATTCAGTCTCAAACTTGGGATTTTGAAAGGGCCACTAATGAAAAAATATGTAGATTATCCAGAATTGCGGTTCCCTTTAAATACAATAAAACCAGCGTTACAGGGATTTAAACAGAGAGTATGAGGTACTTAGCAATGAAAGCCTTAAACAACAGGAAATAATTAAAACCAGTGGCCTTCAGTGTGGCAGCTGGGATTGTTTGTGAGTGAGCAAAATCCATCTGCTGTAATGCTGGGTTCATACTGGATGCCATTCTTCCAGACCAGCCCCACACTGCAGCCATGCACACCTGATCATCACATTATTCCAGTCCAGCCCCACACTGCAGCCATGCACACCTGATCACATCACATTATTCCAGTCCAGCCCCACACTGCAGCCATGCACACCTGATCACATCACATTATTCCAGTCCAGCCCCACACTGCAGCCAGCCAGCCATCTCCAACTGCTTCTGTTTCCCAGTCTTGTATCCGACAAGCTCTTATCATTCATCTGCGTCTTGTCATGAAGCTTATTTTTCTCTTCATGATATATTTATTTTCGTGCATGTTGCTGGATTAGCGATCTGAAAACCACAGAGCAGGTATAACATAGGCAGTGGCAATGCAGGCCACTCTTTCTAGGGAGGGACCGCATTGTTAGAGACTGAGAAGGTAGCCCAGGCCTCCTGTGCAGTCCCTGTGGTTTTTATGACATGGACACCTATCCACATCATCAAGATGTTGATGCAGTCTTCTAGAAAACAGTGGGGGCCCAGAGTCTCTCCCAGTGAAAACTCTGCTGTTTGTAGTGCAGAGTGAATCACACGAGTGAGATTCCAATCATACTCACGCCAAGTTATCGATCTTGGCAAGGGATTACCCCTATAATAGGAGGTTTATGGCATACATTTTATGCAACTCAAGTGGACTCCATGGTACTGTAAAAATCTCTTTTAAAATCCAGCTGTCGGGGTATAGATTGATCAAATCGACTCCGTAGTCAAAAAATTCTGAAATCCCAATTTTTGAAGCTGGTTTACTTCCATATTCCCCTTTATAATTAAGGGAACCCAGGTTTATTCTTAATGCAGTTTTGCTAGAGTGTTGTGCAGATTGGACCATCCCAAAATCAATTCTCCAGCGCTATCTCCAGACGGTGATGAGGTTGCTAATGCTAATAAGAGGAAAGAAAGTCGATTTTTATCACAGCCTCGACTATTGCTCCTTTAATCATCATTAGTTCATTTGTGCAGCTATTAAAATGCTTGCTAAGCATCCTGATTCTCAATGAGCTTAATGTTACTGGTACTGCTCACATCCTCTGCAGTGCTAATCTACAGGAACCTGCTTGCAGGCGGATGTGGTTATTTAGGAGGAATTCAATATATATATATATAATAATTGCAGTTCTTCTCTTTACCCTTCTCTACTGACCAAACAACAAGACTGAGGCTTAAGCAGAGTGCTTCCTCCCAACAAAAGCTTTTAAGCGAGCAGAAATCCATCAATTAGCCAGGGCCTGGTCCCTCTGCAACCCCCAACCCCAGATTCCAGGTCTATTTTTAGACGCAGAAGCTTGCTAACCTGCTGTTATTCGAAACAGGGTTTCATGTTCCTCAATGGCGAGATGGAAGGAGCGATGACACTTTCAGACATTGAATCTGCAGTATGTGTGCACAGTACTATAATAGCCACGCACTTAGGTTTGAAGATCCATTAGTACATATTTCTGAATGATGTTGATGGTGCTTGGTGTTTTAATGCCTATTATAATGTGTAGTGGTACCGCTATAGACTGTTCATAATGACAATAATAATTTCATGTCTTTAGGATGCAATGTGACAATTCGTTTAATTCAAATTAAATTCCATTAAATAAATGCAACTATGAACTGTGAATTTAAACTGAAACAATAAGGCAATTTCTTATTTTTTTACATACATAAAACACCACCCAACTGCTCTTTGTTATTTGATTATTCCAATAACTGCTTTACTGTATTACACGGTATAAAAAGCTAAAGACACATTTTGTAACACAGCTGACTTTGAAAATGCATCTCTCTTAATCCTGCCTACAAGGGGCTTGGCAGTAACTGGGTCTCCTTGGCCCTGCTAATGCCACAGATCTAATCGTTTCAGGAAGTGATTAATCGTTAATAGTTTAAAGAAAGAAAAGCGGTATAAAAGATAACGCCTGAGCCATTGTGACGTTTCCTGCTCCACTTGTATAACTCCCCTTTAAAACAACAATCCTGCAGCTCGCTGACTCCCGCTTTCAAAGGATTCATTATTGATTTATTTTTGTATTCTGCATACAGAGCGTTCTCTGGCCTATCACAGTGTTTTTAATAATCAGGGAAAATAAGGAAGTATGATTTCCACTGGCACTCACTAACACTGTTCTGTCCGCTGCATCAAAATGAAAATGACAAAAAAAATGATGGAACATCAATCGCATTGAATCGGCTACCCCCGCTCACCCCCCCCCCCTGCGTGTTTAAGGTAATCAGATGTTACTAAAGCAATATTATTTTTACATCTGCAGATGACACATAAGCAGATCTGACTCTTTATCCTGTTCTTGTGTTTGATATTCCAGTAACTTCCCCCCGTACCCCAGATGGCCTCAGACACGCATTTGTAAAGAGTGACAAAAGCTGTGGCAGTTGCTCTAGGAGCCAGCCTAACTGCATCTCTGATTGATTTCCGGATTCAATATTTCATGAGGTAAATCTTCACACCCGTTTCGATTGAAAGCACTCGAGGATGTCTTGAAACGGAACACGATACAAAATATATTTAGAGGTCTTTAATACAGATCTTAAAGGAGAATCAGTGCAAGGTGCAGCACTAAAACCCAAATAAATCTGGCCAATAAAACATATTTTCATTCAGAAAACCAAATCATATAAACACACACATATATACGTGCAGCTGTCGAATATGAAAAATGTGTGAAGACAGGCAGTCGGGGCAAGCAGGGAAAAAATAACGTGATCCAAAACATAAAGACAGGTCACTTCAATACTGCAATCACTGCCAGTTCTGGAGCATCAGGGCAGTGAGCGCAGGAGCGGTCTTTCCTGCCTGCCCCTGATAGTCCTCTTGGCTCTTGTAACCGGACAGCCCAGCAGCAGGAGACCCTTTGGATTGAGACTGTAGGACGTTGTTTGAGAGGCAGCCTGGATATAAGTGTGAAAGAGATTCTTTTGGGTGAAGGCCCGGGACAGGAAGTGGTTGAAGTTCACGCTACAGGAGCTTCTCCACAGTGCTCTCTGGAACAACTTCCTGAATCCTGAACTCAAAGCCAGACTCCAGGGGTAAAGAGATAATGCAATGGGTTGAATAGTCTCCCAGCCAAGTATTTCTCATAAACAGTAAATATGAAAACCCAAAACAATACTACAGTATCCTAAAATAGTGGACACGAGATGATTATTAAAGTATACTCAATGGACTTTATTTATTTATTTATTTTTAAGGCTATTAACATACAACAATTTCAGTATTTACACATAAACTGTAGGTCAGTTCTATGTCTTTACATACATGCATGTAGGTAAATAATGAATTCCTTTTTAACTTTGCATACACTACATCCCCTTCAGAACCTGCGTCTCAAAGAGGGGGGGTATTGTAGTTTACTACAGTAAGATAGAGAGTTTTGGCCATAGAAAACTTTAGTCTTTTTTTAATTATGGGTTTTTCCAATCATTTTAATTTAAGCACAACAGATAAAACTGACAACACAGGAAAGCGACAGTGAGTCGTACTTTATTGTAACACAAATGACACAATGTTGCGTATCCTGCTCAGTTGCTGGAGACTCCGATCCTCTGTGACACTACGCGTTCTTAAAAACCACGACTCCACTTCCTAGTCAAATCCTCTGCAGCATTTCCAAAAGAGCGCAGGAACTACACAGAACTGGTAATAAAAAACGCAGAGCTTAGTGTACTGAAAATAATAACAACAACAATGACAGTAAGAGGCTGCACACTGCACAACATGCCTGCAGTCACAAATCACCAACAAAGATAATCTCTTAAAGTGCAGCCAGCTTTCAGGCTATAAGATGTATAATCACATTTAGCGTTTAGCCTGTGTTTGAGGGTGCAAACCTAACACAGGATCGATGGATCTCTCTTCCTACAGCACCCTTGCCGTCGGCCTTGTTTAGACATGCACTCCTTGAAAAATTGAGTTTTTACAGAATGTATTATCTGTCTTCAGCCTTTTTTCCCCACTGTGTTTTGACTAAGACGGAGTGTGATACAATATAGAGCTATAGATAAAGAAATCGATTGAATTCTAGATATATGTATGTGTGTAGATTTACTAATATACTGCCAGTCCAAAGCTTTCACTCCTGCACTTCTGCAAATCTGGAACTGCAACATAAACAAACAACAATTAAAGCTAAGACGTTTTATGAATACTTATTTTCGTACCACTGCATGCTTGCAAAACACACAATATATAAATGATATAACTGATAAACAAAGCGATATTTTATATACATATTTCATAAAAAAAAACATTTCTTTTAATATTGACATACAAACAACTGATACCAAAAAAAAAAAAATAATGGTGATATCAGAAATATAATTTGGGATGTTTCCTCGCATGTTTGTCCTCTTCAGTTACATTTTGAAGCCACAGGTACTGCACAGGTGTTTTGCTCAAGAATAATAATTAAAAAAAACAAAACAGCGGCTAGTTTCAGTGCCAGCGCTTTGATAGCGCACTATTTATGCCCCTGGACAGGTAATGTAGTTATTATGATGATGATGATGATGATGATGATGATGTAACCCACGTTAAATGTGATATACGTTGTGCTGGGTAAACATTATGCAAACCTTACATTTACATCCCCAAAGGCACCTACAAAATCTATCAGTGTAGCTAAGAAAAACCATTCCATCCAAAAATAAATATTTGTATTTTATATATTTAAAGTACTTACCTAGAAACTCCATTTAAATATATATTTTGTACCCCTTCCCTTACACCTGATTTACATTACAAGGTGCGCCGCCATTCTGAATGTTCCTGAGTTCTGTTTCTCTCAGACTGAGATCTGTGTTGGTTTCCTCTGAAGCTCACTCTATCTGGCTGCCGTCCTGTGTGGCATATCCATTTTAATCTTTACTTCCTTGACTTGAGAAATCGTGTGATATTGCGATCTTTCAACACTTTCACCTCAACCTCCTCCCCACATCATAGACCCCCCCTGTCTATCAAGATTGCTTTAAGATGCTGTCTGGACCAACTGTTATAACCAGGGGTGGCTAGAAACAATGCAGTACCACTTAGTATTTCAAAATAACGTGTGCTATCAATGACTCTTACCACCAGTGCCCTTTGTGCCACCACTGAACCATTGCATTGCCATTGTAGTGCCCTTGAGGACCATATGATAAAGGATGCCTTTTATACCCAGTGTTTGGGATTGTAAACAGACAATTTCACTTTCATTTCTCACCAAGGTGTAAAATGAAGTGGAAAAGTCAGCCCCGTTCTCCCTTGACCCTAATAAACCCACATATAATCATGAATCAGCTTTTGTTTTGACAGCCCTTTGTAATTATAAAGATGTAAAAAGAGCTGGTATTTTTTTGTCGTGTGTGGAGTATGTCTGGGGGTCAGGAGAGACGGTATCAAATGAGTTCTGGACTCGGAGGTGAGGAGAAGCAAGGTGTCGGACAACATTAATGTACCGCTACTAACTTCTTCTAACAAGAAACTGGGCTGGCAGATAAAGTGGTGTGTCTGTTACCCGGCTCCTGAATAAAAGAACACAGTCTGGGTGTTCTTCAGAGCAGAGAAGCTACGAATTGCCTTGGAGTGTTTATGGAGTCCAGAGCGGCTCGGGGTCCGAGGTGACCAGCCCAGCGAGCACAGCTACATCCTGACCACCAGCGTGGCCAGCGAGAGCGCCAGGAAGTGGGCGTGGCCGGGCAGGTGGGCGGAGCCCCGCAGGGACTCCTGATTGGTCTCCTCTTGGTTGCGGTTCTGCATGCTGGTGGAAGGTTTGGCTCGGTTGCTGCACATGTCGTAGAGGTTCCCAGAGAACTGCATCTTCCTGGACTCCTGCCTCAGAGACTCCCACACCACAGCCGCCTCTTCAGGGCAGCCTGCCAGAGCCGCGCTTGCACAGCGGTGGAACTCATCCCAGGACCTGGGGAGAGGAGGGAGAGGAGGGGGGAGGAGGGGAGAAGAGGACATTGAAACAATCACGGTATGTACAAAAACTGGTTTTGGTGTGGATTAGTATTGCATTGATGCACTGATGGGTATTCATTGATTTGTGTACTTATACAGGAAAATACAGGACTTTTACAATTTACTTTTAACATGGACTCAAGTGATTTAACCACATTGGTAAATTATCGAATGGTCACACATCAAGTGGGCACGGTACACAATGTTTAATTTGCTTATTTGCATGCTGTCCTGCAGCACATCTTAAAAAAATGAGAAACGAGGCTAGTATTTTTATCCTGAGTTAAAGATTACCTCTTTGGATTTGAGAAGGACATTTTTTTTCAGATGTAAAAACTCCACTATGTAAACCTTAATGTGTCCAGTGTACACATTGTGATTGGCAGATGAGACTGACACACATAACATGTATGTCATATATACAAACACACAGTGAATATGCAAAGCAGAAGTTTAATTTGTGATCAACAGCTGCCTCACGATGTGCGTGCTGAGAGGCAGTTATATAACAGGCACAGTGTGAATGCATCCTTATACAATACAGCGAGGAAGAGACCTGCTGACTCAATACAAGGCAATGCATGTATGCAGGGAAGGAAAGCTGAATTTCATATAATACTTAGTAATGAAATCACATGAATGAGATTCAGCAGGTAGCAACATTATGGGATTTTCTCCTCCTTCTAGCCTGAAGAGCAACGTAGAAGAAACAACATTGTGGAGCTGAACCACAACAAGCAGAGATCCATTAAAATCAGCCATCTGTCTCTGCTTTCTCTAACTAACTTACATTACCACTGGCAAAAATAATCCATTCTATATCCCCTTCAGTCACTGCGTGTACAATTTAACCATGTTAAGTTTCCTGCCTGTGGATCTATTTTACAATGCATGTATGGTTCTTCTTGAACTCCATAGAGTTTACACAAACTGTTTTAAAATTTCTAAAAATGAAATTAAAAAATTGGTGACAGCACAGGGGATTTACCTTGTACTGTTTCTGGTCCACCTAATATTCAGAGACGATTGGGAAGATCTTTTATTTATTCACATCATTTTTGGAGGATATTATAAAACTAGTTTACACTATCTAACTAACCCCCCAGCAGATTTCGCAAAAGCCAATGTAGCTCTCCTTGCGGGTACCCAGCCAAAACTCAGCAAGACCAGGATTCGAACAAGCAGGCTCCTGATGGTAGGACTCACCCCGAGCCACACGTGCGGAGGTGCCTTATACTGGATGACAGGGACCTCTTACGAATGCAGCTATCCTGTTGCAATCTGTTGCAGTGTGTATGACTCTCCTGCAGGGGGTGTGTGTAAGTGCAGTCTGTTGCAGTGTGTATGACTCTCCTGCAGGGGGTGTGTGTGAGTGCAGTCTGTTGCAGTGTGTATGACTCTCCTGCAGGAGGTGTGTGTGAGTGCAGTCTGTTGCAGTGTGTATGACTCTCCTGCAGGGGGTGTGTGTGAGTTCAATCTGTTGCAGTGTGTATGACTCTCCTGCAGGGGGTGTGTCTGAGTTCAATCTGTTGCAGTGTGTATGACTCTCCTGGAGGGGGTGTGTGTGAGTGCTGGTGGCTCCAGGCTTACCTGCAGACGGAGTCGATCTCCAGCAGCTCCTCGCCCCCTTGCTGCATGCTCTCCGTCATGCTGTCCCCCAGCCTCAGTAGGCACTCCGCAAAGCCCTTGTAGATGTAGCCACATTTCCGACCGGCCGCAATCACCGGGCTGGGGGCCAGGACTGCAGGAATAAAAAAGGACAAATGAGAACCAGGGGCGGCTGTTCAACCTGTATGGGGGCCGACTGGACGGTAGCCTGCGCCAGATATCCACACGATCTGAACGTAATCCCGCTCAGACCAGCTAATACTCATTTCAGGCACCGGCGTCTACATAACAGGGCCTCAGTCAGAAATCTTCTTAGGGAAATGGCTGCAGGGCTTGCTGCAAAATCAGCTTTGATTGCAAAGCCTGCAGCAGCTTTGTTTACCGTGCATGGGGGAATTTGTGTGCAGTTCAGCTACACACTGCTTGCTTGTTAGATGTCGAGTTTCTGTGTGCAAAAAAACCAAACATATTTTGTAGCCTTCAGCAAAATACGCAATAAGAAGGGCAAAACAAATATTACAATAAAATTGCTACAAGCACATGTGAATGCATGCAGTGATAGTACATCACTGAGCCGCTGTGAACCCTGCAGGATAGAAATGCTTGCGTTTCCTGAGTGCTCATTGGGAATCAGGCTCACGAAAACAAGCACCCAAGCACCATATCACTGGCTCTCACCAAATAGATGCTATTCCTTATCAGCAGAGCCGAAACATGCAGTGACCCTAAGTCCATGCTGTAAACCCCATGCTACTGATGCACCAGTGTTGTTGCGGATCTTGTGAAACACTGGGGAGCCACCTGACCTACCTCACCGACAGACAGCTCATCTAACTGAGGCTATTCTGCTATAAATACTGTGTTTGGATCCATGACTTCAAAATTCAAGTATTGCAAAACTATTTAGGAAACTAGTGAGCTGTAGACAGATGAGGAGAAGTCGTTATCAAGCAGTATACTAAATTAAGAGCTCCTATTGAAACATTTCTAGTTTCTTAAACAGAAATACCTGTATAAATGGCAGTGCTGTATGGAGGTTTGGTGGACGAAGGAGGAAGGCTGCAGAAGAGGCTGTGAACTTGTCTCCTTTAGCAAGGCAATCGAAGGGACCGCGGCCCCTTAACAAACAAACCAGGGAGGGGTATTGACAGTGCACTCAGAGCTGGATCCTAATTGGATCAGACAGCATCTGGAACTCGCCCAAGGCCTCCTCAGAAGTACAAGGCAAACCTGATTAATATTTGATGAAATATTTCTCCTCCGACAGGCATAGTTATCGATTTCCTCTGAAATGTTCCAGGTTAGGTCGGTCTAGGCAGCGAGCAAGATTATTGGTTCAATTCATCCGCATGAAAATTTAATGAAGGCTCGTGTGAGCAAACAAGGCAAGAGGAGAAAGGAGCGGGGCTTCAAAGCGCCACGCTGAGATGAACACTCCTGTTACCTGCAGAGCTCCAGGCACACTGACAACTGGAGGAGGACTTTTTTTTTTTTAATACAAATTTTCTTTTAAAATAAAAGTTTGGGTTTGTTTGTTCAGGGTCAACTGCTAGACACTGTCACCTCACCTCTGAATCATGTTCTCAGCTAATCCCTTGCTCAGTTTCCACCTGTCAGATAGAGGAATATCCAGCAATGCACTCAAGCGGATTGAGCTCTGAGTCATTGAGAGCCTCCTGTCTTGCTGTGTGTGAATGTGTAAAGCACAGAGCAAGCGAGGGAAAGCAAACAGATGGCAGCGGACAGCCATGTGGACCTTTCCCACTGTGAAGAATTGAGCAGGGTAAACTCTTCACTTTCGGGGTGTTTGCCCTGAGATGAGGTCGGCCAGGGTGTCCTCGGCTCACTGCGCACCAGCGACCCCTGTACACTGTAGAACCCACCCCCTCACTCCCACCCGACCTTCTAAAAGTACAATATCAATAGAACCCACCCCCTCACTCCCACCCGACCTTCTAAAAGTACAATATCAATAGAACCCACCCCCTCACTCCCACCCGACCTTCTAAAAGTACAATATCAATAGAACCCACCCCCTCACTCCCACCCGACCTTCTAAAAGTACAATATCAATAGAACCCACCCCCTCACTCCCACCCGACCTTCTAAAAGTACAATATCAATAGAACCCACCCCCTCACTCCCACCCGACCTTCTAAAACTACAATATCAATAGAACCCACAGCTGATCCAAAAAGGTCAGGATTGTGCAGAAATGTGTTCCCAGTAAATGCATTGAACCCTCATGACTTGCCCTTACATTTTACTGAACACGTACCACACGTTCATTCTGTGACCATGCCGATTGTGACATGATCAACAATGTCTATTCCTGGTTGTGTTTTTGTTTTTTGTACCCCCATGCACTGTCTCAATACCATCTCAACACTGTTATGCACAGGGATTGTGAAAAGGTCATTCGATGTGATCTGCAATGTAATTGCGTGGTATGTTGCAGCACTTGTAAATGGTTTCCAACATCACGCTTAACTCTTACACTGCTGGCCGGTTTTGTATGGATAGCGCTGTACCAGTTGCAGTACTTGCAGTAATTTTCAGTGCATTGGTGTCGTCATACACTGGGGAAGCAGGCAAGCTTCACTACGATAATGAAAAACACTTGCCTGCTAGCATTACCTCCTCACTGCGATTATGTAAATTGGGTGCTGGGCTGGTTATTAAGGACAGATTAATGAAGGCTGGGGCACATTGCGTGAGAATCAGTTAAGTCACGATTGTTAATGCAACCATGTGTTTGCCTCCTGTTCCTGGTTCAATACTGTTGCAGCACTGCACGGTGTATTTGTATTTGTATTGAATCTCACCATATCTATGAGCTATCATAAACACTGGTATAATTCAGGTAGCGTGTCCAAAAAATGCAGCTTTCCCATGGTTATACACTACACCACTTTGGACTTTACAATGCGGACCTGCTGTATGACTTTTCTCTCATATAGATGGCATTGCAATGTTCTTCCCTGCCAAGGCTTTACACTCTCCAGCTGGTTTACTGTGACTCCCCCTGCGGACTCCCTCCCTCTCTCACCACCCTGGTTTCAGCACAGCACTGTAGTATTACTGCTCTCACTGTGTCGGGTGCAGAGCGAGGCAACACTTCAGCTACATTTACATGTGTCTTGTCTCAATGAGGAGTCTAGTTCCCCCCCCCCCCCCACAGATTTTACAATTAACCCTTTAAGGTACACAAGGAATTGAGAGGTTGTTCAAACGGTTTCTTCTTAAATTACATTTTGTGCAGCGTTCAAGGTGTGTGGTGGCGCTTTGTGCCCAGTCTGTGCCCCACATGGGTGTCTGAGACCAGCGTTCCCAGTGCTGCAGCGTTCTCTTCAAGTCAGCTGCTGCTGTAGAGTTCATCACAGGCTGTTTATTAACGACCCTCCCACAGCGTATCGATCTCTCCTCTCTCATTGCTCATTAGCGCCAGGCAGCGCTGGTCCGACCCGTTAATGAAGCTTTATTGACCGAATAGCTGAGTTACCGGCCATAACTTATCACAGTCACTTCGGTTTCCTGAGAGAATTTCTATTTTCTCCTCAGAACACTAAGCTATACTTAAAGAGACAGGATCGGGATTCTGACAGCGTTCCCTCACAGCACCTATCCCCTGCCTATCACAACGAGACCACTCATGCTTGGAAATATCTCATGACCGTCCAGCTAAAATATAATTCAACAGCTTATCTTTTTATACACAGTCCCGGCACAAATTATGGCAACAACAAATGATTTACAGCAAGACTAGGGGTGGGGATTGTATTGCCCATGTTTCCTCACTCAGACCCTGTACTTACTAAACACCCAGGTATCTCTGAATACATAATCATCTCCTCTTTAAAAGATATCCTCAATATCTGAATGAGCAAGACATCCCACAGGTAGAATGGTCCCCTCAAATATTCTCCTTCTTCTAGGAAAGCATCGCCACTGGGGGATGAGGAGTTTGCTGCCAGGTAACTCAGACTACTAAATAAATATTGCTCCATGCGCAACACAGCAGCACTGAATGCACCTCGCTCCAGCTTGTCCTCAACATACTAATGAGAAGAAGGGAGAATAATAGAGTCTTCAAAGTAGAGAAAGTACAGAAATAAATAAATAATCCTTGGTAATGCCCTTGTGAAAGCCATCGCCACTCACCCTGCTCAGTTACACCACTTTCCATCCACTCTCACGATAGGTATCAAACAGCCAATACTGCCTGTCTGCAGTCAGCTATCTTTAGTCAATGTTAAGGGCTTGCAGGGAAGATTAAGCTCCGGAAGGTTCAATCTGGGGTTAGAGATGACCCAGCCTCAGTGCCAGTCTGGTATAAATCCTCTAGGCTCCAGGCCAGTAGGTAAATCCTGCTTGATTAGTAGAAGTAACCACTGGAAGGGAGGAAAGGTTCCTGTCTTGTGCCCCAAAGTCCTGCAGGCCAGTAGACCAGAGATGAAAATACGACTCCAGTTGCATAGCAGTTTGATCCATTCCTGGTTTTACTGTGAGTTCAATAAGACACACCTGAGTTTGTTATCTATACGCTGGGGCTAATCACACTCATAGTAAAACCTGAATGGTGAAACTGCTATGCAATAGGAGTCTTACTTCCATCCCTGCAGTAGACAGACAGGCCCACAGCCAGCATTGCTATTAAGGTCTAAAACAGCAGATTTTAGATCCACTTTGATGTTGCAAAACTTAGAAACAATTCAGTTCTAGTCTTAAGGGTGTTTGGTGTCCCTTGAACCCAAACAGATTTTGGTAAACATCCAATAATTTGTTACCTGATTTAAAAATATTGAGAATATTGCTTTAAAGGACTTGGACTTCTGTTTGTGATTGTTTTAAAATGGTAACTTTCTGATTATTCTTTTTTGGCTCATCTTGTGTAATAGCATGTCATGCTGCCCTTCTAAAGGTTTACTGCAATATTTTTCCCTGTGCTTTACCCATGAAAATATTATGCATTTACCACAGCTGACCCTGGTTTGCCATGTTTACTAATATGTTTTATCATACCTCGCTATTCTTTTCAATCCTTTCAACTGTGCTTTATTACACTTTGCTATGCTTTTACTGTGGGAAACACTTATAAGGGTGCTGGCGTGAACCAAGTGCTCTCATCTCAGTTGACTAACCCTGAAAAAATTCTCCAGGAGTTAATCACAGACTGGAGGAAACAATTGGGCTTGTTGTGACATGATGTTCTGCTCATCCCCCCACGATGCAGGACGTCATGGAGACGGGAAGAATGATAATGAAGATCCTTCACAAGACCGAAGTGCGAGTTCACAAGCCTTCAGTTTTATAATTGAAGAATCACACAAGTAGGCTGCAACGTGTTCGCTGGCAGGCGGCTCTCAATCAGACCCTGTCGAACACACCGCTCCTCTCAGACCTGATGCTCTTCACAACATCCAGCTCAAACCTTTTCACTTGTATTATCCTTGAGAGCCCGAGCTGAGCTGCACAGGACCCTGCTGCTGCTGCAGCTGCTGCTTCCCTGAATTACCTTTCATTCCGTCACCTGCCGTGTGTCACTGAATAATGGAAAGCAGCTCATTCAAAAACACGGTAACCCTCCCACATTAAGAACATGATTATGCATATGAATCTTCTTGCACATACTTACTGGATGGTAACCCACTTACAAAGTATCATCTCTCGCTCTCTCTCCTAATTATGCAGACACACTAGACTCAAGATGATATGTTATTGTTTAGGATTTCAATGCTATGCAATCACAGCTTTTGCAGGACTCAGGCTTTCCTGTAAAAAAGAAGTTCGAGCACGATTTACGAGGCACACGTTTCCCCCCAGGGAGGGATCTGTGAAACGTCCTCGCTACAAAATCCCTGGCGCTGCGCCAGCCCCCATCCTCCCTTCCCATTGTGGATTTTAATCAATCCAAATTTATTAGCCGCAGTTTTGCAAAGGAAAGCAAATAGATTCAAGATTACACCCCCCCAACCCCGTATGAAAAACAGCTGCAGCATACTACATTGTAGCTAAAAATAATACTGCACACTACTTCTAGATTTTTTGTAAATTCTGGGGGAGGGGGAAGTATGTGGTACCTGATCTGAAATCAGTGGTAATGTATTGCATTCCTATGCATTTCCAAAATGTCATTGCAAATATACCCCTGTCGAGTATACTTCACCAAGAAAAGCACTAAGGTTCTAAGTGAAGCTATAGCTCAAACTACCCATCAGGTTTGCAACTGCACGAGCATGCAAGAGCCTCCCCACCTTAGAAACCCCTTCAAACCTGTTCCTTTATCACACTCAAGCCCCTTGATATTAGCAGCACCAGTGTGAGTGCTTGCATTAGCATACAGCATAATCCACACACTCAGATTTATTACGAGCCTGCTTCCTTCACAATGACTGACAGCATTAATAAAACAAAGAAAAAAATGTGGTGCGCGCAACAGAAGTAAAATAACGCTGGTCAATATGTTTTACTTTGATTTCCTGGAAATGTGGATCTGTATATTGCAATATGCAACAACACCCTTCACTATGTAAACCTGCTACAGGGTCACCTGGGGTCTCCTATACATCATTCAATCAAGCTCAAGACTGACAGCTCTGAACTCCCAATGTTGTCAGAGAAGTGTTCATTTAGGGATATTTCCTACCTCATTATATATATATATATATATATATATATATATATATATATATATATATATATATATATATGTGTGTGTGTGTGTGCTGTAATATTACTTATGCCATATGTTATAATATACATTAAAATTAGGGGAACTAGGTAGCTTTAACAGTATATAATAATCACACACACACACATACTGCGTATTATTAATAACATATATTTCAGAATCCTATATACTGTACTGTTGTGTGACATGGCCAAGTTACACTGTTCAAAATGCTGTACCACGTCAGCTTACATCTGATTAACGACGTTGTTCGTTTGGACAATGTGTCTAGATTCAAAGTTATGTGTGTGATAGCAGATAGCTCACGAACACTATTATATAATCCTGCGCAGAGTATCGGTTATTAAACTATCCAGACTTCATATAATGAAAGGGATTTTGTCGACACACACCCCGGTATCTAGTCAGTCACAAGCAGCTCTTTACAAATGATCACTTGCCGCTCCTCCAGACGACGCAGAACCTTGATTGACCATTCAGCTAGAATTGATTCAATTGATTCAATTCTATCGTTCGACAGGAAACCTCTCATTTCAACCGGTCCTATTGACACGGCAAGACTCGGACACACCTCCTGCCCGATTCTTCCATTGAAATTACTTACGACCATGCAAACCATAATGCATTAGCTCTGTCCGTTACTCTGCACATGCATGTGCATGCGAATGGTACTCACACTTTGCTTAGCATTATGTTAGAATTAAACTTCTTTAAACCGAAATTGAAGAACACCTATTCGTATTATTAGTCTTCAAAGTAGAGAAAGTACAGAAATTATTAACCCAATAAAAGCAACAACAATACAATTAAAGGAAACAACAACTATTAAAAAGTTATTTCAAAGGTCTATTTCTGACCACAACCACACCGCGAACACTTTTAAAGTATACTTACTGAACTGCAGTGCGACAACCGGCACCAGAAAATACGCGCTTTTCAGGTAGCACCCCATGCTAATGTGCGTTTTTTAAAATCCAAAATCAATTCAAATAAAATTGAAAAATAATAAGTTTGAATGCTTGTTAAAAAATAAATACTTTGGAACACGAAAAAAAACCCCGCTTGAAGAGCAGATGGTAAGAAGCGGCGTTAGTGTTCGGGATGAATTGGCAAATGAGTGGAATCGGCCAACCCACGCTAGCTCTTCCCCATCGGGAGCACCATGCGTGTGTGAGTGTGTGTGTGACTGAGCGAGTGAATTAGAGAGAGAGAGGAGGTGAGTCAGACAATAAGAGCATACATGCATTACCCGTATAAAACGACCTGTAAATGAAGGCAGCCTGTCAAAAACGACTATCAGCCAGTCCTCATAGAGGTTTTAAAATACATTTTGAAAAAGTATTGGGAAAACTAGAATTCAAAAGACCCACCCAAAAACTTGCTATCACATGGTCAGTTGTCAATTCAGAAGTGAACTGGGGTTGATGATGGCTGCTACAGCTGGGGCAAGAGGGTTAATGAGGATGGACATGCATCCATTACACCCATGTCTCATCAGCCAATTCATAAAAGAAATGCACACACATTTCAGAAATGTGTTTGTAATTATAGTATAGTCTGCAATTGCTGGAAGGCGATACCCCTGAGAATAAAACAATGCGCCGCTCTCTTATTTGCCCCAAGCTCTGAACTGAAATCACATGCAGGAAAAAGGTTTCTGGTTTCTTTTTTTCCTGGGAAAGTGATCACTGGCAGACTTTGACTTTGGGTGGTGTAGGGGTCACTGGCAGACTTCGATCGGGTGGTGGAGGGGTCACTGGCAGACTTCGATCGGGTGGTGGAGGGGTCACTGGCAGACTTCGATCGGGTGGTGTAGGGGTCACTGGCAGACTTCGATCGGGTGGTGTAGGGGTCACTGGCAGACTTCGATCGGGTGGTGTAGGGGTCACTGGCAGACTTCGATCGGGTGGTGTAGGGGTCACTGGCAGACTTCGATCGGGTGGTGTAGGGGTCACTGGCAGTCTTCGATCGGGTGGTGTAGGGGTCACTGGCAGACTTCGATCGGGTGGTGTAGGGGTCACTGGCAGACTTCGATCGGGTGGTGGAGGGGTCACTGGCAGACTTCGATCGGGTGGTGTAGGGGTCACTGGCAGACTTCGATCGGGTGGTGTAGGGGTCACTGGCAGACTTCGATCGGGTGGTGTAGGGGTCACTGGCAGTCTTCGATCGGGTGGTGGAGGGGTCACTGGCAGACTTCGATCGGGTGGTGGAGGGGTCACTGGCAGACTTCGATCGGGTGGTGTAGGGGTCACTGGCAGACTTCGATCGGGTGGTGTAGGGGTCACTGGCAGACTTCGATCGGGTGGTGTAGGGGTCACTGCCAGACTTTTAAGGATTTGTTGGTCTTAACCACCACACAATTGGAGAAGGGAATATAAAACTACTGCCACTCCGCCCCAGCAATGTCTGCTAAAGGATGTCCCAAACAAGTTTGATTACAATAGGGGATTCATCTACATACAAATGCTAGTGTGTCACCCCCCCCCCCCCCCCCCCCAAAAAAAAAAAAAAAAAAAAAAAAAAATCATCATCAACCCACACACAGGGAGATTTGTAATGAAACATCTTTTTTTTTTTTTCCAAATTTTTTATTTAACAATTTTTCAAAATTATCAAAAAAAAAAGTAAAATTACAACAGAAACAATCCAAGAACCATCACAACAAACAAAAAACTAAAATGTTTTCAAACACAATGGATTGGATTGCCATTATTTGACTTACACAGAAGAATAAAACACACTCAAATAACTCAAGCATTTTTGAACATGGAAAAATATACTATATTTGGATGGGCAATCATTTTTCCAAACATATCCAAAACTACACCTCCATTGTTAAATGTTTTTATTTTACCCTGATCTGTACCTACTGTATAAAACTTTGAGATAGGAACAGAAGATGATGTTCTTGAGACAAACATCCTTTGTGTGTTACATATGCACGATAACTAGCGTGCAAGACCATGCTAGGCTTTTAATAAAGTGTACTTATTTTTCTTTATTTGTTAAATCTAGACTCTGCCATCTTTTGTAAAACCTCAAAAACAGGCTCCATATTCTCTTAACTGAACATGTATTATTACTACACATTGTGTATTTTTATGAAAAAAAATTAAATAAAATAAGAACCTTGGGTATTTCCAACTTAACAGTAGCAACAACAGCCTGTGTCTCAAGTCAGTTTACCCCAACGGAAGCTATAGCATGGACAAACTGAGCTTTTTAACAAGTGTGGGGTTTTGTTTGTGCTACCCACCCCCATCGGTAAAAGAAACACTATCCTCAATTTGGTATACAGTGGATGCTGCAAACCCAATTCGTCCCCCCCCCCCCCCCCCCCCCATGTATTCAGATTGTACTTTATTTGTTGTATGCACTTCAAAGAGAAGTCAAACAGCATTGCAGTTAGCATGTTGTTTCTGGGCTGCAGGTGCCGATTCCCCCAGCCTAGGTTTGTGCCTCTGTAGGCAGGCTGGACTTTACCCAGAGGACAGGCACATCAGAGTTCAACAGACTTCTATTGGACATCGAGATGGGCCTTTCTGGTGGTATATGCCAACAGAAAAAATCTCTGCATGCAATGCCACCAAACACCTGTACACCAACAAGCAGTAAATCTTGGAACAAAAAACTACATACAGTTTAAGCCTGGAACGTGCACCAGTGCTGTGGCCTCGTAATAACCCCCCACCTATGAACAGAAGACCCTTAAATGTCACTAACAGGCAAGAGAACATGACCGACCCCGGACTTGAAGCAAACCTTCCACAGAACTAATAACTGCACTGCTAGAGTAGCCCACCACTCTGCCATGGCCACTGTGGATCAGTTTAGGAGACCTGACAAAGCATATGGGAATGAAACCAAAAAAAAAAAAAAAAAAACACAGCAATAAAACAAATCTATTGGGAATATAAGCAAACGTTATTGATTGAAATAAAAACTATTTCATAAAACTTTAAAAGTGACCTAGTTTAACCCTTACAATTAACATCCTTCAAGCTTTGTTCCCTCCATATCTCCCTTTGATTTGATTTTAACACCAGACACGTTTAGGATTTACAAAGGCACTTTTTTATATAATAATAAAAATAAAAAAAACACAACCACACAAGGACCTATCACTTTGCTCAGGTTATAACACACATCTCCATTAAGGCTTTAGCACAATAATAATACAAAAAGAAACTCCAATTTAATGACAGAACATGTTAGTTTTAGTGTCTTTTAGTATTGCTAAATTTCAGCACTATTAGGAGGTGGTTAACAGTTATGGATGACAGAATAATAAAACAAACAGTTATACTTTGGACAGCGCATGGACCAATTTTTTTTTTTCTTCATCCCTAGGCACAAAAGAGATTCTATAAAAAACAATAACATCTTAAGTCAGCCAATCAAGGATGTCTGATAAGTCTTACATTTCTATCTATGAATAAAGGAAAATAAGAAGGCAGGACAAAATTACCATTTTGATTTTAAAAGATATTTTAAAAACTGGAACAGAACAAAAGCACCAGGATTTCAGGTTGGTCTCTGCTGCAATCAGGAAACTTGCAACTAAAAATAATGCTGCTGGCTGGGGTAGGAGGAGAATTGCCAGCGCTCTCAATTACCGCAGTACACAAGATACGAAAGGAAAAAAGGTAGGAATCTCCGCATGATTCAGGCACCTGGGTGAAAGACCATCTGTTGTAACAGACACTAATACTCCAGAAGACTTGCTAAAGTATTTAAAAATGCCAGACTGAACCAATAGTATGGACTGATTATAAAAGGAACAGTAAATTTAAGGTTTTTACAAATTTTACAATACGACTACAAAGCAGGGCTACGATTAGAAAATGCAGACAAAAGCCCTCCACAGTGGACCTCTGCCCCAGGAATTTACATACAACCATGTTACATCACACTGCATGTCTGCACTAGCAAGCTTAAGAGATTTTACATGCAGTCACTATGACAAATGCAATTTACATCCTAGTTTTCCTGTGATTAACAGCAAGGCCACACATACAGCCTCCTAATGTACAGGATTTGGACTGCCAGAGTCCACCCAAGCGCTCTAAAGCAAACAGGTTTAAACATTAGGTACTTCATATAAATTTGAAGGATGGGACACAACACTGTCATCTACCCAATGGATGTTTTAAGAAAACTCTGGTCCTGCAAGCCTACTGATTATTCATTCAATAGCCACACAGAACTGCCACCTGGTGTCTGCCCAAAGCACTACAGCTGAAACAGTAGATGCTTTTATTAGCCTCCTCTCTGGCCAAAGAAAACAAGGAAAAGGAAGCCAGCCAGGACCTCCAGTATCAGTATGTTTAAACTACCAGCAACCCTTCAAATCACAACACTGACACTTCACATGCAGACTGGGTATAAATCATCCTCTTAAATAAAAAAGCTTTGGAGCATACGCCACTGTAATGTACTTGAAACAGAATATTGTGCCACTGCTATCAGAGGAAGAAACTGGAGCCAGTCTGAGAAGTCAAATGAAATGAGACATACAAAGTGATTTTAAACCAAAACTGCACCCGAATTGACATTTTCCTTACACTGCACAAAAGGCAACCCTTCTTCTCTTTGCAATGACAGGTGCAATCTTTCTTTTCTACTTTCACCTGAAGAGACCTCCAAGGTCTTGAAAGCTTGTGATTTAATACTTTAGTTAGTCCAATAAAAGGTATCACCTCTCCTCTCTTTGTAATGCAAGACTGCTTTTAAAGTACTGCAACTTGAGAATCAAATGTGAAAGGTCTTTTATTCTGTGTGTATTTCGAGGGTTTAAAAAAAAAAAAAAAAAAAAGTCACAGGGATTACATTTCCTCCATTTAGGTTTGCTACAGCTATGGGTTACTGCAAAGCGTGCCCTGTCTCCAGTGTTTGTGTCTAGCAGTGCTGTTCCTGCAGACGGAGAGGGTGCTGTTCCCTTGGTTTAGCTCATGCCATGGTTGATGAGTCCCTGCAGCATCATCATGAGCCGCCGTGCCCGCTTGCTCAGCGCATTGTGTGGGTCTGCCTGCAGGAACTGGAACAGCTTCTGTCGGACCTGGCTGAGGACGGAACTCATGTGGTCTCGAGTGACCGGGTCACCGTGGTCCAGGTTCATCACTGCGTCCTCCAGGTAACTGCAAGATACCCCCCAAAAAAACACAGTAATGCAGGCTGAAAATACACTCATATGACAGGGACAAATAAATGCACGTTTTTTTTTGTACCAGATGGTACTGTATTATGCATTACAACAATTCCAATTTCTTATCTGCAGACCAATCTAATACCATAAATAACCATCAGAATGTTAATCTGCAGGCTTAAGAGCCATTAACCTTTATAAACATGACATCAAATCTTTTTTCTAATTTATCTTAAACAGGAAGGCTTTGCGCAAAAAAAAAAAGGATACGTTTTAAAAAATAAAATAAAATAAAACAAAACAAAACAAAACAAAACAAAAGGATCCATCTGGTAGCAGTAGCTTGGTTAAGGATGTAAGGCACTACACTATAACAGAGGCATTCTGTGCCTGACAAAGACTTATTACTACTCTATTGTTGTTTGTCATTTGCACAGCATGATAACTTAATACTGGTGAAACCAATCTCTATTACAAGAGAGCCATGGGACCTGTATTTCAGCACCACATTACAGAGATGAATGCAACCCAAGAACAACATACCTGATTTTGAGTTCAGTCCTGGTAGCCAGATTAGTAGAGAGTTGCTGAATGAGTGACAGCAGCACAGGCTGGATAAGTGGACAGGGGTTCTGTCCAAAAACCTGCTGGGAGTTCACCGTCTCACACACGTAGAGAACCAGGTTCAGGTCAGCAGCAGACAGTGCCTGTTCAGAGGGACATTCACAAAGGGTTACTATGTGTCCATATCCAACAATCTGGGCTGCAGTCTACATGTCAAGGCATTGCAAAGCCACCCACAACAGTTAGCAAGAACAACATACAGCATGTCGACCTAGAACTGATGGAAAGGCGTCTTCTTATCCTTGATAAATCTGTGTTTTCATATCAAGAATAGTAACCAAGTCAAACATGCATTCAAATCCACTCATGCTGGGGTTACAGGGACCATTGTACACAACAAATACTAAATTATGAACATCAAAGAACATGCCACGCATCAGGGTGATACCAAACCCAATCTGGTAGACAGGTCCTTCAAGTGTATTTCCGATATTAGAAAGCGTACAGCTGCAAGAGCAGCTTGAACCCGATGTTACACCCACCTGCTGGAAAGCCTGGTTGAGCTGCCCTTGCTGCAGCAGCTGGAGGATGTTAGCCTGTTGGGTCTGGTAGTCAAGATGCGAGGACGGGATAGGCGTCCCAGCAGCTGAGCGCATAGCCTGCATGATACTGGTGGTGACTGCAGCTTGCTGCTCCTTCATGGCCATGCTCACCTCACCCTTCACAATGCGCTGGACCTGGGTCAAGATGGAGTCCTGCAGGCTGAGAACACAGGACCAGAAAAAAATAAATCCATCAAGAATTCAATATCGTAAGAAACCCGACAGGGCAAAACTACTTGGGTATTTTACCTAGAACATGTTGGATTTATAGACCAATTAAAACATTTAATGCAGCTGCATTACTTCAACATCAACTCACTTTCCAACTGTGATGTGCAGCTGGTGCTGCACTTCGGAGCGCATGCTGGCTGTGATATTGGAAGGCAGCTGGTCCGTGGTGTTCTGGAAAGTGTCGATCATCTGCTGTAGCTGCACCATCATAGGGTCCCGAACCTCATGCTCCTGTAACTTCCTGTTTTTCAGATGGCTTTCAAGCTGCTGGATATCTATGTGAAACAGACAAAAAAAAAAAAAAAAAAAAGTAAAACACACTAAACATCTATTCACCATTATCCCTAGGGTTAGCAGCTGTACAGTTCGAGCAAGCTGAAAGTTATTCAACTTGATTAACATTTAAAATAAAATTGTTTCATTTTAAAAGAGGAGCCAGGGCTGAGGGGCTCAACTTTCAAAGTCTACAACATTTAGAATAGGCCAATATCCAAGTCTAATAAGCATCAGTCACATACTACTTACATTCCTGCGTTCCACTCTTAAAGCTGTCATTGATTTGCTGGAACATGGACTGGCAGCCCTTCTCGAAGACTGGTAACACTATGCTCTGGAAAGCCTCCTTGTATGCTGCCTGGATGGGTCCCTGTAACGCGTCTGCTGCCGCTCTCCCAATGGCATCTGTAGTGTTCTTTAGAAAGAAATGGCTTAAATAAGCAAGATGTATATATATATCAATGCTGGCCACACAACAGCTGCAGATGTGAACTAGATCTTAAATAACAAACACACTTTAAATAAAGAGCTGGGCTTCATATCCTAGTTGTAGTTCTGCAGTAGCAAAAACAGGATGATTGATTTCCCTTCTGTACTTCATCTTTCATACACGTTACAGTCAGCACGACAATTCCAGTTGTGTGTCCTGCATAATGACACCCTTTACTAGACCTGGGGGGGGGATCCCAGATGGATATATCACTGTTTGAAAACACACACAATCATTTGATGAATCAGGATTGTGAGTTACAGTCTTTAAGCCACAACCTTACCTTTGACTTCACCATTTTAGTTATGTTCTCCTTCAGTGTTCCCTCCACTGCGGTGAGTTTAGCTGCAATTGTGTTGCTCAGTTGACCTGTGACTGGCTCCAGACTCTTGGATACAGCTGTAAAAAAAAAAAAAAAGACAGACTACTTGCATGACAGAAATACTACAAAACTCAGCAGTGTTTATTCAAAATCTGTTGAGACTGAAAACCCTCATCTACTCAGTTCCACCATAAATTCTTTATAGTCACCTGTGAGTAAAGTGGGGGATATTGGGACGCACTTCACGCTTCTCTCCATAACTATCTATAATCGTACGAGGAAAGTTACATAACAGAAAAACAATCCTGCTTGCAGTAAGGCATACCTCTGAACTGCAGTTATGTATACTTCATGTACCTTATTGCACATTCAAAAACATTCTGCACCACTCCAACAGATTTGCACTGCAATTACATAATAAAGTAGATTTGCTTTGGCATCTAAATCAGTGGATATTTGGATGGATGGTGATAAAGAAATAAAATACTCCACAAAAGAAATGGGAGATGGGAGATGAACCAATTGATAAACAGCTTTCTGCACTCCTACTTCAGTAACTGACAAACATCCCAAAATGAGTATTGGGATCCATCACTGTGGTAGGTAAGAGACCAGGGGGTATTTAATGCAGGTAGTATTTTATACATGTGTCTCGTCTAACCACATCCAGGTCAGAGACTCACACTGAGGTATGGTCTTCTTCATCTCGTCCCGGACGGTCTTGTCCAGCCTGTTGGACAGGGTGTTGGAGACAGACTGCGACAGCTGCTGAGACAACTGCTCCTGGAACTGTCTGTTGTGGTCGTGCCCATCGGCCAGGATCCGCTCCATTCTCCTTTCTATGAAGGAGTACCAGTCAAGGAACATAAAAACTAAAAAACGCAAACACATTGGAATTCTCATACTACTACAAGAATTCTGCACTTCAAAAACTAAATTTCCAAAAAATTCCCACAAAATACAATGAGATAACTTTCACAAAGAAATGTAATGTATGTGTTTAATGTTTTACACTAGGGGATGCTTTTGAGTTTTGTTTGAATTGCTGACCAAAATAAAATAAAAAAACTGCTTTTATCAAATCACGGTTTGCCTGCATTTTGAATTAAATTAGGGTAGGTGTCCAACTACCCTAATAAGGCACAGCTACTGTCAATTAGTGAAGTCTGCTTTTCAAAGGCAAGACTGGATAGCACGTCGGCTCAGAGGCATACAAAGGCTCAAAAAGGACTTTTATGGTAAAAGTTAAAAGCCTTTGATACAGGATGCATGTAAAATGTGTCAGTCTTTAAAAAGCCATGTTTAATAGAGGAAGCCACACTACAAAGCACACAGCAGCTGTCCAATAAGCTTATATGAAGTGGTTTCGTGTCACATAAGCAAGTGATAACATCAGACCATTTGGTAAATCACTCTGGCCAGTCAACACAAATCCAAAATCAGGTTAATGGCAGCCCCCCCGATACGGGAAGTTGTGTTTTTGCTTGTTCTTCCCCTTTTTAGCAAGTGACCTCCGAATGAATTTGTGACACCACGTCTCTTCTATGGGTTTAGTTACTAATTTGTTGTTGCCGTGTGAAGGATACGTTCCTGTTCCTGCTGGGTGATCATCACTCGCTCCACGTGGCCCATGATGGAGCTCTGGACAGCGTCCATGTGGTTGGTGAGCCTCTGCATCAGCTCCAGCTGGCTCTGCCTCAGCTCCGAGATCTCCCTCTGCTGACAGCGCACCAGGGACAGCAGCTCCTCCTGTAGCTCAGTGTTCATCTGCAAAGGCAGGCCCTTCCGGTCAGAAACACTGTTTATATCAAAAGGTTCCTGACCTATCCACATGTTCAACAGTATGCATATTCATCCATCAATCAATCAATTCAATAACAGTTTTCACTTTTTGAAAAGATCATTACTACACTTTTTTTGGTGTGTTGGGATTTTTTTTTTTTTCTTAAAATGCATTTTGTTTATTATAAAAACAGTGTAGCTGAAAAATGACCTACCTGATGATCAGATGACCTTGCCTGAGCAACATCCCTAATGAAATAAAACAAAAACACAAATCAACAAAGTCAATTAGGGTGGGGGTATTGCTGCACAAAGTTACATTGAATACCCTTCCAGATAGAACATCTACATTGTGTATTTTATGTAATGCACGCTGAATACCTACCCCTCCTCCTTTTTGCTCTTTCTCTTTAATTTTGGGGAACCCCTTGGAGAGGATTTCCATTCCACAGGTAGCCTGTGGGTGGATTTGGAACCATAGTTTCCTAAGGAGGATGCAAGGCTTGCAACTTCATCATCATGATCACTGTAAATGGAAGAAAGACAAAAAAAAAAAATAATAAATCAAGACACATGTTTTAATAGAAACAGGATACCACCTGAGAAATCTACAAGCAGTAAAAAAGCATAAATGTGAAATGTTTAAAATATTAAAAAACAGCATGCGGGGGCTCCCGAGTGGCGCATCCGGCAAAGACACTGCATGGAGTGCAGGAATGCGCCCTATAGCCTGGAGGTCGCCGTTAAGATTCCAGGTTATTCCACTGCCAACCGGTTGGCCAGTGTGTCCTCGGCTAACCGCAGACCAGCAACCCCTGTAGACTGGCCAGGTGCCTGCTGTAAGCTACCCAGAGCTGTGTGGTCCTCCGACGCTGTAGCTCTGAGGTAGCTGCATGGCGGGCCCGCAGAGTGAAAAGAAGCGGACGGCTGACCGCACATGTTTTGGAGGACGCGTGTGTCCGTCTTCATCTCTCCCGAATCAGCGCGGGGGTGGCAGCAGGGGGGGGGTTGAAAAATAATTGGACATTTCAAATTGGGGAAAATACAATAAAAATTACGATTCCAAATTTAAAAAAAAAATAAAACACACACACACACAATAGCATGCTGTGTTAGAGCTCGGCTGGTGTCCTTGGATTAGGTATCTGTTACCTCTGCTCTGCGCTGGCATCCTGACTGTCATGCTGGGGGAGTTGGTAGGTGTGTCTGTGGAATGGGGAAGGCTTGTGCTTTTCATTCACATCCTCACGCGAGCTGCAGAAAAGTAGTAAAGATACTTTGTAAAAGCAGGTTGCACAAATGAGTTAGAGTATTTCATGGAAACTCTTGGAAAACAGTATAAGGACCAACTCCAATCCCTACCTCACTAAAAACAGGTGTAGAAAAAATCATTTTTAAAAAGTATACTGCGGAGTGCTGCTCACCTGTCAATCAGGCTGTTCCTGGTCTCCCTGGTAATATCAGGGGCAGCAGGCCAAGGCTGGCTCCCGCTGTTGTCTGCTGCAGCTGTAGCCGCTGCGCTCTCCTGCGAGAGAGCCGTCTCCAGGAGGGAGGGGGTGCTGGACAACCGCTCCGCCTCCCCGGAGCCCATGTCCAGGGAGTGGTGGCTGTGCTCAGAGTTGTGCCGGTTCCTGGGGGAGAGGAGGTGCAGGGCCGAGGCAGCAGAGGCCATGCTGTCCGAGTGGAGGGTAGGCTCCAGGACTTCGGCAGGCAGGCCTCCCGAAGCAGCAAGTCCACGCTGCAGGGTCTCGGAGGCGATCTCAGGGATATCCTGGGACATGGCCGTGGAGGCAGAGGAAATGACGTCGGGAGAGCGCTCGCGGGTTGGAGAGGCCTGGGGCATCAGGAGGGGTTCAATGGACTGCAGGTCCAGGGAGAGGGGAGGGTTAGCTGGGGGAATCACCTAGAGAGAGAAAGGTACAAAACCACAAAAGGAGGTACATTTAACCCGAAACTAAAGTTCTTCAAAAACTGGAATACAAAGAAACAAAGGACCAATTATCCAGAATTTCAGCAAACATATCCCAAATACATTTCAGGTTTTTGTAGGTCATATTGCAGACAAATGGATATTCTCAGTAATGAGTTTAAGTCTACTAATGCGTAGTAATTAAAATCAAGATAAATTTACTCAGTATGCAAATGCGGAGACACCGGTAATCACCAATTAAATCAAGGTAACCTACTCAGTCTGGCCGACACAGGCGGCAGTGATTGACCCCTCTACTTCAAAAACAGTGTCTAGGCCCTGATATGACTTGCCAATCAGAAACTCTCTGGTCCTCCCCTTTGTTCTGAAAATCCCTTTAAAAGACAAGAGTTTTAGCAACTTAATTACAGCCCCTTCAAGATGACTGCCAAGTTGTAGTAAGGTGTACAACTACTCAAGCGGTCCTTCGAAACGGCTGCAAAGTAGTCGCGTTGGTGTGGCATGCACTCTGGTTCCCTTAAGACGTCCTGCTAGACATACAACGGAACGTACGCGCAAGCATCAAGCTAATGCTTAACCGGGCATGAGATATACAGTAAAATATTTACACGTGTGTGACTAGATAACAGGTATCTTACAGGTAGGTTCCTGGTATATAATGCCTGTGTAACAACCTAGATTTATAAACTTAAATTATTGTTTTCAGAAAGCGATACTAAAAATGGGTTTATACATTATAATAAAATGCGGTTATTGATTAAGAATATTAACTGCCTACTATAGCACCCACATTTTCAAAAATACAAGAGCACTTGGGGTCCAGTATTATAAGGAGTATGATCGCTAGATATTTACTTAATGAAAAGTATTGACTTGTAGATACATCTCCGATTCCGTATTTGATTTATGATTTAATCAAATGCTAGAATAATAAACTAGGACCTGCAGGCCAGACTACAGACATATTGAGTTAGTGTAATTAATTATGCAGCATACCCTTAAAAGGGGAGCAGTATGAAATAGGTCTTGATACAAATTACACAGAGTACACAGTTCACTGTGATCTTTTGCAATTACAGATTTTATGTTGCCACATTTATTGCTAATTCCTTACAATAAAACCCAACGAGCTGTGGGTATTCTCCTAGACGCATAAATACCTGGACAGTTTTGGAAGGCAGCTGGTCAGCAAGTCCGGGGATTAGTATAGAGTTGTTTCGAGGGCTGCCCTGCATGCCAGTGCTGTTACTGAGAGTCATGCTGCTATCCAGGGAAAGTTTTGTCATTTCTTCACCAGTCCTGTAACATAGGATGCAACACAATAGGTTCTTCAAGCTATGGGAAATAAAAACTACTACCTAAGCAAGTTAAATGCATTTCTGTACACTTTTATATGAAATGCTGTAAAACGTATTACAAACAGTAAAATGCTTTTGTAAAACTGTAAAATGTTTTACAGTTATGCTATCATACACATGTTTAATGGAGTACACCTGGTAATATTATGCTTTTGGTGTTATTCAGAATAATACATAATATTAAGTGGTGCAATCTTGGTAACCCTTAAATGATAAAATCAATGCAAGATAGCACCACTAGTTCAAGTAAACATTTGGCAAAAAAAAAAAAAAAAAAGAATGAATATTGTACATATAGTTCTTATATGACTCTTCCTTAAAAATAAGGTTAGAAATTATAAGGGGTACTTTTGCCAGAACCATTATGGATTTAAACATTTCCTAAATGCTACCTCGATGTACTGGGCTTTTATTACACATCTGCTGCTATTAAAAACAGAAATGTATATATATTAATTACACACACACAAACATTAAATAGCAAAGAGCCTATACTAGCAGGCCAATCAGACCTCATATTCCAGGTTGATTTATAGATTATGGGAAAATAGGAAAAGGTGTAGTGACATCTAAAAAGGCAGGTGAGCTTGAGATGTCTGAACCGAAACCTTATTTAAAATCAGCTGCAATTTCTACAAGCAGATTTTTTCAGGGTTTTTAAACAGCACTGCACCACCTACCTGGACATTACACTGTCGCTGATACAACTGCTGCTCATTCCGGTTACTGCGGTCAGGGTGCTAACACTGCTGCCGGGAGAGGCCGATATCTGCTGACCCAAAACAGAATCATAACAGGGAGTTAATTGCACATGTATAAGCCAAATCAAATCTTAAATTAAAATTTGTAAATTACTGGCTGATCCTCATCATCATGGATCAACAGAAGACAGATAAGATCTTGGGCGCAGGTACCTGCTGTGCTGAAGCGCTGGGAGTCATGAACGCATCTGGAGTCATGAGTTTGGGTTTAAAGTCGCTGGTAGCAGACAGGAAGTCAGCTGGAGCGGGCAGGTCGGATATCCTGCGGAGGTCATGCGGAGAGCCACGGCCCGACTCCTTGTCTGAGCCCAACCCTTCCATGCTCACGTCTGTCAGGCGGTCTGCAAAACCTGAAACAATAACAACTAATTAGCCATATCCCAGTTCCTCTTTTTAATAAATCAGTGAATCCTGTCCCAAGCACTGGTATGTGTCTGTTGCCTTGCATCACACTTGGCTGGCATGACCGGAGTTCCACCTTACTGACACTGGATCAACAACTGGAGGCTTTTTTTATTTTACGTAAAAAGACCTATAAGAAAGCAAGTCAAGAAAATAAACTTTTTGGCTTGCATCTTCTTCAATGTAATCTACACTACCTTGCTGTGCAGCAATCTGCTATCAAGGACGAATCGACATTCACTGAGCTTGGTGAATTCTCCGTGTCCTAGTACTCAAATGCAAGCGCTTCTCAATCTGCAATACTAGGGCCTTGGGGGGGGGGGGGGGGGGGGGGGCACTCTTAAACTGTGCTATCTTGGTCTTTCTGGTAGAATCCAAATTTTCCCCAAAGGGGCTTGGTTTCACATAACTTTTTTAATGTAGTTTATTAAAGCACTGGAACACAAGTCTCTTTACACAGAGTTGTGTGATGAATATCCTACAGAACTACATTTCATTCACATTATATATATATATAAAATGCTCCAATGAAAGTGATACTAGGTCAAGCCCTTTATTCAGTTAGAACTAAGAAACTCACTGAAGTCCTCGTGTGAGCCAGAGGGAGGCAGACACGTGGAATTCCCAGAACTCAGGTGAGGCTGAAACCAGATCTGCACGTCTTGGAGTGACCTGGATTATTGAAAGAGAAGCACACAGTTTAAGGATTGCACACATCTGGTAGAGTGTACGGTGTTTGCTGGGGTTCCAGTCAACAGGCTTATATTGGTTCACTGTATTCCCTCAGGTGCAGCACACGCCCAAATAAAGAACACCAGTACAATACTGATTACATACTGGAAGAAAAAAACAGTTGCAACACAAAGTTATGGGTTTAAATAATAAAAATGTACGCAACCCATATGAGGATTGCTTTTTTAATTTTAATGCTTACTTTGTGTGCACACAGTATAATTTTATCTGGACTCCTGCTTTGGATTCCACAGGACCTTGGCTTCCTTCTGCAATGAAAAAAATAATATGCAATAATTTTCAAAAGGCATGTACCTCCCAGCTGCTGAACTATGAATCTGGACTTCCTGCAGCATGCTATGATGCCTTGAACCAGAACAGACAGCAACTGCACAAAGGGTTTATTGTGACTGCTAGGGGAGGGACTTCCTAGTGTATACTACATTGGGCGAGTCCTAAATATACAAAAGTCAAAAAGCCTTGGGCGTGCCAGTAGTCTGAGATTGAGGACTTTGTCCAATGTAAAAAACCATCATGGAATAGCCTTATAGTATAAAAGCTGTGATACACCTTCCTGTTGGGGGGGGCGGGGGGGTTGGGTCAGCGACAGCCGAGAGTCATGAATGTCGAGGAGTCCGATCGGCTGGAATTTACACACCTGGTGAAGTAGCGCTCTATGGCTGTGCTTACCCGCAGTCATGCTCTCGCTCTCCTCCTCGGCTGGCAGGACCTCGGTGTGTCTCTGGCGGCTGCGGCTCACATCCTGGATACCGAAACTCAGCACAGGGTGGGTGAGCAGGAACTCCGAGATGGCGGTGAAGCTGGCTCTGCCCTTCTCCTGGTCCTGCAGCAGCTCCATTACATACAGCACCTGCAACAGACATGCACTGGGATCAGCAAGGGGACAAGCATACATACACCTTCCCATACACCTTGCTCTCAGCAATCACCTGTTTATCATACAAGACACACTCGACTTAACACACTTACTTTCCTCTGTACATCAGTCAGAATCAGGTATTCAGCAGAAAGGTCCAAACTGGCTTTCAGACTAGGAAGAACACTGGAGTTAAAAGGATCCGGTGAAAATCTGAAAACACAAAAATAAATAAATAAAATACTTTCAAAACTATGTGTGTAATATATGTTAACAGTAGCAGCGAAGACATTATGTAGTGTTTTAGATCCTGCAACCTCAATACAGAGTAAACAGTGCCCCCTACCGGATAGTTTGCAAGCAGGTCCAGGACACAGTGCACCACACCTTCAGCTCCTGGTTCTGATCTGCACCCGTGATCAGGAATCTCCAGAATGGAACTCTAGTGGCAGGAACACAGTTTAACAAAAGGGGTTAAAAATAACAATTAAAAACAAACAGTACTCTATTCCTAACATTCAAATATTCAGTTCAGGTAGGCTCGTAATGCTTTATGGCATCCGAGTATTCTGCTGAATTCTTGGCTGCAGATTCAAAATTGAGACACAAGTTCCAGACCAATAAAACATATATATATCTTGACTCAAAGGTTTACAACTTCCCAAACCACAGTGGACTTTATCCAGAAACAAAACTGCATCACGCTGCATTAACATACAAAAAAAAAAAAAAGTACTTACTCAGGGTCTTGCTTCTTGTGATTGTCACAAAACAGCAGGCAAGACAGTGGTTTACCATTGTGGGGTTTCCAGTCATGAAGGCATCTACTCAAACAGAAAACCTAGTTTACGATTGTTTTGCTTATTTTACTACAATAGTAGAGTGAATACACCGAATACTCTAAAACAGACGGCTTGCCATGGAAATCCACATTCCAGTCACTATTCAAAGACATCATTTGAAATATTGTAGATGTAAATGCCACATAGCACACCTGATTTGTTATTTTTATATCATATATTCAAATTAAATAAATACAATGTGCAATGGACTTTTTTTAGTTAAACAATAATTGAACCTAAAGGAGAAGCAACTATGCTAGTCAGAGGCAGCTCAAATTATTAGAACAGTTACTGTGAGCCTTCAAATAACAATTAAAGAAAGCCTAACAGATATTTGCAGAAATGTAAAAGAATGACTGCATGAAAGTGGGGATAAGTCACTGCAAAATGATTCATTTGCTTGTTAAATTACCTCGGTTGATCCTGTCCTTCAATGTAGATCTGCCAGAATTTGACGCATCCATCATGACTGGCTGAGGCAAGGACTGTCCCGTCAGGTGACAAGGCACCTTCACTGATACGCTGAGGAGAAATACAGAGCGCTGCTGAAGCATATGCACACTTTAAAAACAAATTGCATTTACTCCCCTACACAATCGAAATGCCTTTTGGCTAAAATAAATCAAATACATTAAAAAACAAAAACAAAAAAAAACACACCTTCAGCAATTACCAAATTAATCTGAGACTTCAATTTGTGTGTCAATAAACAAAACATTTGCTTAAATGTCAAGTCATTTCCTCCAACCCCACCCCACGCATACATCTGGAAGACTACTTAAAAGATTTTGTTCCTTACTGCGTTGTGTCCTTTGACAGTGATAAAGCCTTCTTTGAAATCAGTTGCTTCCATGGGCCACGAGCTGTTGTTGCTTCTAATGATTTCCAAATCCCAAACTTCAGCCTAGGCAGAGATACAAAAACAAGGGAGTTAGGAAATCACACAAATCTCCTTTCTTGGTTTAAAAACAAAAAAGCACCACATCAAATAAAAATAGTAGTACATGAAGAGTTGACGGAATCAAAAAATCATAGTTATATATATAAAATTGGATCCTGACAGAGCTAAAATGAAGAAAAATGTATATAAAATCTCTCAATACTGCTTGAACAAGAAGCTGAAACGATAGGGGTGCCAGAGCACTGGAGCATTATCTGGGTAAAACTAATGAGTCCTGAAGAATACCCTGTCCTCATGCAGCAAGGCCAGAGTCTGACATCCATCTTCTGCATTTTCCTCGTTCTCCTCTGGTATGAAAGGGCACCAAATGATCCTCCTGTTACCGTTCAATGGGGTGCTCTCCGGCCTAGTGACGTGAACGATAATCTCATCTCTGTGATAAGAGTTAAGAATAAAGACAGAAGACACGCACACAAGCAGAACAATACCTGGTATAGCAACATCGCATGAACGAGAAAGGCGCAATGCATTCATACAGAAGTATGTGTTACATCATTCATGGAAACTTCCCAACAGCATAATATGTAAAGGCTAATGCTGGAATAGGATACTGTATTTTTCCATTTTCCTCAGTTAGCTGCCACACAAACAGGTTTCCAGCCTCATCCACGCAGGCCAGCTGATTAGAGTTGAGATGAGCGAAGGCCAGGTCTGTCACTCCGCCAGTGAACCCCTTCAGAAGAGTGCGCTCTGCAGTGCCTATGTTCAGCACACGGATCATAGCAATGCTGTTTGCACCTTCCACAGGGTGAAAAACACACAGAAGCAAATCAGAAAAAAATAAAACAAAGTTAAGCAATTTTGAAATGTTGGAAAGAACTACTTTACCAAAGATTTGTAGAGGAAATAAAACACATATTATAAATCACTGCTGTTTGAGTCATTCAAGATTTTACTATGCACTTAAGTCATATCTGAGACTTAATAGTTATTGGTGGTTAGGCTCTGAGTAAAAACCTACAGCAGAAAAAACTCAAACCACAATGTAAACCATGGGAGTCTTATTTCCATGAGTGTTCTAGTAAAAAAGGCACACAACTGAACGTATTGCTTTATGTGTCTTAGGGAAATGCTCGTCTTGCAAGTGGTTACAGTATTGTACACAGCTACAGTACACAATATATGGTTGGTGAATGTAATGCTGCTGCAGCTGTCCTAAATAACAACAAGTCTGCTGTCAGCACGACTAAGAACATATGTCTACATACTTCCTGTTTACGAAATACGAGAAATGGTAACCAAGCAACAAGGCAAAGTGTTGTACATGACTCAAATATTTGACTTTAGCTTTCATAACTGGCCTTATTACACCATCTAGATGCCTCCCAACTGTGCTGCAACTGAAAGCCAGGGACAAAAGGGTCCTAGAAAAAACAGGTCATGGTTCTCACCTCTGATAGCGTATGCGAGATAGGAGTTGGATACAGCTATCAGGTTCCCATAGTAGTACTTGTGCTCCCAATCATACTTTGCCACTGGCTGTATTTTTACCTGTAATAGAATGAAACATCATGAAGTTTATGCATTCAAAAACAAAAGCCTTGTCTCTTGAAAAGTTAAATGTCATATGCTCCCTACACAGTCAGTGCGTTTACCTTGTTACTGCCTCTGGCCTTGCTGTTGATGCTGGAGTCGTGGCTTGCCACTATTTCCACATCTCTGGCAGATATAATGATGCAGGTGGAGCTGTCCTCTCCAGAGAGGCAGCTATAGAAAATAGAGATAAAGAGAGAGAGAACCAATAAAGCAGACTGTTAAAGATCACATTGTATTCACATTACCAGAATGATTGAGTAATATCCAGGGCACATCTAATAATTGTACATTAGCCAATTTAAAAACCAACAGGTAATTCTATAGAAGGGTGTTTAAGAATACAAGAGAACTAAATGCTAACTACACCATATCACTACAGGCTTTAACTGTCCAGATTGCTAACACCTGAGACTTTAGTAACTCAACCAGGTACTGTAGGCACATGGTAGAGAACCAGTCATATCAGGTTGGGAAATGAACAGTTCATTGAATTTTCAACACTTTAACAAGTATTATTATTTATATAATTGTAATTATTTAACTACACATGTATTTTAATTAAATTAGTCTTTTGGCTGAGGTCACATGAAAAAGTCTATATTATTATTTTGCAACTGGGGTCTAATTTTAAATTCCCCCAACCTGGAAAAAGAACCCACATGAAGCCCATCTTACATGGTTTGTTTCTCCTGCATGTTCATGTCCTCTAGGATATGGATAGACATCTCCGACATGGCCCCTCTGTCGCCCCCTGCTATGAGATCTGCTCCCATGAAGCCATTGAGTTCTCCGTTGAAAGACGTCGACTTCTTTTGGGATTCACTTGAGTTATCTGGAAAATGTTTTATATAAGTCCAGAACATAGTCGTTGGTCACTGTGCAAATGAGATGTGTTAGGCAAAAAAACAACAACTGCGCACTCCATTGGTCAGAACAACTCGATTCATCACCGGCCAAGCGGTTTTTCAATAAAATACGACACATTTTCCTCCCAGTTGTGTTTTTTGGACTGACCCCATAAAAACTGAAGCAGGCCTATAAGCTCGAATACTGCTATCGCGTTTATTTTTTTATGCAATTATACGAAAGCGTTGGAGTTTATTGTTAACGTGTTGCCAATAGCATAGTGAAAATGGGATAAGGCGAGTATCGAAGCAACACGTCAAGCAACGAAACGTTTGGATTTGCATAACGAGTTGTCAGTACACGTCAAAAGCTCACGACAAAACAAAATAACTACTTTCAACGTCTACGTGCCCAGTTTATATAATCAATAACGTTCAAATAACTATAACATTTTAAACCACTAAACAGAACTTAATTTTGCATTTACTACGCACCTGACCTATCAAATAAAAGCCAAACCGGCTGCATGCGTAATAATAATAATAATAATAATAATAATAATAACAACAACAATAAACTATAGAGTGAATACGTAACTATCAATGTAACTATCCCATTATATAAAACTTGACTTCCCCAAAGTCAATCTTGTATTTCTGTCGTTAAGTGTAGGCTTTGTTACTAAAAACAGGCCCAACAAGGTCATTTTCAGCTTGCATCCCGCTAAAAGTATCATTCAAAGGCTTTAATATCACTTTTGATGTCTACTTCTTCAGCCTCACCACATCCATCCCATCTTCTGCGGCCTAGTGCCCATGGCGCCACCCGGCCTCTCCGGGTAACCCCCTCCCTGTCTCCTCACCGCTATGCCCGGGCCGGTCCAGCTTCAAGATGTCCCGAAGGTGTTGGGTTGCATCCTCGATATCTATGTTGGCGTTGGAAGCCATGGCGGAAGGCGGAATGGGCAGTTCGGGGGCGGAAAATCGGATATTTGTCTCTTTGCGTGTGTGTTTCAATACGCTGTGGTTGCTTCTGCTTGCCCCTGCCGTTTTCTCGCTTTCTGTTTACCGACAAACCAGCAACCGCCTCAGCTTCCGGTCTGCGCTGTCTCAAACTCCTTCCCCAGAACCACGGGAATATAAATCTTACCTCTCTTGAGTACCTACTTCTCAACCTGTTTAAGAGAGTCACAGAGACTGGCGTTGTTACCTGTATTATACAAACACCTTAAATCGTGTGTTTATTTTAATTGAACCAACCCACCCTCAAAGCATGTCATCATACACCAAGTTACAAAAAAAGATTGATTTACCTTACCCTGAACATGATAACGTTTACACCTTGGTGCCCAGTCACCCGTTACTTGACACTAAAATTAAGGGATTTATATCGGAAACATGGCGTCTATTATTATTATTATTATTATTATTATTATATTAATCTGCGGGCATCTGTCATTACATAACTCATTTTTTTTTTAATAAAGTCTAGCAATTTTATCAGAGGTATACTACCTTACAAGAACGGAAAATATACCACACGAGGGCAGTGTGTAGTCGAGTACAAGCTACTGAAAAGTCGTATTACATCCATCCCCTCCAGACCACCTTCTGATTTTGAAAGCACCCCTGAATAATATACACCGGTTTTTATTTTGTCATGTTGCATGCTTCAGCTTTAGGGCTTCAAGAACTACCTTTGCCTCCATATTCACATTTTTTTCAAATTTTACAAAGCCGCCTGGATCTGCAATCCCTCTTACTGAAAGCTATGAACGACAGCTTCAACGTCATTTTATATCTATTTTGAGTCCTGCTGTTCCAATACCGATTTTTCAATGAACATTGTTGGTGACTTGTTTTTTTTTTTTTCAAACGTAACTACTGTACATTCCTTACATGGTTAATTATATACCGTGAACGCAGATCACGGTTTTCACGGTTCTTATAGCCGATTGGCTGAGCTAGGTTTAATTTAACAAGGCAAATGAGATAATGAACTCCTTCGGGGTATGGACGGAGGTTTAATTAAACGATCAAGAACATTGGTTGGTCTGGAAGGGCCGTGTCTGGCCACCCCTGCATTCTGATATTCCAGTCTACATGCTCTGCATGTGTGGCCATGGCACACTGTTTTATTGATATCTTTGGCTTGGCAGGTGTTTTGCTTGTTACTTACGTACCTGGTTACCCAGAGGAATACTGCTAGGACCACATACAGTACTCTTCTCCAGCACCATACATTCTTTGTGATGACCCTGCAGATCAGTATCCCAGACGTGGTATTCCATTTCCATCCACACACTGCTAATTCATGTATGTTTTCATCAGTCCATCACATGCAAAAGCCCTGCCTTACAGGTGCCAGAGCTGGGAACATAATGGAGGATCTCATATCTGTTTCCACTTCTCCCCCACGTGTTGCTGTTGTTAGGCTTGTGTCTAAGGGGCCCCAGCTTTGCAGATTAACTGTTTAATATCCAATTATGTGTTTTCTGTTGTTTCTGCTTACTTACTAACTCTTACAGCAACAACAAAAAAAAAAAACACACACAAAATGAGTCACACAATTTGTCTTTGCAGAAGCAATTTTGCTGGAATAGTAAGTAAGCATGGTACAGGTTCAGAAAAGGAAGCGCATAATAGGTCATCAAACAAGTAATAAATGAAATGCAAGATGTAGATAAGAAAAAAAAAACATTACCTAGCTAAAAGATTTGTGTACCACGATGCTTCATCCACTAGACGTGAAGCCAATGAACCCATTTTACATGAACAGTTAGTGTCATCCTTGTGTGAAGGATTTATTGCATACTGGATCAACATGGGAAAGAAAAAGCTGTAACAACGGCTTCATTTCAGCATTTTAATAACCGTGCTGAACGTAAACCAACACAATTATGCAACAGACCATTAACAAACACACCTTTCTCATCTAAATGATTTCTTTGCCTTTGAGAAGATTCCTGCAGCATGTCCACGAACACAAGACCTAAAGCTACTAGGGTTGAATACAGAATGGGAAGCTATGGAAGCAGAGACACAATATAAAACCTCCAAGGGGATTTGCATTGGCGTTCGTAACGTAACCCTTTATCGCTCTGTCAGACAGCGTGTATGATAGTACACCCAGTCAGAGAAACCACATGAGATTTAGCAGCACACCAGATATGAGTTATGTGCACCCTAAATCTTCTGAACAGAAACTTTGCGTAGTCCATTTTAAAAATCACTACCTTTATGGAAAGCTGTGTTCCATTATATAATGGGTCGACATTAAAAATAAGAATAATTTAAATCTTCACGAAGACATGGCCATTGTAAGAAATAACAACTGGTGCCAGTCTGCTAACTTCTTAAAGGCAAGCACTTTACCGCCACAGAGCTGTAGAGACACAAACCAAGCCTAGGGGTTTAAGACGCATGGAGAACCAGTTTAGGGTATCTCCAGGCTCATGCTTCCTTCCCTTAATCCAACAAATTTCCACCCCAGCATCAGGAAAAAAAAAAAAAAAAAGTGTGACGAGAACCGAAAAACGTGTCACGATCTCAGTCCCTAACATGTGGGACCTAGGAGCAGAGAACTGACTGCATGGGGTCGACCTAACATTGTGTAAAATCTGAAATGGGGGGGAAAAAAAAAAAAACTGTCAAACGTGAGTAACACAAATTCATAACCTGCATCAAGCAGTTGACTGTTACAAATGCAGCATTTTTTTTTTTTTTTTTTTTTTTTTAAGCTTTTAACACCAAGCGGAAAATAAATAGAAGCAATAACTGGAAAACGAATTCAATCACTGTATAAATTATAGCACTCTGTCAATTGTTTCCAAAAACATGGGTTGCTTTCCCCCTTAGAAACTGCTGCTGCAACCAGAGTCCTTTTTTTTCTCTCAAAAATAACATCCGTCCGCTATGGCTTCACGGCAAAGAGCAATCAGAAACGGTCACTGAGCCCGGTTTTATACAGCCGTCCGTGCTCGTGACTGCAGGATGGATGCATGTCGATTGTCTGAAGGCGTTATTATGGCTTGCTAACCAGAGTCTTCAATAACTGTCGCTAAGGGAGAAAGGGGGCTAAAATAACCTCAACAGAATTCTGCGAAAAATAAGTTAAATTGCAAGCGCAGGAACAAATAAAAAATAAAAAAAGAATTCCATTATTAAGAAAATGTCAAGGTTTTATTGTGTATCGTGGCTTTTGTAATTATGTCAAATTTACGGTTCACGTCGACTACAGGTAGCTGATGCACTGGTTCTTTGGATCGCTAGAGCAACCGGTCAGTACACTGAAAACCAAAAAATAAAAACCTGGTATTACTTTATTCTCTAAGGCATGCTGGTAACAACACACGACTGGAAAAATAAAGAGGGGGAGAAAGGCGGGGTGCGTTATACTGGCATCGTCAAATGCAGCTAATCTAGCTTCCAAACATCATGCACAACAGTTGAGGATTTCCCACAGACTGCAGCGATTCAGCAAAGTAAAAGAGGTCGCGGATTTCTGCGTTTTTTTGTGTATGATATTTGGAAACCCGTAGAGGTGGTTAGTCTCAGAAGAGAGGCGTGGATGGACATGGGGGTTTCCTTCCCCCCTTTCTCCCACACTGCCCTTAGCCGAAGTTGTGCAGTGCAAGCCGGAACATATCGTTGGTGCACACCCAGGCATCGTTGATGTTCTTCAGGAGGAACATCTGGTGGAATCCCATGATGGGGTCATCATCAGCCTGCAAGAGAAAAGGACATGAAAATTAGGCTGAACCTTACATTAAAAAAAAAAAAAAATCCTTAACAAAAAGGGTTAGGCGATCATACCAAGAAATGCATATTCCACCTTGCATCTTTAATTTAGCTCTGATTTAGGCACTGGGAATTTCTTAGAGGCTTGTTACATGCGTAATATGATTAGATTTTCTTTTGGTAATCATTCCAAAAGACCCAAGTTGCCTGATAATCATAGTTTTTGTTGTACGCAGCAATATTTCCTCGCGAGACAATGTAGTGAAGCAATTAGATCCTCCTCAAATAATAATAATAATAATAATAATTCCGCAACAATTATTGACGACATCTGATTTTTGGGGGTATTTCGCTATAGCTGGTTCTTAGTAGTGGAAAACAACCCTAACAACCCTACATGGAGGCAATTGACTTTCATCATGTTTGCTTCTCTTGTGTTACTACCTTGCTCAATCTAGGAAGACCCATTTACCTACTATCATCGGACAAGAATGCTGCACCCTACCACACTCCTGCCAAGTCTGGCACAGCTCATCTGGCGCTCCCAGCAAGACAACACATCACATCCAAAGAAATGTCATTGTACTGTTATGCAGCTATAAAACTATAAAAGCAACATTTGCCACAGCTACAGCTACTAAAAAAACAAGAACATGTGCAGAAGTTTTAAAAGTAGAGGTAAGAAAAGCATACTTTTTTTTTTTTTTTTTCCCCTCTGCATTTAATTCCCCTTTGTAAGCAACTCTACCGACAAGCAGTGAAGGCCGACTGTCTGAGAGGAAGAGTTGTGCATTTTTTAAGTAGTTAAAGGCCAGCTTGACAAATTTCTTACATGGACTTGGTAATTAGAACTGCAATGCGGCTTTCATTCAACCCATTTCACTGCTGTTGTCATGGTTTGAGGCTTGCGTCCTTTTTCCTCATACTGCTTCCTTGTATGTACAGAATCCAGTCCAGTAAGTCTTGTTAGCCACCAAAACTTTTGGCTTGTGAAACAGCCTCCAGTTACTATGCTGGTGTTAAACAAACAGGACATAAAGTACCAGTAAACGAAACAAACTGTCCGACCCAAAGAAGAGTAGCATTCATAGATCGTTGATGACCTTGTCCAAGGATGGAAATAAGACTCCCATTCCCTAGAAGTCTGATCCATTCCCGGTTTTACTATGTTTTAAAAAGATTCACCAAAACCTGTTACCTATACACTGTGGCTATTCAAGCTCATAATAAAACCTGGAACGGGTGAACTGCTATGCAATAGGAGTCTTATTTCCAACCCTGTAGTCCTAGGCTTCTCAGACAGTTTTGTAGAAAAGTTTTAACAAACCCTGGATCTGGTCCAGTGATAACCGCGGCGGTTCTAGTGTTAACGTGGTCATTTTTGTGGCACATATGTAGAATATTGGCATTAGGTTTGAGTACTCAATTTTTAACGCTGGAGTACTCGAGCACTAAATTAGTCGAAATTCCCAGCCCTGGTGACAATACACTTGACGCGGATAAAGTGAAACTGACATTGAACAGTTATTTAACAGATAAGAGATCTGAGTTGACAGAACTTACTTTAAGTTGTCCTACTACCATACTCAATATACAGCTGTCTGGTGTGGGTTGGTGGTCTTGTGCGGTTATGCTGTGTGCAATCTTCTGAAAGGGAAGGCTCTGTAATAAACACAAAACAGAGAAATGATTACTCAACCTGCTGTACACTTTACTGATGTTTCTTACAGTGTGCTGCAGTTACTCACAGGTGGTAGAGAAAGCCAATTTGTACTCTAGTCCTGCCTTTTCTCTCACTAGATAGCAGTGTTTATATAGAATCCTTTATTGAGGTACATTTTAAGATGCTGTTGTTTAAGTAGAAATTGGATCAAAAACATGCATTTTAATGTCTGTAGTTTTCGTTAGCTCCCCCCCCCCACACAGTTCAAAGCAGACAGTAATAAGTTTTAAAGCTGAGGTCTCAGGTGGTTAACTTCGTAACTGGATTCTTTTGAATGTTATCATTTTGAATAGTGTTAATCTGCTTTGCTTTTCAATTTAAAATGTATGTTCATTAAAGTAATGTTGCTTTATGTAAATGGGATTTGTTTGTTTTGTTCCAGAACTCTATTATTTGCAGAGACGATAAGTTGTTCCACATAAGTTACCAGGCTTTGACAATAACCCCTAAGCGTGCTGAGTGTTAATCAAGTAACTTCACTTCCCTACAACTTACAGAGAGTTTCTCCACAATAGCTGCTTTTCCTTGGAATTGCTGTCCTTCCCAAGTAAGGCATGATGCGTCAATCTGAAAGGGGGGGGGGGGCAGAGACACATTTCAGAGACGAGAAACAAACCCAGCAATGGAAATTCACCCTGTGTGCCGTGAGTGAGAGAGAGAAACACAAAACAGCGAGTGACACTGCACTGCCACCACCCACCCACCCCCTGGTCAGTGTGTGCATCACAGGCAGGGCAGCAATGCAGAGAAGTGTGAGATATACCTAGGATACTGCAGGAAAGACTGTGAGGAGGAGATAAACAAATCATACAAAATAATACATCTAGCAAGTCTATGCAAAAGGTACTTTCAGAACACCACAGTAATTAAAGCTGTATACATGGTACCTACATGAAGTAGAAATGTTAAGTGGGGTCCACACAGCAACTCTGTAAATCAACGTTCATGAATACATTAGTGAGCATTCCTTCAGGACACATGAAGAACATGTAGGTTAGACGGAGAAACATTTAAGACATTAAAAAAAAAGGCACTGTGGAGAAATCTGTAGACGTATCAAGGGCTTCTGTACCTAGTGGACATGCGGATGGATTCTGAAATCACAGCTGTTTACAGGTAGACGTTCACTAGAGCAGACAGTTCTCTCCTAACCACATAACAACATGTGGTCATCAGGTCCCAGATAGACTCGGTGTTACTCACCGTTGCCACATTCAAGTAGTAAAATAATCAAGGCTTCAAAATCTATTTTCTACTTCTTATAAACATGAGCAGCATTTTCACTGCTCCCCCTTCTCTTGCATTAGATATTTAACCAATACAATGTTAGAGATCCAAAGAGAAAACAAATAAATAAAGCCAAACTGCTGCTAGAGTAGGTGACGCTGTCCAGACTGCAGCTGGACCAATGGAGCAGGTGCTGAACCACAATCAAAGGAAATAAGGAGCCAGGAAGCAAAAGTACTAGCGATTTTTAATCTGTAACGTTGTATTTGAAATAATCTTCAAATCACAAAATTAAAACATGTAAGAAACAAAACAAAGAAGATTGGAACTCAAGAAAAGAGGGGCCAGTGATAATGCCAGCAAGAGGGAAGAATTTCTGGTTAAACCCTTGTTTAAATCGCTCCTTTGTGAGGAACATGAGTGTGGTGCACTCACATATATTGCTCCTAGTTGAGTCCTGTCTGTGTCAAACAATTGGTAGTAATGCTGCACAAAGCTGGATCCTATCTGCTCCCAGATCGGCTTGTCACCCATTCTGATTCACCCAGCAACAGGCACTGCAGAGAAACAGAGATCCACCGTTAATACTGCAATGTTAAAACCTAGCCTGAATACAGTGCTATGGGTTAGAGGAGTCAGATTCAGTTTAATCTCCTAAATTTAGACTGGAGCATATCTGAAATGTTGGCAAGCACTCGTACAACCCATAAGAAGCACTAACAGTATACATGTGTATAAGACTATTTATTACAACAAGGTGGCAATGGCTGTGAATACATTTGGGGGTCACTTTTGACCCTAATATATACGAATATTGCCAAGATGTCCTTTTTTCATGTTAGGAATATCGCCTGGCTACGCCCTGTTCTCTCAATTGGCCGAGCACCACCAGGGGGGAGGAAGGGCTAGGTCGGCCAGGGTGCATCATCAGAATTCATCATAAATGATTTTCCTGTGCTAACTAAGGTAGTCTGTTTATCCTGCTGTTTATAAATAGAGTATGAAGGAATGCTGTACTTTATGAGCACTTGACACTGTATTTAGCTGGTGGGAAGCAGGGAATTAGCTCAGCATACCAGCAGGCATACAGAAAGCAGACTGGGTGTGGACAGAGTTGCACAGTCAGTTATTTCACACAGGGGGAACAATAAGGCAAGCAGACAGTAGCAAATATCCCCTTTCCTATGTCGATTGCTCAAACAACCCCAATATAAAAATGCATGTTTCACTTTCCTGTTCCGTTCTGGAAAGGGCAGGGACCCTGCTGTAGATTAGGTTAAATCTCCGAATTGGTGAGTTTACCTATTTGCAAGCAAGAAAATAGCACAAGCAACACCTCTCACAGGCTTCCCTGAAGGACTACTCAATAATTGTGCCTTTTATCTTTGTAACTGTGTTACCAATGTTCATGCACAGACACTAAAACTAGCGTTGGGACGATCACTGCACATGACTTGGCGTCATCATCATGGTCGTGGTAATAATGAAATGTCACAAACAGATCTAGCCTTTCCTTCTAACAGCAGCTGGCTGCACAGACTCATTTCTACAATCCAGCGCTGCCACATACATACTAGCTGTGTCTCCGAAGGTGCTTCTGTCCCACCCACCTGAAACCAAAAACGAACCGACTGCAAAGGATGCGACTCCCTTCAAAACTAGATTATGAATGAAATGAAGCAATTCCTGTTCATCAGCACAGGTAGAAGTAATAATACAAATAGGACTTGCATTACTAATGATTATGTGCAGTATCTGTAAATACTAATAACTGATCTTGCATTGGTGTGTGTGTGTGTGTATATATATTATATATATATATATATATATATATATATATATATATATATATGTGTGTGTGTAATGATGTGCTGGTAGTTTAAATTTTAAAGTACCTTATACTGAAAGAATTGAAAGAACTTACTGCAGAAAGTCAACTTTGAAAGTCAAGCTTTGGATTACGAAGCATCACAAAAGCCACACTGCTTAACACTACTGTGTGGCAGCAGGCATTTTTTTGTCCCCTAAAACCTAACCATTAAAAACTATCTGATGCCCTCAGGACATTTTCTAGTGGATATTCCTTTGTGCTGCTCCCTTCCGACTTAACAGTAACACCACAAGCGTTGTACAGCCTTGGCACAGTCACCCATCCTTAATGAGAGGAATCTGGAAGATTCCCCCAAAAGCCCTGCAATCGACAAACACCACGCTTGGTACTTGTTACAGCTGAACCCATATTAGAAAAAGAGTAACTATTGACAAATAAACTTTCGGTTTTCATTTGCGCAGCTTTTGACTGTTTTGTGCATACTTACCCTGAGTCTACAATAAAAACGTCGATTCGTGCGTGTAGATATTAGCTAACCGATAATGTAATTTTAGACACACAAAAAAAGCACAACTCTTGCCAACTAATTGACACTTATTTTGTGTGGGCGTGTTTCGGTTATCCAGTCTTCCCCCGGTCGCTGTTTGAATCTGTCAATTCTCCTAGCAGGCGGTTAATATTATGCTACTTTGTACGCAACTGACAGCGTAACATGACGGAGCGAGGCTTGATCCTAAGGAACAATAGACGAAGCATGCATAACATAGCAAGTGTCTCCAATGTATGTGGTACGTTTTTGTCTCTATTGTTTTGTGCTGAAGGAAAATTATAAAAAGCATTTAGGCCCTTCCAGCAACACGTGTGCAGTTCGTGCCTTGCTAAAAATACTCCATTCCCGAAGCAGACTGTCTCCCAGAGTGTGTAGTGGGTGTCAAAGCTGGGGCTCTCGGAGATATGAAAGTGAAGTCTCTCTCTCTCTCTCTCTCACACACACACACAGTATAAAGGCGTGTCTGAACACTTCTTGCTAACCGCGGCGTGTAAATAATGATATATTCTCCCGTTCCCAGGAAAACAGCCAAAGTAATTAACCCTAAACATGTATATCCAGTTCTCTCAGACCTTGTTTTTTTTAATGGAAGGCGTCGGTGTTTGTTATGAGTTGGTGGTAACAACTTACCCAACGCCTTCACCAGCTTCCCCTGATTCCCAGTTATGGCGATCAGTGTGATCGGCCGCGAGCCGACCCACCTCCCTGCAGCGCATGCCCGTACCCTCCAACAAACCGCGCCTTGTGCATGCCGGGACTTGTAGTTTTTAAGGGAGTCGAACAGGCGCGCTAAGTTGCAAGTCTTTCTGTTTGGTTTGGGGAGAACAGATTCTAAAAAACTACATTTCCATAAACGCAAAGCGCTGAGAGACAGCGAGGCTCAGTGTTTTCTGAACTTCAGCTGAGTGGAGCAGTGGTACTCAGCTCTCGAGATCAATTTCAGTCCTGGTCTTTATTCCAAGCAGGTCCTAAACGAGTTAATTGCCTCTCAGCAGCATCAATGAACGTCCCACAATCATTTTCAATTTTACACGCAAGTACAATTCACTACATTTGTTCATAATTTAGTCTCTGATTGTCCGGTTTGTGTTAATAGGGACACACGCTTCCTCCGACCATGAAAGCTGCTGGTCTCTAAGTTAATGTTGTTTTACATACAGTATATAACAATGCAAAATCCCTAAATGAAACCACATTTTCTGCATGGGTTTACATAGTAATTATTGTTGCTGGCATTTGTAAATGTTGATAGTCTATTTTAGCATCATCTTCCTTAAATGTAACGTACTATGCCCTGTATTTCACTGTATTTATTCTATTATGCCCTGTATTTCACTGTATTTATTCTATTGTGCATTGTTTTTCACTGTATTTATTCTATTGTGCATTGGTTTTCACTGTATTTATTCTATTATGCCCTGTATTTCACTGTATTTATTCTATTGTGCCCTGTATTTCACTGTATTTATTCTATTGTGCATTGGTTTTCACTGTATTTATTCTATTATGCATTGTTTTTCACTGTATTTATTCTATTGTGCAGTTTTTTTTTTTTACTGCATCTTGCAAAGTGCTTTGTGATGGTGGTCCACTATGAAAGGCGCTATATAAAATAAAGATTGATTGATTGATTGATAAATAACACTGAGAACATAATTTAATAATTTCTCCATGTGACGCCCATCATCATTTTGTAATAGCAATAAAGTACAGCTAATTTTAATTCATATAAAAGCATTTTGTAAAGAATGCCTCACTCAAAAGTCATTATCACGTTTTCCCATGTATCTGCAGAAACTGGATGACTAAGGAGTGCGCTTGTGTGTCTGGATGAAAAAGGGAGATTCACTAAGGACCGAGTTCATACAGTTGTGTGTGTTGTTGGGGAATAAACACGTGACTGGAACATTATATGATCTGATTAAAACAGGAAATTTATTTGCTTGCTTTGGGATATGTGTTTTTACACAGCAGCTTCCTCCACTGGCCTGCTTGCTGTAGCATTCCCTTGGATGGAGGCTCACCAGTCCTCTCCCAGCAGTACAGTCTTGTGCCTTGGACTCAATGCACCGGAGAGCCTGTTTTGATTTTCTTCTTGTGCCTGTCTAGTGCAGCGATTTTAAAACTTTTTTTTAGCTGGGATCCTTTTGAAGTGACTTATGACTTCTGCGAGCCCCTTGTGTAAAACGTCATGATTCATATATTATAAAAACTACATCTACATGTAGCAACAACAACACAAATATTTTATTTCTATTCATATGATAAGACTTGTAACACAACTCTACAAAAGACCTGTGTTTGAGAACCCCGCCGGTATATCTTAATGCTCTCAGTAATCCGTACAGAACTCTAAACACCTGTATTATCTACAATCTGCTGTGTTTTACTGGGAACACCCACCCGACAGCTTGATCTTCACCTCTGTACTCACCATCATAGTCTCCCAACCACAAGTGATTGAGAGATTCTAATTCCAATCAACTCCAGCCATAAGAACCCTTCCACACACTCGCTGCCACGTCACATGATGTTTATTTGATTTGCATGTACCACATCATTACAAAATCCAAACGACAAGAGAGAAGAATGAAAGACGTGGAAAAAACTCCAGGTGTGGCAGTGCCAGTATACCTTCACTTTTAAAATGGCAACCAGGAACATAGCATAAGGCTCTCAGCGGAAATGCAAGTCCAAACTGTGCTCTGGGTGCCACCTGTCAAAATAGGTTTCACCCATTTCCAGGTTTTAATACCCGCTTGATGAGCCAGTGCACAGGTAACCAGCTCAGGTGTGCGTCGTCTTAAACTCCTAGTGAAACCAGGCGTGGATCAGACCGATATACAATGGGTGTCTTATTTCCATCCCTGCACTTCCGATGGTTACAAAGTGTATGTTGCCCCAGGGCAACAAGAATGGGCCTTTAATCAGCAGAAATAGGTGGACATGCTGATGTTCTGCACAACAGGCAGAGCAAATACTGACTTGCAGATTTATTATTATTATTATTTATTTCTTGGCAGACGCCCTTATCCAGGGCGACTTACAATTGTTACAAGATAACACATTATTTTTACATACAATTACCCATTTATACAGTTGGGTTTTTACTGGAGCAATCTAGGTAAAGTACCTTGCTCAAGGGTACAGCAGCAGTGTCCCCCACAAGGGATTGAACCCACGACCCTCCGGTCAGAAGTCCAGAGCCCTAACCACTACTCCACACTGCTGCCAGAACCACTACTTGTTTTGCATGGATTTATTTTTGGCTTTAGGGAATATCAGGCTTTGCCTGATCTAGACACATTCACTAGCCATGCATTCAGAACCAGGTAATTTTAAGGTAATAACTTGACGAATCTATCAGCAATTTTTGAAATCCTCTGCAAAACCAGTATGAGACCTGGCTGTTGCGACAGAACTTGTTTTAGTTTTCAAACAAACCTACAACAGTAACACAGACCTGCACTATGATGTAACAGTAAGTAATTAGTTTATTATAAAACAAATGTTTCTGCCAGGAATCCCGGGAATAAACTCATCACAGACAACAGTTACAGAAAAAACTGAACTAACATACAATATGCATATGAAGTACTGGCATCTGGTACTGGCAGCAATTAGGGATTTTAATAGCGTGTTGCAATCTCAATTCACTGTGTTGTGTTTGCAACTGAATTCCGAGGTACAGGAATCCTGCTGTGTATTTTGTGTGGATGCAAGTCACATATACCCACACAGAAAACCTATATGCACCTCAACTGTAATAAATAAACAAACAGATACCAATGTGACAAGGTGAACCAGCTCTCTCATGCATGTCTTTATTAGGTAACACATGTAATTAGGTGTATCCAACAAACATTTGGATATGATTCAACAGAATACCATAGAATTATGACATGGGGGTGGGGGGTGTTGGTTCACTTGACTTTGGCATGTGGGTACCCCGATGTTGCTTCCAGTATTCCGATCAATGTGTACCTCCATGACTGGGCTGCTTGTCTTCTTCATTTGTTTTTGGATTTCACAGTGTGACCCCAAAATATTTTGTACATTCAAAAAACCCTCGTTGGATCCTGACATGCAGGAGCTTGAGACCATAACTGGGTAGTCAGTTTAATTTAAACCTGTCACTGTGCCTGCTTTACAGCCAGTGTAATGGAATTAATGCTTAACTAAAAAAAAAAAATCAATTAACAATATCTTCCACAATTATTAAACACTGAATAGTGCTGAATATTCCCAGGCCTAGCCAGTTCACAATAGTTTTCTAACACAACATAAAAGTATGGATCTAAAATACTAAACCAGTACCAAACAGGAATGTTTTTATTTCATTAAGATAAAAAAAAAAGATTTGCCAGAACCACTACATGTTTTGCATGGACCTCGTAATACAGGGAAAGAAACAAGACTCCCATTGCAAAGCAGTTTCACCCATTCCAGGTTTTACTACAAGCTTGATTCGCCAGTGTGCAGAGGTAACAAGCTCAGGCATGTCTTGTTAAACTCCTAGTAAAACCAGGAACAGATCAAACAGCTATGCAATGGGAGTCTAACTTCATCCCTGTAATAACAGTTGCAGCTCAGTAAATGTCTTTGGCTGACACTGTATCTCTGTTCCTTGTTTTTGAGTTGAGTTGTCAGATCTTTCCCTTCCTGACGCGGCTTCTCTTTTCAATGCAGGGGACCAGCTGGAATCCAGTTTAATAGCTGGGAGAGTCTAAGGCACATGGAGATGGCTTGCACCCTGCACAGCGTACTGGAGGGGGGCTTCTCGGAAACCAGTATCCCTTAACTGCACCCCTTCTTCATCGTGAGCTGCAAACTAGGACCCCCCCCCCAAAACCACACCATACTCCCCTTCTTCAGTACGTTGCCCTTTTTAAAAAGCTGCAGTATTTAGCCAGCAAAGTAAATAAATCCCATTTCAAAACGCGATGCACAGCCACGTTTCTCATCACCAATCAGAGTTTGAAAGAGACATCCCTGTGCTCATCCCAGTGATGTGGGGCTTTGACTTCCAGGACGCTCAGTTCTAAGGCGAGGTTCAACGTCACCTACTGTATGAGACGCGATCAAATGATACTGTAATTGGAGAATCCAGACTTTGGGTAACAAAATTGTTTTACAAACTAAATCACCTGTTGATTGAAAACGTGTCCTGGCTGGGGTGGTAAAGCCCAAGGGTGATAGTAAGCGCGTTAATAATACAGTAAAACATTTTTTTTGGATACAACTATGACAAATCATTCCGAGCTTCTGCAGGAGCCAATGCTATTTTGTTTAACGATATTATGAGCTAACATGTTGAAATAACTAACTATCTAACATTAGTAACAACATTTTTTTTAAGAAAAAAAAGAAAAAACATTTGACAATGAAAAGTTATACTTTACTGTTAAAATGTCTCTGTACAAAACTTTAGTTTTTTTTTGGTTTTACACAACTTTTGGAATCCCTTATAAAAAGTGTTTTCTTATTTTCAGAAAGTTTTTTTTTTCTTTTTTTAAATTTCCATTCCTTTTCTTTCTTGATAAAAACACGCAACACAGACAGAATTACACGCCGTGCTTCTTCCTTAACACAGCCATAGACATGATCCTGTCTCTGTCCCTCACCTCTTCCCTCAGCTTCGCCTCTGTTATCCTGAGCTGTCGGATGGTCGACTTCATCTCCTTCATCTTGACCTCCATCAGGGCGATGATATCCCGCTGCTCGTTCAGTTTCTTCAGCAGCTCCGTGGAGGTGGTTCCGGACGTCAGCGAGTACGAGTGATCAAACGTCTCCTTACCATTGTACACCACAATCGGAGCGGCGGTCAGGGTGGAGGTTGTAGGGTATGATAGGTCGCCCCCTGGGGCTGCTTGAACCCCCTCCGAGGTGGACGCTGCCACTGGCTCGCAGAAGCCGAGGGCTTCTTGTTGCACCGTCAGGTCAACGGGCTTTGTCTCGTCGGGTCCCCTCTTGCGATCGGTCTGAGCGCTTTGGTCATTCACCCCCTGCTCGTTGGCACCGATGCCGGTGTCTTCGTGTTTCACTGCGATGAGGAGGCTGCAAGAGGGTGCGTACGATGCTGTCACGTCGACCGTGGCAGCAACAGTAGCAGCGCCTGCAGGAGTGGATACAACAGTAGCTGCGGCGGCGGCATGGGCAGACACTTTTTTGTTCCTTCCTCGCCTGCCCCTTTTCTCGTTTATGCCGCGTAGCGGGAACAGGGTCGGCACCCGAATGCTGTAGGTCTTCCTGCCCCCGGGGAAGTGGATGCTGCAGACCCGGTGGCCGGTGGTGGGCTGGAAGGTGCTGAAGCAGCCGCTCACCCCGGTCCGGGAGATGTTCTTCAGCCAGATATCTCTCTGCACGGGATCCTTTGGAAAGGTGTAGAAGCGCAGTTCGCGGTCCCGGTGGGAGTTGCTGTAGCAGCCGGGGACGCAGCAGGTGAAGCCAGGCATGCTTAGCGGGAAGCCTACCTAGGATTTTTTTTTTGCAATCCAGTGAAATATTTTTAAATTATTTAAATATTTAGTTTTGTTTTTCTCCTCCGCGCGCTGTTATCGACCCCAGGACCTCCAGAGCGGAACTACAAGTCCCACAATGCTAACTACTTCCGGTTGTGGAACATGACGACTACTGGTGAAAAAGTAATTTACAAACGTGCCGTGTTGAACCCACTGATCTATAAACATTAATCAGTAATCTATAATCAGTGATTGAACCCCTCTGTCAAGTCAGGCCGCTGTTCCCTAATCACTTTCTCCATTCAAACGACAGTCACGTTAAAAAAAAGTCCCCCTCCAACACCCCCACGTGAACTAAAAGAAACGTCTCAAAATATATGTTATATGTATTATTTTGTTTTAATCTGTTACGTGTATTACTTTACGAATATCATTTCAATTTTATCTTGCAATTAATTACACAAGTAAAAAGAATAGTATTATTATCGTCATTTTAAATGTGTTATTTTAATTATACATGTATTCTGTGCCAAAATGCAGAGATCCGGTATAGTTTTTTTTTTACACTAAAGTGTTAAAGGAACAGAATCCACATATCAATGAATATTTGTCAAAACTGCGTTACTACTCCATACGCTCCCGCCTGCAAACGTACACAACATTATTGTATTTGACGTAAGCAACGTTAAGTGTTAAAAAAAACCCAAAAAACTACAGCTACCAGAAGCCTATAGCACGTTTTAAACGAACGTAAGGACGTCAATACGTGTATGTGAAAAAAAACATAGAATGTGGCGCGAATTAGCCAATGAATCTCTCGAACAGCAGGAGGAACTCACGCGAGCTTTTCTTGAATTTCCAGGCGGGATCGTGGTTTTAAAAACAACAGTCAAATGTACAATGACGCGCTCGCTGTGCTCTAACTGTGTTTATATTGATGCGATATACAAATAATTAAGACGTTTTGAACGTAGCACATTTTTATTTGCATCGAGGAATCATCGTCTTTCATATTCTCTGACAAAAAGAAAACGGTAATTGTTTATGCCAGATGCTTGTATGTCATTTGGGTCTAATGCGTTGTTATTTATTTATTTATTTATTTATTTTATCCATGTTTTGTCAGATCAATAAATTACCGGTACGTTTTATAACAAAAAAATTTAATCCAGTGACAATCGCTACAGGTTATGACGTCAGTCGATATTTTGCTAGTTTAGAAGAACGTCCAAACAAATAGTAACGTAATTAATAAGAAACCATAGACGACACTCAGTCTTCCGGTAGCTAGCGTACAATTCCAGTCAGTCGATGTTAATTTGTTTCTTTGCTGTAAGTTAACTTTAATAAATAACAGACAACACGCAGCCTCATTTCTTAGGATAGCTCTTGTGAGACTGTCCAGACAATTCAAATCTGTTTACTGCCAGTGCTTGGTTTACACAGTTTCTCGATTGCCGTTGTGTGACTCGCTCTCTTGTGTTTTTTTTTTTCTTTCTTAATCTTCAGGTTGAATCAAAATGAGTTCCCCAGACGAAGATGTCAGCGTGCGCACCTTGCTCAAAGCTGTGATGCGTACAGAGCCCAATCAGACTCCAGTGCGGGCAACGCGCAGGTAAGTTAACATTTATTATGAGTCATAATCGCTTGCCAGCATAGCAGGGTGGTTTAAAGCTGCCACATAGCAAGAAAAGGGCAGCAGCAGCAGAGGGCCCTACGCCCCCCCCCCCCATCCTCAGCATCTGTATTAGCTGGTCCATTTGTTCTTTTCCATCCTTTAGAGAATCAAAGTTGGAGAGTGGCCATGCTAAAAGGAGGAGTGCAAGACTGCTGAGACATGACATTGGACTCATGTCTCCCTCGATTGCCCTCCGCAGTAAACAGAAACAAAAGATACTACAGGTACGCCTTGAACTTTCTCCTTTACAAACAAAACACAACTCTGTATGTGTTCTTTTTTATATATATATAATTATTATTTTTATTTTTTTTCTGGCAGAGTGTGATCAAATCTCCACACCCTGTCAGGACTAAAAGGACTTCGAAGGTGAACAAACCATTGATCTGCCCCGGCGTGCTGGGAAACCAAGAGGAGCAGGATGAATTTACACCAAGAGGTCTTCTCCGAAGGATCATTCTAACACGTATGTGCCTTTAAACACCCCAGAAACTGGGACCTTTTTACAATCCAAAGTTGAATAGAAAAAAAATGTATATTTTTAGGCGATGCAGAAATGCATTTACTCCAAAAACCTTTGGTTAAAGCTGCTGTTAATGGAGAATTAAATTCACTGTTTTTCCTTTTGCAGAACCTGACAATTCGCTGGTGATTCCTAACAGACCTGTGAGGGATGATGACCATGATCAGGCATCCAGTCCAGGAGCTTCCAGGCCCAGGTATTCAAAACTTCATTTAGTCTGCTTATTGCTCTGTCATTGTTGCTAGCGTTGCTTTCTTCCTCTCTATGAGGTTGTGTGTGTGTTTGTGCTGCTGTATCTGCAATGATAGGGTGCCCAATCCCAGTCCTGGAGGGCCATTCCGCTGCAGGTTTAATGAGATAATTAACTGCTTCAGGGTCTGGATGGAGGTTTAATTTGTTCAGTTAAACAGTTTAGAACAGGGTAGGGAAAAAAGACCACAAGTGGAAGGGACAGTTTTGGCCACCTCTGTCTGACATGAACACAGATCCAAACAAAATGATACAGCACAGGTAAGGCATACTTTCTGTTGATTAATTGGCAGCATGACATTTGCCAAGGAATTGTCTGTTGTTGGTACTGTTTTTTTATTTTATTTATTGATGTATTTTCTCCCATCAGCACTGAGACTTTTAATGTCGATCTACCTGATCTGTCCACCGGTAATATTACTGCATTTGTCAAAGGAATCAGCAGAAAAAGACCCAAGAAAAAAATCAGCACCACTGTGTTTGAAAAAGACTTGGAAGCGACGCCACTGCAGGTAGCAGGTAGGGTTGTGTAGCTATGTGGCTCTGCAAAAATCCTGCCTCAATCTGTTACCTCATTTATTTCAGGGAAGATGTGCACTAGAACACTGATACTCACTTGTGGCTCTCTGTCAATTCCACGTCCTTAATTACTTGAACACCTGTAACATAGGTTTGGTTACCATATCCATGTGCATGGTAACCATAGATAATAATATTGTAGTTTTGGTTTGTTTTATAAAAACTGTAATACAAACTGCACATACAGTCATTTTCTAAATTTCTATTTAATTTCAGACAATCTTAACCTGAAACCATACTTTTTTTATTGCAGAAAATCAGCAGCAAGAGCCAACTGAGAACATCTCAGCTTTGTCTGCAGGCACTGCTTCATTCAGGTAATGTACTGTGGGACAATCTTGGCTTACTTGTCCACCGTGATCCTCCTGTATGAGGAAGAGTTAAAGAACTAGGGGTAGGCAACCTGGGCCCTTCCAGTCCATTGCAGGACTTTGTTCCAATCAGATCCTTTATTTAATTAACCTCCAGGTCAATTCAATAATAAAGGATCTGCTTGGAACAAAGTCCTGCAATGGAATGGTTTGGAAGTGCCAAGGTTGTCTACCCCTGGAGTAGATCCCTGCTGCTTGTGGTGTTTCTGCTCCTGTTCCTAATCCTTTTCCATGTGGCGTGTCCATTGCAGTTCCTTCAACCTGTCTCTCAAAACTCCAGTCGAGGAAGACCCCAAAAACCACGGACTGCGGCGGAGGGCCCCCAAACGCAAAGCCATCAACATCGAGGATTTTGAAGAAGGGGTGCAAAATTATTTACACAAGAAAAGTAATCATTTTTGTTTACCCAGAATGTGTTTGTTGTTTTTTTTTTTTGAAAAAGTAAAGCTGTGAGCCTGCCTTGTAAAGTATCTAAGGCGGGTGTTAATCATTTTGGAGTTTAAAAGTTCAGAATTTTGCCTAAACATTTAAGCTTTGAAAAAAACATATATGCATTATAGAAGATATAGAAAACTTAACATGGTACAATTGTGCACTCAGTGACTGCTGTTTAGGAGCTTGTATACATTTCAATATTGCTTTGTTCTTTTCTCCAACTGAAAACAGTGGCAGGTCTGGAAAAAAGTTGCGTGGACCCCCAGAAAGTGCTCTGCGAGACGCCTGGCATGGAGAAATTCACTCTGGGTCTCAGTGCTGCCCTGCCCCCGGATCTGACGGAGATCGCTTTCAACAACACTGAACTCTTTGAACCGCCTTTCTACAAGTCCCCTAACCTTGCTGGACGGAATACCCCTGCAATGCACACGGCCTCCCTGCATTCAATCAAAGGCGCTGATAGTATAGAGGAGGAGGAGGAGGAGGAGGAGGAGGAGGAGGAGGAGGAGGAGGAGGAGGAGGAGGAAGGGGTGAGGCGGCCATCTGAAGTTGGCATGGAGCTGGACAGAGAAGTGGAGGAGGAAGATGAAAAAGGGGTGAGGCAGCCATCTGAGGTCAGGATGGAGAGAGAGGAGGAGGAGGGAGAAGGGGTGAGGCAACCATCTGAGATCGAGATGGAGACAGAAGTGGAGGGAGAAGGGGTGAGGCAACCATCTGAGATTGGGATGAAGATGGTGGAGGAAGAGGGGGATGAGAAAGTAGATGTTGCAGATGGGGATGAAGAGGGAGAAGAGAAGGTAGATGATATACATAAAGATGAGAACCAGACCAAAGAACAAGAGGAGGAGGAGCAGGAGGAGGTAATAGATGATAGCGAGGATGAAGAGGTAGCAGAGGAGAGAGAAGTTGGGGAAGAGGAAGAAAGAGAATCGGTCCTGGATGAACCTGAAAACATGGAAACGGAGCACACAGAGAGGAGAGCCACTCGTTCACAGACTGAAGTGAAGGAAATGGGTGTTGACTCGATGTACGGAGGAAAAGAATACAGTGGCAGCTTCACTGGGGACGGGGGAGATCTGGGTAAAGGTAACCTCATTTTTTTATTTATGCATGTATTTATAGGTTCCTCCTGAGTGAACAGCATTATCTACCACATGTATTTTCAAATGGATCTTTGTAGATTGCATACATTTTATTGTATTTCATATGAGATTACACAAGATCCATCTTCTATTGATAATGGGGTAACCAAACGTAACTGGCAACTAGTCAGCAAACTTCATTATATAGTCAGTGTCTCGGACTGTTACTTCAATAAGGGGATATTACCGACCTGAAAAGTGCAATACACTTCAGGGATGAATGGGTCTGTCCAAAATAGACCCAGCCTGGAAGAGGATTAATACTTTATAAATAAATTAAGGAGATGTGTTAACTTTTTCATGTTGTTTCAGAATTTGAGAGCCCTGCAGCTTCTAGTCAGATTGACAGGCAGCCTGAATCTGCAGTTCACATATTCCAGCATGCTGAGCAGAGGAGTGCAAGCCAGGCTGGGGGTCCCACGTATTCAGTGAACGATCCCACCAATACCATTTCATTGAACCAGACGCCGTTTACCCCTGGTGTGGAACCAAGCACACCGTTTGCAGCTGAGGCATCTGAGCGTGGAAGAGCAAATGCTCCAGAGACACCTCGCGAATCTGAGAGGCTGAGTAGCCCAACCTCAGGAGGGGCCTCTGCCCAAGAGACCCCACAAACATCTGCTGGAGGGGCCTTGGGGGCTGAGGAGGAGGAGGAGGAGGACGAAGATGATGATGAAGAAGCGTTAGCGAGCGATGGAGCGGAGAGCGTAGGTAAGGAGTGGCACATTTTCCAATTACATTTCCAGTATAGAACCATTCATGCTACAGAAACCAAGGGCAACTGTCAAATGAAACTGTAGAAACAGTACAGTGCCCATGACTTACTGCTCAGCCTGAATATAAACTATACCTTGTGTAGACCGAATGCTATACTGTGCGTCTGCATATAATTAATATATATATTTAACTTTTTATTTTTTTGTATGTATACAGAGCTCTCTTTGAAAACGCCAGCTTTCCTGCGCACCAAGAAATCTGTTGAAACACCTGCTTCCAGCCTGTCCACACCTCGTTTTCTCAAGGGAAAAGCTGCAAGGTGAGTAGCTGGTTTACATGATTCAGTTGAGTACTGCCACTGCAGTCCATTCATGCACACCAGGTGTCACTGCAGCTTACTGTTTTAAGAATGAATACAGAATGAAAGCTAGTCGCTTGAGGGAAATCGGCAGAGTACCTGAATCCTTTATATTTCTCTTTCAGTAAGTCTCTGCCGTCGGCTGAGAAGGCGAAGAAGCCCCAGCAGAAAAGAAATAAAGTGGGGAAAGCAGACAAGGCGCCTGGGCTGCCGAAAAGCTTAGTCAATTCTGTCTTCTCACACTTTGCCAAGACGACGGTGTCCCGAGACACCTACCCCATTCTGCAGCAGTGGTAAGGCTTTCTTTTAATTAAAGCTGGCATCAATATTGCACACTGATGTTTTGCAAAACAGTTACTACAAGACAGGAGGTTATAGAGAGTTGAGCAGGATTTCCAGAGCTCGTGTGTTATGTAGTGTAAAACCTGAACTTTTATTTTCCTCTGCAGTATGGACAAATATTTTGACCGTCTCTCTGATGACCTGGAGGCATACGCCAGCCATGCTAAAAGAAAGACCATCGAATTGGCTGATGTGGAGCTTCTCCTTAAGAGGTACGTGGCAGTGAATATCTATCAGGGGAGCTGTTTTTAAAGAGCTTGCAAGCTTTCATTTTATAATTAATACAGATGTTTTGCAAATTAAAAGCAACAATTTAAATGGCATGCTGTATATTAATATAACATACATTAGTATGGGGCAAAATAATTAAAATAGCTGAGCCCTCATTAACCTATTGTAGATCAGGGTTTGTGGACTGCCCCTTGTTCTTTTATATGTGAAGCACTCTGATGTGAACACATGAAGGGTGCTGTATAAAGATAGACAGATACAGCACACCCATCAGTCTTTTTAATACTGGACCAGCTCCTGTGAAGGATTTTAAATGGGAGGTTTGATGTAAAAGTAATTGCAGTAGCTGTTGGCATTCTCTCTTTGCTCTTGCAGGCAGGGGTTTGTTTCTGACAAGATGCCCTTGAAAGTGCTGATTGAGCGCCATCTTCCCATGGAATACAGGAAGCTGCTGATACCTGTGGCTACCAGTGGGAATCGGGTGATTCCCAAGATGTAACTCTCTCCACGTTGGGCTTTATCCACAAGCTGTTAGTCACCCCTGTAACAATTGGTCCTGTTGGTGTTCCGCAGCCAATGCTTTCTGACTTACTTTTTTTGTTTTGTTTTAAAGAATATGATTCAGACTTCTTGCCTCTGCGCCAGTTCTTCATTTATGTTGTCTTGTCTATTTTAAATGTATTTTTAAAATTATTATTACTATTGCCAGGCATTGTGTATAATTGTAATTGGAAATGCAATAAAGATTAGAATAATTGTGTCTGATTTAAATTATTATTGATGCGCTGAAACAGGATGAAATATGTTTTGCAGATGTAGATTATATTTTACAGAGAGAGAATTGGCACTGGAGCAGAGTCCTGCTGTGAGTTTGTTAGTCTTCTTTTGGCCCAGGCCCCGTCCACTTGATGTCTGCAGCTAAGAGCCGTTGCATGGCTGAGTTCACATTCACAGGGGCAGCCTGCTCCAAGTCCTCCTTCTCTGTCTGGAAAGCCAGACAGATGTATCTTTCCACAGTCTGGATCCACAGTGAGGTCGATGCTTTGAAAGACAGTCCTCAGGTCAGCGACTTTAACCTCCCTGTTCAAATAATTAGAAAAAGTATATATCCTATTGTACATTTACAGTTCAATCCTGATCTAGTCCATATAAGTTGGAAGAAAAATGTAAAACTATTCTTACTTAAAAATATATATATATATTTTTTGGTAAATAAATTAATATTGACATCTTGTTTTGTTTTTTTTTAATTCAAGAGGAATATTCTGTCTGCTTGGGAATTAGGTTAGAAATACTGAATTGCAGCTAAATAAGAGTGCGTACGTCCTGCTGCCCAGCTCCTTTGTGCGCGCTACGAGATACTGCTTTTATGCAGTTGTCGGTTTTCTCAACAACGTAAGGAAATTCCCGACTTTATCTTCAGCAAACTGCAGAGAACAATATACTGTATTTTCCTTTACAGCAACTCTCAAGAGAATTAAAGGTGGTGGGTGTGCTTCTGAGGATTTCACAGCAGGCTTTAATTTAAACGAGTTCATGTCTGCATAGTCTTGTATAATAAATACAGAGGATCAAAAGAAACTTATCACTATTATAACACATTTATTTCGGAAAGAAAAGGTATATAAATGATGGACATTGACGAAATGTGTTTGTTTTCTTTTTAATCACTCGATCATTCATCCTTGACCATGACTATGCCTGAAGCATATGCACTTAATCACCTGATTAGTGAGACAGTTGATTGGACGCTGGATATGGAGTGATTTCAGGTGTTGAATTGCAAGCTTGAACAAAAGCAATAAAGAATCGCAGACAAAAAGCAATATGCCACGTCTGTCAAGACAGCAGCGCCTTTATGATCAAATATAAGTGATATGTTTCTTTTGATGCTCAAATATAAGTGATACATTTCTTTTGATGCTCAGTATATATTGTGGTTAGAGCTTGTTTAGATTTGACCAGGACCTGAGCTGTGCTTGTAAGATCCTAGCAGAACGGGTCTATTACAACTGTAATTGTGTCATTTGTAATAGGCGGCTGTGTGGTCCAGTGGTGAAAGAAAATGGCTTGTAACCAGGAGGTCCCTGGTTCAAATCTGGGCTCAGCCACTGACTCATTGTGTGACCTTCAGCATGTCACCTAACCTTGTGCTCTGTCTTTCGGGTGAGATGTTGTTGTAAGTGACTCTGCAGCTGATGCATAGTTCACACACCCTAGTTTCTGTAAGTTGTCTTGGATTAAGGCGTCTGCTAAATAAATAATAATAATTGCATTGTAATTGTAATTGATTCTAGTCCAGCTGCAAGCTGTTTAGAACACAAGACTTCATAGTTGATGGAGTTCAAATCCTCCAAGCCGTGCCGATTCATCTCACCTGAATTTGTCTTTGCTCAGGAAGCCCTTCTCTGAGGAATCGCTGTGCATCAGTTCTTTTAACATGTGAGAGATCAGGTGAATCTGGCTGTGATACACACCTTTATCCACCTGAAACAACCACACAAGCATGTCATCTTTCAGCACAGTGACAGGGTCACCGTCTGGGCTGGGCTGTAAGTGCAAAGGCAGTGGCACCTTTGCTTTGTTTCTTGGTAGTTAAAGAAAGAAAACATGAACCCACCTTTCCTCTCAGGATGTTGAAGAAGAGGTTGATGAAGTCATCGTCCCTGTAAAGCCTACAGCCCTCCCGGATGCATTCTATGTGTAACAAATTATAGTTCAATAAGTGTTCAATACTGTTTCTGCTTAGATCATTAGTAACCATGCTGAGTAACTATTCCAGCCATCTTCAAGCTGGCTTTGTCAATTGAGCTCTTTGGAAAAGAACACCTTGGGATGTGCAGCTGTAATTACTGTTCCCTTTGAAAGTGTTATTTGTGCATAAAAAACGGTGGTGAAAGCTGTGAATATGGACCAAAAGATAGTATGAACTGACCTCCTGGTTACAGGCCCTTTAACCACTGCACCACACAGCCTCCTATATATAACACATCTATAATAAATACATAAACACACCATTTCAGAAACGCCTTAATAAATAGGGCAATAAATACTTGGTTAGTTTCTTATCAATAACCATAGTGATTTGGTCAGGTCACTATAGATTAGATGGTCAACTACAGTACTTGTGTATATATATATATATATATATATATATATATATATATATATATATATATATATATATATATAGCTCTTCAATTCTAAAAAATATATATATATATTTTAAATCATAGAATATGTACAGTTGAATGATGTAGCCAGTGCTAATGCAATCTTCACAAACACGATTGCACTGAGTATTTCAGCTGTTAGAAGAAACTTTTAAAAAATTTAAATAATCTCCACAAAATTAGAGTCTTGCCTTTCCGACACTTGCTGTAACGTTAGTAACTTGCCATCTTTCTGCATCGTGCCCTTTGAAAACTTTGGAAACCATTTAATGCACAAACTAAACATGTTCACGGTCCTTGCATTTGCCTTCAGTTTAATGTGAATGTAAACTGGACGCTTTGTTTGTGTACAGTGTGTTGTCATGGAGATCGAAGCCCGCCCCCTCGGAAGGACCTCTCTGGGTCTTTGTGGTGTCCACAGCGAAATATTAAGTAAACAAAGATTTTGAATTGAGATTCAATCGTACTGAAATATATAATGTATACTAAATCGCATTAATATGATTTAAACAAAAACGACAAACCTGCAATGTGCAATTGTCTTTTTATTTGAAAGGATGGGTTATTTTTGCGTTACTGACAACAGCTAAATCTGCTAATCTCAACATTCATACACGATAAAGGTCTATAACTGAAGCCCATTGTGTTCAGAGACGTGTATGACTGCATTTAAAAGCTACAATATATGATTTATACAATTCTCAAAACACCTCTGCTTCGCACAGTTCCCTTGGTATATGTAGTTCTTTTTTAATTAATGTACGTTTTCAAACTACAAATCCCCAAACCTCTTTGGACCATGGTCGTTTGCCCAGGGGTGTTATGGGGCTTGTAGTGAATTAGGGCGACTCGGGTTAACCCGTTTAGCATGCGTAGAGGGGAACGCAGATCTGCAGAACTACATTTTCACCTCCTCCTCACGCGTGAGAGCCACAGGATGAGATCTCGCAAGGGTTTGTGGAAGTTGTAGTTGCTAGACTTCCCCCAAATCACTAGAAAGCATTGCACACGCCGAAGTAAGAAACTACAACTCCCATTACCCACCCTTACTGCCCAAGTGTCGAAGCATTGGTTATCTGGGGATATCGTACTGCTGTGTCTCTGTATTTCTCTCCCTCTCTTTCTGCGGATTGACACAATACAGTCACAAAATAAATACAAAAAAAAAAAAAACTTAAAACATTAAAGCCAAAAGATGGCGGAGTTGGGAGCGGGGAGCCTGCACGGGGGGGATCTCGCTTTCAATTACCAGGAGCGAGAGCTTAACGAGCGATTGAAGCGGCTGTACCCGGCCGTGAACGAGGAAGAGACCCCTTTACCCCGGTCCTGGAGCCCCAAGGATAAATACAGCTACATCGGGCTGTCACAGAACAACCTGCGGGTGCATTACAAAGGTATATACGTGTCGCATTATTAACATGGTCAGTCCTATAACCGGGCCAGGACTGTCCACAGGGCTTTTCGAGTTGTGCAGGGTATTTATGAGATAATCAGTATGCAGTCGCTCACATCTAGTTTGATCTGCTTTTCGTGCCCCTTGCTTTGTTTCACAAAAGGAATGCCAGGCAGCAGTCTTGAGTGTGTGTATTGACAGTGGAATGTGGCGGCTCAGCCTGTCCGCATTATTCACAGTGTTCTGAATGAAGACGACAGGGTTAGAGATTTCGAATTTGAAATGCATGACATCTTTTATTTGTACAGCCTGCGCTATTTTTATAATCAGGGTCAGAAGAAAAACAAAATGCCCGAGCTCCACCCCCCCAACTCCCCCAGCACCACCACGACCAAAACAAAAACATGACCATCGCTTGATAGCTTGTTGAACTCGTGACCGACTGCAGAAAACGATTCTAGCACTGTTTGCGTTTGTGTGCATTGAACAATGCAGGAGTGCTGGCACAGTGATGTGAACAGTGTGTGTGTGTGTGTGTGTGTGTGTGTGTTTATTTTATGGATGATGTATATGCTGTGTTACGGGGACAGAACAGGAATCCGTAATGATCTTGTTTTTGGCATTGCATGGCTACACATAACAGGGTTTAGATGTGCATTGTCTCAGGCAGTGTGTGATTGTGGCGGACTGGTATTGTGTTGAATTTGTGGTAGTTCCAGGTTTTACAAGGAGCTCGTTTAGCCACAGTGCATAGGTAACAAGCTCAGGGGTCTTATTAAACTCCTAGTAAAACCAGGAATGGATCAAACGTCTATGCAATAGGTCTTATCCTGCCGTACTTATTCTGCCCATACTAAATGCCTTTTAGTTTGAAACAATACTGGAACTTGAGTGTTTGTTTGTTTTTAGCAGTTGAGCCCCAGAGTGATTGGCTCAGATGATCTTAAATCTGAGAAGTTGAGAATTCCATGTCACGGAAAAAAAGGAAAACCGTAATATCAGGCTGTGTTGTATTTATTGGCTGGGAATGTTATTTAATATGTTGTGAGTTGATACAGTATTTTTACTGTAACTATACCAAATGACTTCTATTCTCAGCAGCACAATGCTTAAGTGACTAGATGACGACATTTAGGCAATGTGGGTTGCATCTGGTTTTGTGAGTGTGTTTTGAATATGCTGATCAGGGGTGAAAGTACAGCTTCCTTTGTTAAACTGAGGTCAGCAGTGACCCTGAACTTGAACATTCCACACCCTGCTGTTTTTTTTCTAGCGTGGTATTGAGTTATGTAATGCGCTTCATTAACATTGTTCGGGGGGCTTCAGTTGCGTTTCTCATGCTTTCTGGGCTGTGTATGAGCAGGTGTGCACTGTGTTACAACAACAATGAAGTCACAGTATCTGCTGAGTGGGTTTTAACGTGAGCAGTGTGGTAGGGTTAGCATCTGTATCCTCTGAGCTCTCAAAGCACCTCTGTTTGTAGCCAGCTGGGGACTGTGATTTGTGATTGCCTAATGCCAGTTCTCACTGAACACTGAAGATGGCTGTTTCAATTAAAAAGTGTTATACTTTGTATAAAATGATCCTAAACCCAAACACCAAGACGCATTTTGAAAGGCAAATCAGCTTCACATTAATCCAAGTGCATTTGCCTTTATTCGAGTTGTTTTGGGTAATCCAGCCGTTCTGGAGATCAGCTAATGATTGACTATTTATCAATGAACATCTAACTGGGACTGTTCTAGTTGATCTTAATCACTGCCAGTCTAAGTACTTGCAACATTTAGATCACCAGCCTACTGTCAGGTTAGAGACTTGTAAAGACAGTACTGTAGATACCTTAGAGACTCACCCTCACTGGTAGAGATACAGGGATGACAACAAGACTCCCATTGCATAGCAGTTTAATCCATCCCTTTAGTATGACAAACCTGAACTTACCTGTGCACTGGCTAATCAAGCTCTGAGTAAAGCCTGGAATTGGTGAAACTGGTATGCAGTTGGAGTCTTATTTCCACCCCTGATACGTTAGATTGAACTTGCTACACAGAGTGTGCTCTATTTTAACAATCTAATGACTGGCGGTGTTTAGACCCACTGCTGTTTTGGTCAGTTGAATACACACTGTTTTTTGTTTATTTGATCATGATGAGATCAATCTCTCTTCTTGATTTCTAGAAAGACAACTCTAGTGAAGGCACTGTGTCAGGATTAAATTGACAGCCTTTATATTGTAGCATTGTTATATTTATCTACAATACTGTTCAAAATGGGTTTTGAATTTCAGACTCTCGCTCATTGATATTTTACAGCAGGATTTTTTTTGTTTTAATGTACCAGCAAGTCTGCGTTGTCTGTTAGTCAGACACGGCTGAAACTGTCTTCTAAATATCAGCACAGTTTGTTGGCAAGCACGTCCTATCTGAACAATACCGGCTGTGCTTTTAAGAGGAGACCCTTAAACACTAAGAAAACTAGGGATCACATTTATGCAGCCATTAGGGAGCTCTACAAAATGGTTCTCCGAAGTGTGTGTTGTTTGCATGTGCAGCTCCAGGTCTCCTCTCCTGGCTGCGTTGGCTATTCCTCTCAATGTCTGACATTTGAATTCACAAGATGAGCTCATCTTAAAGGGGTGGCGCCCCTTTTTTTCCTCCAGAGGGAGAAAGATCTGGCAAATGCATTTTCACCTGGATTAGTGCAGAGGATTGTCAAGGCCAGGGACTTTTGAGGAAGCTGGATCTCCATGTTCCTGTGCGTTTCGTTTTTGATAGTGGTGACGTTTACTCTACTCTGGCTGCTGTTCATATCCTTTTTCATAAAGTTTATTGTGTTCTGCTTTCACTGTTACCCAGTGACTGTGTGTCGAGGGTGGAGGATCCTTTCTGTGCGCTTATGCATGCATCTACACATTTAGCTATATCTTGAGAGCTACCCATCTGAAAATTGGCATGGGCATTCCTTTGGTCATAATTCCCTACTGTTGCTTCACCAGCTTCTGATGTGTTTAGCAAGGCTTCCTGGACATTGTGTTACAAAGTCCTTCCTCACTGAAAAGTGACTTCCCTGCGTGTGGTCTCACTGCTCGCTAGACCCTGGATTGGGTATGTTTTTCCTGGTGTTCCTGTAGTGCTGCGCTGTGTTATTTACCCTTGCCAGGATCCACTGTACTACATACACGTTACTGAAACTGCCTTTTTCAGAAAAGTTAGCTGGGTTTATGCAACTGTGAGTGATTTAATGAAAGGGTTTCAGGACCTTTAGTGAATCTTAAGATGCTTCACAAGCTGATTAAACCCTGTTGCTTTGTTGCTGTTGTTGCAAGCTGGGCAGTCATTTGTTTAGCCAATCAGTGTATTAATGTCACCCAGCAGTGGTAGAGGATGACTAAGAACTGACGGAGAGAGAGAGAAGGGTTGGACTGCTACACCCATGTGGGTAACGCAATACAGTGGTGCTATACTAACTAAACCCTGCCTTTCTGAGTATTCAAGGCGAATGAACCAAAACCTGAAAATCAAGCGTTGGGGAGATGCTAGAGCAGAGTTCACTTAGTGTGTCAATAGGAAGGTCTGTGTCCGTGTGAGAATTAATCTGTGTGCTCTGCACCGCAGCCTGGGTTCCAGTGTCATTGGGTCAGCTATACCTGACACAATGACACTGGAACACAGAGAGCCATCTCTAACTACACCTCCCCCAGACCGGCCAGCTCAGCTATACCTGACACAATGACACTGGAACACAGAGAGCCATCTCTAACTACACCTCCCCCAGACCAGCCAGCTCAGCTATACCTGACACAATGACACTGGAACACAGAGAGCCATCTCTAACTACACCTCCCCCAGACCGGCCAGCTCAGCTATACCTGACACAATGACACTGGAACACAGAGAGCCATCTCTAACTACACCTCCCCCAGACCAGCCAGCTCAGCTATACCTGACACAATGACACTGGAACACAGAGAGCTATCTCTAACTACACCTCCCCCAGACCGGCCAGCTCAGCTATACCTGACACAATGACACTGGAACACAGAGAGCCATCTCTAACTACACCTCCCCCAGACCAGCCAGCTCAGCTATACCTGACACAATGACACTGGAACACAGAGAGCCATCTCTAACTACACCTCCCCCAGACCAGCCAGCTCGGCTATACCTGACACAATGACACTGGAACACAGAGAGCCATCTCTAACTACACCTCCCCCAGACCGGCCAGCTCAGCTATACCTGACACAATGACACTGGAACACAGAGAGCCATCTCTAACTACACCTCCCCAGACCGGCCAGCTCAGCTATACCTGACACAATGACACTGGAACACAGAGAGCCATCTCTAACTACACCTCCCCCAGACCGGCCAGCTCAGCTATACCTGACACAATGACACTGGAACGCAGAGAGCCATCTCTAACTACACCTCCCCCAGACCAGCCAGCTCAGCTATACCTGACACAATGACACTGGAACACAGAGAGCCATCTCTAACTACACCTCCCCAGACCGGCCAGCTCAGCTATACCTGACACAATGACACTGGAACACAGAGAGCCATCTCTAACTACACCTCCCCAGACCGGCCAGCTCAGCTATACCTGACACAATGACACTGGAACGCAGAGAGCCATCTCTAACTACACCTCCCCAGACCGGCCAGCTCAGCTATACTTGGGGAGAGGCAGTGGAAACGAAGTATTAAGTTAAAACCAGGACTGGCTCAAACTGCTATGCAATGGGAGTCTTATTTCCATCCCTGCTTTGATCTGGTTAAATTGCTCTTTCGGCTCTAAGCAATGTGTCCATGCGCACAGCACACAGCACACAGCACCAGCCATGTTTAACACCTGTGCCTACCAGAGCTGGGCTGTGCAGGCTGGCCAGCAAGGTGATCAGAGTGGCCAGTAAGGTGATCATGTGCTTTGTGTTTTCCGATCATGCAGGTCACGGGAAGAATCACAAGGATGCCGCGTCAGTCCGGGCGACTCACCCCATCCCGGCCGCCTGTGGGATCTACTACTTCGAGGTGAAGATTGTCAGCAAGGGCAGAGACGGGTAAGGGCTTTATTTGCTTTGTTCAGTTATGATCAACAATACAGCAGTGCCTGTAGCTCTTATATATGAGATCCAACTCCGCTGTAATAGGAACAGTAGGCATCCACCAGGTTAGGTTAGACTCCTGCTTCAGCTAGAAATAGCCAAGCCAGCCAAGCACCCATTCAATTGCTCCTTGACTCCCTTGGGTGCAGTTATTTATTGTAGTGTCCAGTTACTTCATTAAGACTCCGGCTGACTCACTTGCTCATCTGTGTACCTTTCTCATTGATTTCAGATACATGGGAATAGGGCTGTCAGCGCAAGGAGTCAACATGAACAGACTGCCTGGTGAGTCAGTGACGGGGGGGCCCATTGAAGTTTAGCCATGGTTATACAATGGAATTACCATAGTTTACCATGTTGTGTGTGTGTGTTTTTTTGTGTTTTTTTTTTTATAAATAGGCTTTACTATACCTTTCAGTGCTTGTCTGTGTTTTCACTATGCTTGGTTACACTGTGCTGTGCTTTTACAGTGGGAGACTTTCCTAAGGGTAGGGTAGGGTAGGAATCGCTCGGAGGGGAAATAAACAAAACATGCTTCGTATTACTGACCCTTACAGCCCTGCACCAGGTTTGGTCCTACAGTATGTTAAACCTGATGTAGTTATAATATATTATAATATTCTATGAAAAGCATGTGGCACTTTTAACTCCTGAACACCTTGCTGGATTGAGCTAATAATGCACACGCACTGCCAGGATGGAAATACGAGCTGAAAATGCACACACTACAGTATCACCCATTCCAGGTTTTAATATGAGCTTGATTAGCCACAGCATATAATTAACAAGTTGAGGTGTGTCTTATTAAACATGGAGTAAAACCAGGAATGGATGTAACTGCTATGCAACAGGAGTGGTTTTTTCCATCCCTGCACTGCTTTATAATGGTAGGTGAAAGAAACTGGCCAGTTACAGCTTTTAATACTAAACCACTCCCCCCTCAAAATCCCCCGAAATGGCTGGCTATTAAATCACATTAATGTGTTCTTCCATCTATTGCCTCAGGCAAACCCCTTCTACTGTAGTTCCTACTAGTCTGTATCACTTTAATGGAGGGGCTGTAGCATCCATAATCTACAATACTGATTTACATGCAGACAGGGCCGGATTAACACATAGGCAAACTAGGCATGTGCGTAGGGCCCGATCTCAAGGGGGCCCCCAAACGGTTATGCATTTTCTTTTTTTTTTTTCTTTTTTTTTTTTTTACATATACAGATTTGCGCCCCAACTGGAAAACACTTCACTCACTGACATTCAAACCGAGGCGTGCGTCCCAAAAACAAATTGTTCTGACATGTGTTTCGCAGATTTCTGTATCCCTGTAGAATTCTGTATCCCCACATGATTCCTTGTCGGTGCAGATGCAGTTTTTCAAAGATCGCTGGATGTGCACGCGCGATATTCCTGTGCCCGAGTCCCGCTGTGTTCTCAAGCTCTGCCACTGAGTTCTGCTGCAGCTTGCAACAAATATTGAAAACAAAATAAAACAGCACATTTAACACCACTGATTTTCTAGATATACAGTACGTTCAGCCTCCTGCGTTGCTCAATACATGAAACCCGTGATTAAACTTGTTCTTTCTTTTTAAACACATTTTCATTTTATTACATGTAAATACTGTTCAGAAACATCAAGCGTTCACGTCTAGCGATCTTTGAAAAAATGCAGCTGTGTTGGTGTGGAATTCTATAGGGTACAGAAATCAACCATATGTAACACCTAAACTTACTTGTATGCCAAAACATTGATGATTTCTCAGCTCTGGAGAAAAGGGTATTTCTTTCATGAAGCGAATCAAACCCCACCCGATCAACAAAAAAAACAAGGAAACATTATTGCCGATTTTGCGTGCAGTAAACTAACATATTTCACTACACAACACAACTGTTTATTTTCGTGGAGCTACCGTTACAAAAGTTTGAGCACCCTTCTATATATTACCTTTTTTCAACGTCATATGGTGTTCTTTGTTTGTTTGAACGGTTGCCTTTTTATTCAGTAAATCAGTAGAAGTCGTTGTAAAGCTGTGCTGCAGGATTTCACGCAGGCTTCAGTTTTTTCCGGTTTTATTCTGAAATTTATTTAGGACATCCCCTATAGTTTAATTTTCTGTCAGATTAATTCAGTCGTTCATAATAACTTAACACTGAGAATTATAGCTGTTGTAAAAGGGTGGAGGGCTAGTTATAATGTATATAGAGGTGTGTGTATGTATATGTATGTATGTATGTATGTTTGTATGTATATGTATGTATGTGTGTGTGTGGCTATTTGTTCAGAGGTAGGGGGCTCGCATGTGTATGCTTGCCTAGGGTCCAGTGATGGGTTAATCCTGCCTTGCGTGCAGAGCTGCGCACAGTATGGACCAGAACCACCGTGTTTAATGCTGTAGCGCTTTCATTGGCTGTATTGGTTTGGTTGTGTATCATCTGCATGAAGTACTGTACCTTCAAGAAGAGGTTTGTCTTATGGAAAGGAAAGTGAATGTTTAGAGAGACTCGTATAGACTTTCTAGGTCTGCCTGCGAATGAGACTTTGTCTCCTGTCACTAGGAGGTCACATGCAGATTAGCCTCTCCGGGGGATTTGTTAACATTATTAGCTCGGCTCTCACGCGGACTCGTGTTGAACACATTGCACAGGCTGGATGGCAGCGCTCACTCGCTCACTGTAGCTAGCAAGTTGTTTTTCTCTTAAAGCAACAGCATGATTTAAAAATATATATATAATATATATATATATATATATATATATATATATATATATATATATATATATTGGTTTACCCTCATGTTTAAATGTAATCTTTGAAGAGATGTGATGTGTTTGTTAGATGGGGAATATTTAAGTTTAATAAACTTTCCCTTGTTCATCATTTGCTAAGCTTTTGGTGATACAGATGTTGGCAGGCTGTCACCTCATTCCTATGAAGCTAGTGGGACACTGTGTTACTTGTGCAATGTTTGAACAGCACGTGATCACAAAAAACAAAATGTGCTAGAATCCAAGTCTCCCACACAGCTGGCATGGTTAGCATGGCTTCCTCAAAGGAGCTTGTGATTGAAGCCTGAACAGTGTGCATACTGACTGGACTTAAAGAAATACCCTGGAAAATGAGCATTTCTGTATGGAAATTGTAAGATTGTTGAAGAGCCCCTGTCTCAGGAGAGAGGGTGCAGCAGAGCCCCCGTGCCCTGCTCTGGGCCAGTGCTGGATGGACTCAGTGTTGTGGGCAGAGCTGCTTTCAATTTATCAACATGCTGACATGCTTATTTTTTTTAATTGTTTTGTTTTTGTTTGTTAACATTACAAATGCACTTAGACATTTTTCAATGGTTAAATGTGTTTTAAGGATAATGTTTAAACTTAAAAGTTTAGGATAAAAAAACAAAAACCAGATCCCCACTGGAATGCATGCAGTACTGTCGGTCAGTGTTATTGAAGTTGGGGCCTCCATGTGATGAGTGTAGGATGTGACTCCTCCCAGGCATTCAGCATCACAGTCAGGATTGAGCACCGTGCATCATCACGCTCTGCAAACACGCTGCTGAGAATCTATTCTTGCACTCGCTGTTTCTTTAGGAGTAGATTGATGAAATGAGCTTGCGGTTTAATAGAAAATGCCTGTCTGAAGACAATTTGGGTTGTTAGCACTGTGTAAAAACAAAAGGCGAAAGGCGCATGAAACCATATCTTAATTTTTGTTGTTGGCTCCTTGATTTGTCATGGCAGCTTATCCCCGCAAGTGTTTTGTCTGGCTGGATGAGACAGCACGCAGACACTCTTCAGCAGTATCAATGCTTTTCTTTATCTTCCCTGGGAAATAGGAATACCCCCTTATTTCATGGCTCTTGATGTTAGCTAACAAAGTTAAAGGGAGGTTTAATGATCGTGTGTGTGTGTGGCTTGATGGTTGGAGACACAGGACTGGGAGACTTTACTTTTCCAGATCTCTGGACATCTCCAGCTTAAAGACATTAATGTCCCCTCTAGATGACTCATCCAGTCCAGGTCTTTGTTCCATTCAATTAAACTTCTATCCAGTTCCAAAAGCAGTTTCTGTAGTTGTATCATAATACCTGTAAAACCAGTCTAGGACCTGGAAGACACACTACCGCTTCATTATTGTGTTTCCTTTTGTGAGCTGGGCGCGAACCGGCGACCTTGCACACCGCAAACAAGCATCATAACCACTATGCAAAAGATCAGCCGGGCTTGACTGCTGGTAAAGTACAGTGATCCCAAGAAATCAGGACAGAGAAATGGGGACGTGCCAAGGGCAGGGAATCCCTTCACAGTAACGTGAATCTTGTTTGTTCAGAGCTCTGCGACTGCCTATCTGTCTGTCAGGCTGTGCGTCCACTCTGCTCTGCGCTGGGGGGTGATTTCAGTGTGTGTCAGGCTGTGAGTCCACTCTGCACTGCGCTGGAGGATGATTTCAGTGTGTGTCAGGCTGTGAGTCCACTCTGCACTGCACTGGAGGATGATTTCAGTGTGTGTCAGGCTGCGAGTCCACTCTGCTCTGTGCTGGGGGATGATTTCAGTGTGTGTCAGGCTGTGAGTCCACTCTGCACTGCGCTGGAGGATGATTTCAGTGTGTGTCAGGCTGCGAGTCCACTCTGCACTGCGCTGGGGGATGATTTCAGTGTGTGTCAGGCTGTGAGTCCACTCTGCACTGCGCTGGAGGATGATTTCAGTGTGTGTCAGGCTGCGAGTCCACTCTGCACTGTGCTGGGGGATGATTTCAGTGTGTGTCAGGCTGTGAGTCCACTCTGCACTGCACTGGAGGATGATTTCAGTGTGTGTCAGGCTGTGAGTCCACTCTGCACTGCGCTGGAGGATGATTTCAGTGTGTGTCAGGCTGCGAGTCCACTCTGCACTGCGCTGGAGGATGATTTCAGTGTGTGTCAGGCTGCGAGTCCACTCTGCTCTGTGCTGGGGGATGATTTCAGTGTGTGTCAGGCTGCGAGTCCACTCTGCACTGCGCTGGAGGATGATTTCAGTGTGTGTCAGGCTGCGAGTCCACTCTGCACTGCGCTGGAGGATGATTTCAGTGTGTGTCAGGCTGCGAGTCCACTCTGCTCTGTGCTGGGGGATGATTTCAGTGTGTGTCAGGCTGTGAGTCCACTCTGCACTGCACTGGAGGATGATTTCAGTGTGTGTCAGGCTGTGAGTCCACTCTGCACTGCGCTGGAGGATGATTTCAGTGTGTGTCAGGCTGCGAGTCCACTCTGCACTGCGCTGGAGGATGATTTCAGTGTGTGTCAGGCTGTGAGTCCACTCTGCACTGCGCTGGAGGATGATTTCAGTGTGTGTCAGGCTGTGAGTCCACTCTGCTCTGTGCTGGGGGATGATTTCAGTGTGTGTCAGGCGTCCACTCTGCTCTGTGCTGGGGGATGATTTCAGTGTGTGTCAGGCTGTGAGTCCACTCTGCACTGCACTGGAGGATGATTTCAGTGTGTGTCAGGCTGTGAGTCCACTCTGCTCTGTGCTGGGGGATGATTTCAGTGTGTGTCAGGCTGTGAGTCCACTCTGCTCTGCGCTGGAGGATGATTTCAGTGTGTGTCAGGCGTCCACTCTGCACTGTGCTGGGGGATGATTTCAGTGTGTGTCAGGCTGCGAGTCCACTCTGCACTGCGCTGGAGGATGATTTCAGTGTGTGTCAGGCTGTGAGTCCACTCTGCTCTGTGCTGGGGGATGATTTCAGTGTGTGTCAGGCTGCGAGTCCACTCTGCACTGTGCTGGGGGATGATTTCAGTGTGTGTCAGGCTGTGAGTCCACTCTGCTCTGTGCTGGGGGATGATTTCAGTGTGTGTCAGGCGTCCACTCTGCACTGTGCTGGGGGATGATTTCAGTGTGTGTCAGGCTGTGAGTCCACTCTGCACTGTGCTGGGGGATGATTTCAGTGTGTGTCAGGCTGTGAGTCCACTCTGCACTGTGCTGGGGGGTGATTTCAGTGTGTGTCAGGCTGCGAGTCCACTCTGCTCTGTGCTGGGGGATGATTTCAGTGTGTGTCAGGCTGTGAGTCCACTCTGCTCTGTGCTGGGGGATGATTTCAGTGTGTGTCAGGCGTCCACTCTGCACTGTGCTGGGGGATGATTTCAGTGTGTGTCAGGCTGTGAGTCCACTCTGCACTGTGCTGGGGGATGATTTCAGTGTGTGTCAGGCTGTGAGTCCACTCTGCACTGCGCTGGAGGATGATTTCAGTGTGTGTCAGGCGTCCACTCTGCACTGTGCTGGGGGATGATTTCAGTGTGTGTCAGGCTGTGAGTCCACTCTGCTCTGCGCTGGGGGATGATTTCAGTGTGTGTCAGGCTGTGCGTCCACTCTGCACTGCACTGGAGGATGATTTCAGTGTGTGTCAGGCTGTGAGTCCACTCTGCTCTGTGCTGGGGGATGATTTCAGTGTGTGTCAGGCTGTGAGTCCACTCTGCTCTGTGCTGGGGGATGATTTCAGTGTGTGTCAGGCTGTGAGTCCACTCTGCTCTGTGCTGGGGGATGATTTCAGTGTGTGTCAGGCTGTGAGTCCACTCTCCACTGTGCTGGAGGATGATTTCAATGTGTGTCAGGCTGTGAGTCCACTCTCCACTGCGCTGGAGGATGATTTCAATGTGTGTCAGGCGTCCACTCTGCACTGCGCTGGAGGATGATTTCAGTGTGTGTCAGGCTGTGAGTCCACTCTGCACTGCACTGGAGGATGATTTCAGTGTGTGTCAGGCTGTGAGTCCACTCTGCTCTGTGCTGGGGGATGATTTCAGTGTGTGTCAGGCTGTGAGTCCACTCTCCACTGTGCTGGAGGATGATTTCAATGTGTGTCAGGCTGTGAGTCCACTCTCCACTGCGCTGGAGGATGATTTCAATGTGTGTCAGGCGTCCACTCTGCACTGTGCTGGGGGATGATTTCAGTGTGTGTCAGGCTGTGAGTCCACTCTGCACTGCACTGGAGGATGATTTCAGTGTGTGTCAGGCTGCGAGTCCACTCTGCTCTGTGCTGGGGGATGATTTCAGTGTGTGTCAGGCTGTGAGTCCACTCTGCTCTGTGCTGGGGGATGATTTCAGTGTGTGTCAGGCGTCCACTCTGCTCTGTGCTGGGGGATGATTTCAGTGTGTGTCAGGCTGCGAGTCCACTCTGCTCTGTGCTGGGGGATGATTTCAGTGTGTGTCAGGCTGTGAGTCCACTCTGCACTGCGCTGGAGGATGATTTCAGTGTGTGTCAGGCTGTGAGTCCACTCTGCACTGCGCTGGAGGATGATTTCAGTGTGTGTCAGGCTGTGAGTCCACTCTGCACTGCGCTGGAGGATGATTTCAGTGTGTGTCAGGCGTCCACTCTGCACTGTGCTGGGGGATGATTTCAGTCAGGTTTTGAGAGCGTGTTTGGCAGGATTATAGCCCCAAAGTCATTACCAGGCTCTCTTTTAAATATGCATGCATTTGGAAAAGGCATTGGAACACACTGCTGGCTTTGTCCAGGCTCTCTGAAAGGGCAGCCGAGGCCACAGTAAAGGGGTGAATGAGGGTGAAAATGCAGGGGAGTGAAAAGGATTTCAGATGTGTTTGTTTATTTCCAGATACAATACTCCATCCTCTTTCTCATCATAGTTCTTAATCTCTGGTTACAGGAAGTAACCAGAGATTAAGAACCACAGAACTGAACTTGTATGTAGTGTCCGGTTCAATAAAACTGTTATGAGTTCACAGATGCTCGTATCTATTCACTGGTATAGTACCTGCATAACCCTTCTACCTCTGATTTCCGGTTAGTATTTTAACTATGGTACAGATTTTATAAGCTGGCTTTGTAAATGGTGATTACTGTAGATTCTAAGATGATCCAATGGGAGTGCTGGTCATAACCTGTACTGCCTTTTGTCTTTTGTTTTTAATGCATTCATTTTATCAAAAATCACTGCTGACCTCAATATTGAAATTACTGACGGGACAGGTCTGATGAAAAGGATTCTGCTAAAAACAAGCAGCGTTTCTAAAATATTGGTCACAAAAAATAATCTCCGATTATATTTCCATGGACTTAATCCACATGTATATTTGACCACCACTCCACCTTTTTTCTTTGCATTATTACATTTTCCAGTGGAGCTTGGGGGCTCAGCACACTGATCTAAACATGCACAGCAGGGGGGGCAATAAGACTCCTATTGCAGAGCAGTTTCACCCATTCCAGGTTTTATTATGAGCTTGATTATCCATTGTACAGATAACAAGGTCAGGTGTGTCTCATTAAACTCCTAGTAAAACCAGGAATGGATCAAACCACTGTGCAATGGGAGTCTTATTTCCACCGCTGAGGTTTTGGCTGCTGGCTCTGCAGTGCTGTGCGGTTCAGGGTGGGGTTCCCAATTATAACGGGAGGCAGGCAGGCACTTCACCTGGCAACACACACAAGGAAACAGATGCTTGGGCACAGTATGTGCTTCAAAGCAGAGCTGGCAGCTCACAGCCCTACACAGGGCTTGTTTAATAACAGTGCAGTCAGATTAACAGGAGAAAGCACTGGGAGGCTCAGTGGACTAGGACAGGGATGTGGTGCCTTCTGACTGGCTTGAGGGTTGGATCCCAGCCCTGGGGCTGAAGCACATTCTGAGGGCCTCCTTGTGAAATGAGTTGTGGCGGTCACTGTCCAGATCCGACTGGATGCAGGAAATGACGTTGAGTAGGGGGACAGAGCTGTCAGTACCACGTCTTAGGCGAGCTCTGAATGTGTGGGTCTTTTGTAGTGTGTTGTTGGGTGTGCAGCAGGAAGGTAATACCTCGTGGGAAAATTGGAAGGCTGCTCTAAGGTTTTTGAAAATGTGTTTTTTATTGTACACCCTCTGCATTCTATTTTCTAACTGCATACTACTTCCTTTATGTAAAGAATCATGCAATAGCCACTCATCCAGTAAAGTGACACATAACTGTGACATTTCTGGTGTTCTACGTTACACCCAAAATATATATTTAGTTTTCCTTAAAAATGACTGAAGCACTACACGTAAACCATGACTGATTCCTTTGTGTGCCAGTATAAATGGTTTGAAGTGTGTTTTTGTAACTATAAAGGTGCCAGTAGTACTACATACTGTATACACCCACACTGAGCAAAGAACAGACCGCTTTTTTCCCCCCTCCCAAGTTGATGGAGACTAATTTGGTCAGGGGATATATTTAGGTCCTGCCTGTTTGCACGGAGTGGTGTAACAGGACCCTTCAGAGTGGTGCAGGCCCGGCTTTCTCCTGTCTCCCAGCACGTCAACGTCCTGCCATTAGCAGAAACAGGCTGAGGAAATTCCTTTTGGCAAGCTTCCTGGGAGCTGCTCAAGTGGACCCTGCACCGGCCAAACCCTGTCCGTGTGCGCTGCCTGTCTGGGAAGCCCACTGTGGGAACTCAAGTGTCTTCTGACGGGACTCGTGGACTGTTTGTTAATGGTTTCTGCTCTCTGTCAATAGATGCCAGTTATATGCCAGTAGCTAGATCCAGTATAAAGAGCAATATTTATTTTCTCAACACGACACCCACTTTTTAAACGCATGCAGTCTTCTACTGCTCCCTTCATTTTAAATGGCCCAGGTAGCCAGGTACTTCACTTCTGTTGTATTATAATGTAGACCCTCCAAGTTTCCTTAAATGGCTGTAAATAGTATTTTCATAACCTTCAAGCTTGGGTATTTCAAGGGACTGTCGACAAACCCCCTCTGATTTCATAATGGTCACCATTCTCTCTTGGTGTCGATGGTGATGATGATAAGTGATGATGGTAATGGATTTGTCTTTTAGATCCTAATGTGTAGGACACATTCCAGCCTTTTAAATAGCTTGTGTAAATGTATTCAACCTACACATTGAAAACCCTTTTAACATACCATTAAACATACCAACAAAAATAAACTTGTGGCTGACAAGTTACTAAACTTTTGTGTTGGTTTGTTTCCCTTCCACAGGTTGGGATAAACATTCCTATGGTTACCATGGAGACGACGGGCACTCCTTCTGCTCTTCAGGGACTGGCCAGCCATACGGTCCCACCTTCACTACGGGTGACGTGATTGGCTGCTGTGTCAACCTCATTAACAATACCTGTTTCTACACCAAGAACGGGCACAGTCTAGGTGGGTGCCAACCTTTATATAAAAATGTATTTATTTACGTACTCATTCATTTTTTATTTGAATTTGTGAAAAGGTGAAAAACGACCACCTTATGTGTGAAACGCTCCGCATGTACAGTATACGGCAGGCTGGTTTCACATACTGATTAGCCCTAATCTGCTGTCTCATGTCAGCTTGTGTTAGGTTATCCTAGATCCAGGGACTGAAACCAGCCGGGTGTGTTTTATAAAGGGTGTGGGGCTGCTGCTTGATATGGGTTGGCTTGTGACCCTGCAGAGTGAAGTGACTGAAGTATTTTGTTTGTTTTCGCTTTGTTTTACAGGTATAGCATTCACAGACCTTCCTGTAAGTAATATACCAACTCTTTGAATATTCACCGTGCTCCTTTGTGTGTTATCTGTCTGTAAACAGCATTGAGCTTTGAAAGAATTCTGGGAATAATCCTGGGCTTGATGGTGGGGGTTTCTTTCTTTCTTTCTTTCTTTCTTTCTTTCTTTCTTTCTTTCTTTCTTTCTTTCTTTCTCTCTGGGAAACCAATTGTTTTGTTCCATTGCGTTCCTACTGGCAGCTCTACAATGAAATCCATAACAGATGTTAATTGCAATGTGGTTAAATCTGGTTGTGTTTCAGCTCAAAAAGTCCATTAGAAAGTAGGACGCTCAGAAAATAGAAATACAAAAATAAACCTGTCTTCAAAATTGAAATTCTAGTCCAAACGTTTGTCATTTAATTGATGAAGTGTCTTTTAGTATTTCTAAATGTGACACTATTGAGTGTGTTAATAGTTCTGGATGACATTGAGAATATAGCAAGACAAATGATATCCCTCCCAGTCTGGGCTCACATGTAGCACTTCACTGTGTTAAACATACAATTCACACCATGGTAACATACAGAGGCTTGGGACTGATCAACAGAATCCACATCATTTGGACTTTGTCTCCCTCCGTGTTTGAGATGTAATCTGTCTGGACAGTGTTTTCTTGTGTTTAAATCACTGTGTCCGGTTATTAGTTCCAGCTGTAACAGGTGCAACCTGTTTTGATGGTGAGACTGAAACATGCTACAGTGCAGTACTCTTGAGTGGCCATGGCTGCTAATGTGATGTCAGTCTGGTCAGCGAGACAGCCCTTGCCTGGTCCATGCAGATGGATAACCACATGTCTGGGTTGATCAAGTGTAAAAGCATTTGAATGTACTATAACAAGCAGCTCTATTCAGTTGATCTAACGGGGAGCAGATCTTATTACTGCTGTTGTTTAAATATTAAAATAGGGGGGAAAAATGGAGTCTGTCTTCTAAATAAAAAAATTAAAAAAACACACTAAAGACACTTTTACAGAATTAGATTTTCCCAATGTCCACTTCTTTTTATGATTAAGACAACAGCATTATTTACCCTTATAAAAGTTTGCCATAGTAATAGCATAGCAAAGTGTATTAAAGTGTACTGTGAGCATGGAAAAGCTTATTAATAAACATGGCAAACCAGGGTACACTATGGGAAATGTATTGTATAACCATGGGTAAATCATGGTGAAACTGCAAAAAAACTGTGGTAAACTTTTGTAAGGGTAGACTGCCACCAACCAACGCTGTAAGTACTGAAGCAGGATAGTGATGAATGTTATGTCGCCCCCCCCAGCCAAACCTGTACCCAACTGTGGGGCTCCAGACGCCAGGCGAGATCGTGGACGCAAACTTCGGCCAGCAGCCCTTTGTGTTCGACATCGAGGACTACATGAGCGAGTGGAGGGCCAAGATCCAGGGCATCATCGAGCGCTTCCCCATCGCAGAGAGGCTCGGGGAGTGGCAGTCCGTGCTGCAGAAGTGAGCAGACATCCCCCCCCGAACAGGAGACACGATGGGGAGCGAGGAAGGGCGCTTTGCCCCATCAAGGCTCGTCCCTTGTTAGCACATCATTTGCCCCGACTAGGGGGGCTCATTTAAAAGGCTGGGGGAGCTAGGCAGCTGCGCAGTGAATTCATGTAGTAATAGTAGCAGTAGTCTGGCTTGGGTCCCATTTGAAGTGTTTGGTAGTTGCAGGCAGGCACTCAGTCAGCTTCAATCCATCACATCACGAGACTGCTCAATCCAGCATGGTTTGGTTGGCAGTGACTGTTTGAGAGGCACTTGGGATGGAGTTGCTGCAGAACTTCTTGTCCTGAATATTGTGATGGGAACAGTGGCGATCGCACAATCACAGTTAGCTGCCGTTTCCAGTGAGAGTGATAGATCGTTAAGTTGTGATGGAAAGGCTCAGTGGTGGAGTATATTAGGCCAGGGGATGCAGCTTTTTATTTCAAAGTATCGAGCAACATACCCAGTTGTTGATTATTTCCAAGTTGTTCATTTTGACACTCGTATGTACCCCCCCCCTCCTCTTTTCCCAGTATGGTATCTTCCTACCTGGTGCACCATGGGTACTGCGCAACAGCCACTTCCTTCGCCAGAGCCACTGAGACCACGATTCAGGAGGAACAGACTTCAATAAAAAACAGACAAAGTGAGTCTCCTGGCTGATCACTCTACAAAGCTTTTTCTGCACTTTTTTTTCTAAAAGCTAAAAATAAACAACTATAAATGGTAATTTAATGGCTCCCATGCGTACATAAATTGAGCCAGTTATGTAACAGGAGCAGGTTTTTCTTGTGTGTGTGATTTTGCACTACCGAAAAAACTTAGTCCTAAGAATTGCCTCCCCAGTATTGCACTGAACCCAACTGAGCTGCTAGAGTTTACCTGATGCCAAAGCTTAGCCAGGGTTGATTATAGGGTTAGGGTTGATTATAGGGTTAGGGTTGATAATAGGCAGGGTTCAAGGAGTTTTAAGTATTATTAATCTTATAATTATTATGTCGTCAGCATTGCTAATATGATCTGAGTTTGGCAGAGTATTTGTAAAGTGTTCTTGTGTGACAGAGAGAGCACGCTGGATCAAGGCAGTGGGATAACAGCACTTTTTCTCCCCATTGTTTTCAGGAATACAGAAGTTAGTATTAGCGGGCCGAGTTGGAGAAGCCATTGAGGCAACGCAGCAGCTCTATCCAGGACTCCTGGAACACAACCCTAATTTGCTGTTCATGTTAAAGTAAGTGAGTTCCTGGAAAAGCAGCACTGCACTGAGGGCATGCAGGTATAATGAGTTCATAATGTTTTACCTCTTTTTTTTAACCTCATTTGCACAAGCTGCCAGCATGGAAACTGTGAGCGTGTGCTTTTGTAACACAGCTGAACCCTCTGCATTCATTCATGCATCCATTCTATATGTAATCATAAGAGTATTAGGGGATGGAACCAGATTACCCGCATTAATATGATCCCATTGTCCAAGCCATTGACTGCGGACACATGTTCTAGAATTAGGACAAAAACCCAGTTGACTGAAGCAGAAAAACACTGCACGCTTTCAATGGGTAGTTTTTATAATTTTCTGCTCGAATCAACACATGTGTGCGTGCGTGCGCTATGTATTTACAGGTAATTATTTACTACATCAGCCTGGAGTGGAAATGTTCCACTCAATGAATGCAGGCAGCAGGATTTCAAAGAACCTTTTAAACCATCTGCCTGCTTGTTTTAAAGTATCATTCATAACTTTGAATGCTGGGTAATAATAAAAAGAGACTTGCTGCAATTATAACATCAGACTGGCTTGGCATTCTATTTGAATTTATTAATTTGTATTTAATATTTTAAAAAATCAGATAATTTGTGTAATAGGAAAAAAACAAAAAAGGTTTGGGGGCAACATTAGGGGGGTTGAGGTCCTTGCTGACGCGAGTTCTACATCTCATAAGCTGCTGTTGTCTAATCAGATGCCTGTCGGGTTTCGTGTTGCATTCAGGTGTTATGACGTGTGAATGAAGTTCTGGATGAATGATTCAAGTACACCTTCTTGGTGTCCTGTTCAATCTCATTTGGACTTGACTGCTGGCAGCGGCGCTTTCCTCTGTCTGTCCTGGGTTCAGGTTTGCAGATCCTCAGCTCAAAGGCACCTGCCCAGGCCTCCAGGACATTAGGTTAGATGGCCACATGCAACTCCCAATCTCTCCCGGATTGCTTCTGTATTTGGGGGTTATTTATTGTGCACAGCTGTGTAGCGCACCAGGCTGAAACGTCAGTCTGGTACAGTCAGCCTTTAATGGAGCACGCACATTGGAAGGTACCAGTAAAATGGTTGAAAAGGGTACATTTAACACTCGTTCACCCTGCTGCATGCCACTGCAGTGGTGGCTTGTGTGTTATTTTGGGCTGCAAGTGTGCAGCAAAAAAATAAAAAAAACAAGAAGTCTATAATTAATGTGCATAGGGTGTGTCATGTAGTGGCATGTTTATATGGGAGATAATGGCATCTGCTCCAACAAGATCATGACACCCAGTCACTGGAGAGGGTCTTCCTTCAGGCACTTTTTGATCATTTATAACCAGTGTTTTTATGGGGGGGTCACCAAATATGAACTATACATGAAAATAAAAAAATTACACATTATATAACTAAATAAAATATTAAAATTGTGAACATTTTCTATCAGTGTAGCAACTACACAAGTGTCAACGTCACACACTCCTTACATTTTATAGTCGAGTTTTACCAGTTAAAACCGGGACCCCTATGTATAATGCAAGCACATTCTCCACGCTCGCCCCCCATAGTCAAATGAGCAGTAGCACTGCCACCTCTGAGCTCCCTGGTTTCTCCAGTGATGGAAATAAGACTCCCGTTGCACAGCGGTTTGATCCATGCCTGGTTTTACTGTGTCTAATAAGACACACCTGCACTTCATTCTAATACACTGGCTAATCAAACCTGTACTAAAACCTGGAATGGGTGAAACTGCTATGCAGTCAGAGTCTTATTTCCATCCCTGAATTCCCCTGAGTTCCTGCTCTCACAGTGTCCGCTCTCTTCCTCTCTAGATGTCGGCAGTTTGTGGAGATGGTGAATGGCACGGACAGCGAGGTTCGCTGCTTCACCACTCGGTCCCCCAAATCCCAGGACAGCTACCCCGGGTCCCCCAGCATGAGCCCCCGGCACGGAGCCAGCAACCCCCACCTGCACGGGACAGGTACCAGCCCCCGGGCCGAATCACAGGCAGAACACGGGGCCCGCTGATTCACAAAACGCAGCTGGAGCTGAAATGGTTTAAACTTAAACTCTGTGTGTCTGCTTGTGAACCACATTCTAGAATATTGTGACAGTCTGGAAGCTTGGAAAGAAAATTCTATGGTACCCTTCTACAAGTTTACCATAGTAAAGCATAGCAAAGTGTAATAAAGCATGGTAAACCATAGGTAAGCACTGTACAAAATAATAGAGGTGTGGTAAAGCCTGTTAATAAACAGGGCAAACTGTGGTAAATGCAGAGTAGAATCAAGAGGAAAGCATGGGAAAACTGCAAAAAATACCGTGGTAAACTTTTATAAGGGTAGCGGTGATATTTTAAATGACCACAACCAAGCAGTAAATAATCAGTCCTTGCCTTTTTTTATTTGATTTTATTTATGACGTTTCTTGTTGTGTTTTGTGGTTGGCAGGAGCGGACAGCCCCACCTGCAGCAATGGAGTGTCGTCGGGGAAAAACAAACAGTCGCACAATAAATACCCCGGCCTGAGCTCCTCCTCCTCCTCCTCCTCCTCCTCCCCTTCCTCCGCCAACTACTCCGAGTCCAACTCCACAGACTCCACCAAGTCCCAGCAGCACAGCAGCACCAGCAACCAGGAGACCAGGTGAGGCTCCGAGCGCTGATACAGGCCAACCAGGGATGGAAGTGTGATCCATTCCCGGTTTTACTAGGTGTTTAATAAGACACACCTGAGCCTAATCAAGCTTGTATTAAAACCTGGAGTGGATGACACTGCTATGTAACAGGAGTCTGATTTCCATCACTGCTTCCATTCCATTGCAGAAGTGTGACTGAGCCCCACTAGGGATGATGGGCTCAATGGCCCTGTTCACTGTGCTGTAATGAAAGGCAGGACTTATTTCATTTAGTGAGGTCAAGAAAAGATGCTGTACACCTATTTCATGTTTTACTTTTACTCCATAAACGATATTTAATTTAAAATTGCATCACTGGGACATCTAAATTAAATGAAGGGTGAAGTGTAAAATCATTGTCCATTTTCCCTGCTGTGCAGTACAGCTAGAAGCAGCTACAGTAAGCACAGACTAACTCTTTCCCTTTCAGTGACAGTGAGATGGAGATTGAGGCAGAGCACTACAGCAATGGAGTCCTGGAGAACTCCTCCACCAGAATAATGAACGGCACCTACAAACATGAAGAGATTTTGCAGGCTGATGACTCCAGCCTAGGCAATGGACTTGCAGGTAGGACAGTAGGATAGTCTGTCTGCAGCAGGTTGAAGCTGTACTGTATATAGGCAGTGGGCTTGCAGGTAATATACACGTCATTTTTGAACCCCTGAACCCTCAGCAGAAACAAGACTGCCTTTTAAAAAAATATATATGTTTGTGTTGCATGATTTTTGATTGAATTCTATATATTTATATTAATCAGATGTTATAATTCTATGTTGAAATCCATGGTGCTCCCAGTATTGCATTGCAGAGCTGTCTCGCTCATCCTCTCTCCCCCTCTCTCGCTGCTGCAGAGGAGGGCTGCACCCCCAGGCTGCTGTGCGGAGGGAACCAGGCCGCCACAGAGAGAATGATCCAGTTTGGCCGAGAGCTGCAGGGCCTGAACGAGCAGCTGTGCAGAGAGTACGGCAAGAACGCGACGCACAAACAGATGCTGCAGGTGCGAGACCCCGCCTCTCGCTCTCTCTGCCACAGTGAAAGCTTACCCATTGTACTGACACCTTAACGCACCCGTCTCTTCCCATGTTTCGTCTTTCAGGATGCGTTTAGCTTGTTAGCCTACTCCGATCCCTGGAACTGCCCAGTGGGACAGCAGCTTGACCCCATGCAGAGGGAATCTGTTTGTGCCACTCTCAATAGTGCTATTCTAGGTAAGAACAGAACTACCCGTCCTGATCAAACACCATGGTACGTTTCATATTTGTGCAGTTAAGGCAAGTCAAGGGATCAACAAAATGTGGTCCTAATAAGGGGGTGGTCTTACTGCTGAAGGGACAGAGAATTTATTTTCTAAAAATGATTATAGGAAACTGTTGTAATTAACCTAACTTTACTTTTTATTTTTTTTTGTCCTAGCTGGTATTGTGATGTGGCATTTTTACTGCATTAGTAGCAAGTCTTTACTGAATTTGTTTTGTTCTGCATTACAGGGACTTCCATTGCATAGCAGTTTGAATCGTTCCTGGTTTTACTCATGGTTTGACACATCTGAGCTTGTTACCTGTACACTGTGACTAATCAAGCTGTTGTAAAACCAGGAATGGGTGTAGCTGCTATGCAATAGGAGTGTGATTTCCATCCCCTGTGTTAAACGAAGCGAGTGTCAGATCTGTCCTGGGTGCAGCTTGTGTTGTGCAGCTGGTTTACTCTCCCTCTTCCCCCCCCGTGTGTGTCTCCCGTAGAGTCTCAGAACCTGCCGAAGCAGCCACCGCTGATGCTCGCCCTGGGCCAGGCCACGGAGTGCCTGCAGCTGATGGCCCGTGTCCGCTCCGGATCCTGCTCCTTCGCCAGAGTCGACAGCTTTTTGCACTAGCCAAGGCTGAGGTGGGCCAGTGTGCGGGTGTGAGGGGTGGGCTTCCCTGTAGAGGGAGGCCCACAAAACCCCGGCTTCATTTTGTTATTCGCTTGTTTCACTCAGCCAGTCTGTTTTGTTAAATGCATCTTTTAAACATCCTTCAAGTCCCCTTTTTCATTACTGCTTCTACACTGTTTGTTTTCATTTTATCTGCGTCTGCTGCCACCTCCTGCACATAACCGGTATTGCAGCCTCTCTGCAGTTCATATAGCTACTCCTGGCAAACAGTAAGGCTGTTGTGTAACTGAAGCTGCTCAATAGTGCCACCTACTAGCAGAGCCAGGACTGGTAATACCCCAGTGTCACGTACGGCCTTCCAATTCAGCACTGTAAGATGGACTAGGTCTGTGTGTGTTTCCTATAGCATTGTTCAGAAGTGTAAGGATGTCATGAAACAGTGACTGTGATTAATACTGTAAAGAAGTGATATTTTCTGCAGGACTGGCTTCGCATATGAACAGTCCTCTTCATGTGTGTTATCTGGGTCACTTGGATTCAGTGTTGTTTTTTGTGTACTCTCCCATCCAGGGTTGGCGTGGCTCACACTGAAACTTAACCATATATATGGGTGCAGTTTTGAGACAGGCCTGGTCTTGTGCTGGCTGCAGACCAAAACACAGTCCATACAGGGTTAAACTTTCCCTGTAACCCTTACCTTGTGCAATGTGAAGAAGTTGTTTTGCAACTGAGTCATTGCAGAAAGGGCTTGCATCGCTGTAAATACTCAGGAATGTCTGTTTTATTACATTGCTTTTGATGACACACACCTATGTCCACGTACGTACGCACACACACACACACACACGCACACTATCCCTGGTACACCTCATGAGCTCACTTTCCTCATAACCTTTTTTTTTTTTTCTTTAGGCAGTGTACAGGACAGCTAACAAGAGGACTTGCAAGTGCTGGTCGTGGAGTTGGAGTTGGAGGAGAGCATGAGTTTGGTTTTGTGTGCTGTATTCCCATTGGTTGGGACATTTGGAAGAGAGAGAGAGAGGGGGGAGGAAAGACAAACAAGACAAGGCTTCTTTTTTAATTTTTAGTATTATCAAATACAAAAACGTGTGACACTATTTAAAGATAATTCATTATTATTGTGTTTATCTAGTCATTTTGAGTTCTTATTTTGTGTCTTTTTGTTGTGCTCATCTTGGACATTTAGTTTCAATACAGCCCTGGTTAACATTTTACCTTCTGAATACATATATATATATATATAATATATATATAATATATAATATATAATATATATATATATATATACGTATTCCTTCAAATTTAAGATGTAGCCCAAATTTCCCTTCCTCAATTTGAGGAAAAAAGTAAATCTGCGTTTACAAAGATACAACCTCAGTTACGCATATGGAGGCAGTTTGCGTCCGTCTGCTGTCACACAGAGCATTACAGTTTTGTTCTGCTTTTCATTTCCAGTCATGATTACTCACACTTGTTTTTCTCCCAATTTGTGAACTGTGGTACTGCTTGGCATGTCGAAAAATCCAGGTTTCTGATCAGCATTTCCGATTTAAGACGCAGGCTATTTTTGAGCAGAAAAAAAGGCTTAAAAAGTGCATCTTAAATTCAAAGGAATATGGTTTCTATATATCTATAACCTAAGCATACATTGTAATGAAACCCAAGCACATACTTTTTGTTGCTCAGAACTCAGGTATATAATACATATAATTTTAGCGTAGAATGTGGGAAAGAAAAATATTTTGTTTTACCCGGCAATGATTTCTAGACTCTATGCTTTAGTATGATTTTAATTTTGTTATATTTTCTTACCTTGAGATTGTGGGGAAAACTCACAAAAGTGCTGGTTAAAAGGCAAGCTTGTGTGAAACGTGCATGCCACAAGCCTGCTTGCTGGATCATCTGTTTGTGCAGCGGGTTTCTGATGAAGTCCCGTGCCCAACTTGGATCTTATTTGAACTTGTTAAAATCTGTGAAATCACTTTCGATAAGGCGTAGTATTCAGTGCTGCTCAGGACAGTAGCGTGCACGCTGTAGGTATTTCAACACCATCTGCAGCACAGTACTTGATCCTGCGTTGCACATGGTCGTTAGATAATCTATTGCAAATCATGTAACGGAGTGATTTTATTATCAGTAATGTTAATTACACACCAAGAATAGATACTTATGAGGGCTGTGGTTATTATTTTTAACCCAGAACATGTCCCGATCTGGCAGAGAATGCCATGTAAGTGCTCGCTGCCATCTGTATACTTTCTTTCACCGGCCCTCTTTTGGGTGGCTGCATGTCTGTAGGAAGGCCTCTCTTGTATAAATAGTCTCACTTCCTCTCCCCTCCTTTTGGAAAGGAACATGCAAACTCAAAGGACAGCCCTGTCTTAACATGCCTGCCTCCCACCAATGTTAGCACGAGGGCAGGGCTCCCATGGTAAAGGAGCGTGCCTGCCCTGTGTACATTCAGACAATAATGTTTCCATCTAATTCTGTCATTTTGACCTAGCACTTATGGGACTGGTGTCTGTAAGTGAGCTTTCTGTCTCCCCCTCCTCCCCCCCACCTCCCAATTTTTTCCCATAGCCGAAAGCGTTCGAAAACATCCACTAACCGTACCACACCTCACCATGTGTAGAATGTATGTGAAAGTATTGTGAACGCGGTCCGCTCGTTTCAATGCATTTGTTACGTGTTCATGATGTTTCTCACAGAACGGTCTGGAATGTGATGACTGAACTGGATACCCCCCCCTTACTCTTACTGATTCCAGCAGGACTGAGTGTCCCTGCATTGCTCGTAATGGCTTTGGTGTGGAGCGCTGAAGCAATGCCATCCCTAGGATCAGGCCAGGCAGTGGGGCTAAGGGGAGCCTGATGCTGCTCCAGACCCACTTCTCCCACAGAATTTGCTGATAACCATTTTTGATGGCTGATATCGGTGTAAAAAAAAAAAGGAGCTGTGCTACAATCACTCTTACTGTATTCTTCAACATTTCTCAGATACTTTTGTGTCCATCTCGTTTGTAACAACCTCCCCCCCCCCCCCCCCCACACAAAAAAAAAAACTTGATGTAAAAATGTCTACCATGTCTTTTAATTTAGGGTAATTCAGAACCTAAAAGGTAACACTGCCTGTTTTATTATGTGGTTATATACAGAGTTCACTAACAGTGACACGCTTTTAATCATTTGTGTTCTTGATATTTAAAAGGTTGCCGTGTCTGAGAAGTGCATTTTAATGTCCTCGTTAACCGAGTAATGACCTGTGATTCTGATTGTTCGGGGAAAAGTATTATTTCAGTTTATTATCTAAGCCTAACCTTATTCTTTTTATTCCGAGTTCTCATTGGGAGAAACTAATCTAATTAGTTCCTCTTATTCCTGTTTGCCTGGTCAGTATAGGCTCCAGATGTCGATAGAATGCAGATTGTGTTGCACTGAACACTGTCCAGGGGATTGGAAATGGGGGTAGCAGGTGCAGCAGTGCCCATGGCTGTGTACAGAGCCAGTGCCCCTCTTTTTATTGAGTACAGTTGCATCCGTTTGGGTTCTGAGTACCCCACAGACTAACACCAAGAACCGTGGTATCTTAATCCTGCTCTCCTCTATCGGTCCGAACTCAAATTCTGCAGTTTGTCGTTTGTCTTTGATCTGAATTTGTCTGGATAAAGTTAAAATAACGCGCACCCCAAAGGATTTCTCCAAAGGGCTGAAGGATTGGATTTTATTGGATTGGAACGATGATTCATTAAAGCAAGCTGTGCACAATGTTTTATTTTTTATTGATTTGTTTTTTTCAGTTTGATCTTTAGTATTTGTGAAATAAGTTACCCTCTACTAGCATGAACCTTTGAAAATCTTAATAAAAAAAAAAAAGGAATTATCGAAAATACCTATGTACTAGAAATATGGTAAAGAAAAAATATTGTATTCTGTTGTATTTTGACAGAATTATTTTTATTAAAATACACATCCATGTGCAAATCATGCTGTGTCCTGCCTGTTTATTTTATTATCTGTTAACCGTTGACGTATGTGAGTACCATAGTTTAAACGGCCGGCATTTCTGGGTTATTCAAAAGTTTTATTATGTTTTAACACCTGAGCTTGTTACCTGTACACTGGCTAATCCAGCTTGTAGTAAAACTGGGAATGGGTGAAACTGCTGTGCAATAGGATTCTTACTGCCATCCCTGAACTAATGTCTATAGAGGGTGGGGCCATGGAAAACACTGACATTTCTCTTGGCATAAGAAACCCCCCCCCAACTAAATGTCGAAGTTACTAATCTGAAACAACAACCATCACTGCAGCGTTTCATTTTCCAATTAACATTAAACGCAATGATTTCTCTGTGAACTTCCACTGCCTGCCAAAGGCACGACTGAGGCCGGGCAGCAGCTGTCAGGGATGTATAAAGCAGAGGTGCTTGTTTAAGATAGGGGTGGAAACTGCCGATTGATAGAAAAGCATCTGCAGCCAGATCAGTGGTGTATTACAACGTATCATGTAGGGCTGCTTTCACAGACCCTGGTTTAGCTCGAGTCTTGGACTACCTTACCTAATTTAGCATGGAGTAGTCCAAGATTTGTGATAGGTCAAGGTTCATGGAACCTATTCTTAATTACTGGTACATTCAGAAGAAAATGACTATATGTATGTATGTAACCAAATTCTTCAAAATGACATGAAATAAAATGGGGCAATCATTTTCAAAACTGTGTGTGTGTGTGTGCTGATGGACTGTATGGAGCTTTATGGTAAATATAACTGCGTCATTTACAGGTCAGTAGATGAACCTCTGCTATACATTCAATGTAAAGCAGCTGTGTGACTGATCACCAGCAGTATCGCACAGAGACATGACACATGTGCCTGAACCGGGTCATTTGCATGCAACTCAAAGCAAAAAACTTCCATATTGAAATAATCAAATAAGCCATGTAAATCTGTCCTTCTTTTGTAGGGATTTCCAAAACCTGCACGCAAGTACAGATTTACAGAAGCTCCTGTATCTTCAAAAACACCTGTTGATTTTGCCTGCCTATGTTTATAAGTGTATCAATATTGTTTCCTAGTTAGTTTCAGCATTTTTCTGATTGGCTCATTAAACTACTGTACCAAATAGTAAACGAGTTGCTGTTCCTTTAAGGGATGACAGCTCCGCGCAGATGTGGGTGTGTCGCCGCAGCGTACAGAGCAGGCGCAGTGCGGTCGAAGGTGGTTCAATGCGGGGCCGGTCGGGTTGAGCTGTAGGACAGAGATAACACAGCGCAGGACCCTCTGAGAGCATCATCGGGCAAGCGGGACGGGGACTGATATTCGTGAGCGGCGGAGGAAATATGCGGTCGTGGCAAAGCAGGATGTGCATACGCTAAGAAGGAATATAAATTGAACAGGTAGGCTTTGGCAGCAGTATAAGAAAACTCGGGCATAACCACAGTGGCTTTTTGGAGGTGGTGGTCTTGTTCCCACCGCACACTGCAGAATCATCATTATCTTCGCATACCATCAACCCTTTGCAAATGCCGTCCGTGTTAGGAGGGTGGTAGTCGCATTAGCACCGCGGTGTGTATATTAGAGGCTAGTTCAATTGCCAGGCTTGTTCAGTCGAGCTGTCTGCCCATTGTGTGCGTGTCGCGATCTGTAACTGTGAGGGAGAGCTGAGCTTCGTGTGGTTGATTCAATTCGCCCTGGTCGGGGGATGAGATGAGGAAATCGGCTACTCTAAAACTCAGACTGTCTTACGGGAAGCAGGTGCTCGCTTATTATTAATGTGTGTGTCTTTCTCTACCTGCGTGTATCAGATTAAATGGTATTTACGCTACTGTTTAGCAATATGCTTTGAAAAGACACAGCCATTTCTCCAGTTATCAGTCAGGATAATCCAGGACATATCTCTGTTATGTGCTGGAGTTGCGCTCAAATTCTGACCGTGTTGATTTTAATAAAAAAAAAAAAAAAAAAAAGATGCGTGTGATGGGAAGGCCCAAAATAAAATTTGTTGTAAATAGATTAATTTGTTTTATTTTACGTTTTTATAGTCATCTTTATAAATACACGTTGTATTGCGTCTTTTCATGTGTCTAATAGGGCGATAATAAAGATTGTTTTGCTTGTACTGTATAGTATAAACAACCACGCTAATTCCAGATTTCAGTAATAATATTGGTTGATGTTCTGACGGTTATGCTTATTTGTTTTGGAGAGGTATTCCTTCATTTTTGACACACGTTTCCTTTCTGTCCAGGTGCAATACGACCATGGCGTGTAATTGTTTGCGTCCTAGTCCTCGGCAATAATACAGCACGAGAATTTGAGATTCAATAATAAACAAATCACACCCTGCGTGCCCTTGTTGACTCTGGACCGAGGTGTTGTGAATTTGACAAATAACGTTGCAAACCCTAATCCCTCTGAACTAAAGCAGCTACACTTTTAAAGGCACTATTTATTTTCCATCATAAATAACAGAAATATTGTGAACAGGTTGTTAACGCTGCTGTTTCTGCTGAATGCAGACCTTGTTGGCAGTCCAGTTTGTTTGCACGGTAGTTTTAGCTGCAGGGACACATCCCCCACATTGGGCACGCTCCTGCCACTGCTCCAGCAATTGGATTAATAATTATTCAAGTCCTGTTTGTGTCTCATACTTTGAATGAATAGCTTTATTGCACAGTGTACATCGTTCACTTTCTCCCAGCGCTCTCGTCCCTCGGGTGCTGTGACCACAATTCTGGGGGTTAAAACGCAATTGACCCAAACAACAAACATAACATACAATTTCTTAAAAATAATTACATTTCATGTGTCAGTGTATTTGTTGTTTGAATTTTCAAACACTTTGGATGATTGCACCACCAGTGTGACTTCATCTAGATAACCAGCCAACATATCTATTAGTATTGATTGATTGATTGATTGATTGATTGATTTTTGAATCTGGTGCATTATTTTTTGTGTCCAGTAGGCTTAACATTTTATTGTGGTCTTCATTACCATGGCAGTTGCTTAGGTAACTATCTGCTTCCGTCTTTGACTATGCTGTTAGTCACCCAATCACCCCACCTTGAGAGCCTGGAACTCAACAAGTATCATCATGTGAATCTGCATTCATACCTTTCTCTTCTGTGCTTCCACAGTGCAGGAGGATATTCTGGGTCCTCTTCTAGACAGGTAATGATACCTCCACTTGGTAGGCATACAGTCAGTGGGTTAAAGGTATATAAAACCTGTATACAGTAGAGTCAGTTATACGATCTTTGATCACCGGTGGTGTCTAATCAACCGAACACTCCTGGAATTACATGTGGTGTGTTATGCACACGGCTTCTGCTGCTAAAACGGCTATGAGATTTAGCTGCCAAAAAAAGGACCAGCAGACTGAAGCAAATGAAAGTTACAGAATTATTCAGACCACCAAAACCTTAGCTGGAGCATTGTGTGCTTTAAATTGTTACAGTTAAGCAAATTAAGAGTTTTCTTCTGTTTCATCAGTAAGGGCTGGAGATCCTGTCTGTTATTGAGCCGCTAAGAACTTTTATTTGATTAAATTCATTTGCACGTTATTACAATGCCTTAACAGCAAGTATCAGAGATAGAAACATTTTACTGAATTTTCAAAGTTTACTGATTCCTAAAGTTCTGTAATGTGTCAAAGTTGTACTGAATTGTATTCTTGGATTGATTTTCAAAGTTTGGTATATGGTACTCTTAATTCCAGTATTTCATTACCACAGCTGCAGGTGTTAAAGTTTTACTGAACTGCATTAATTTAATGATTTGTAAAGCTTTGTAATTTTGTATGCTTAATGTGATACAATAGGTTACTAGCTATATATCATCAGTAGGTACTTGTGTATGTTAACTTTATTCTGTACATAAAGGTACAGTAATTGTTATTAATACCTGTTCAATTATCCATACAAATCTATTATGCTAACTAGTATCGGTCCCAGTTCGTTTGGATAATTGACTCTCTTCTGTATTTACATATGTTAGATAAGGGTCTTGCCTTGAAGCCATGTCCGCTCTGTAGTTGATCCCTGTATAACAAAAGCACCTTGTTTTCAATTGCTTATGTTCCTGTTTAAAGGCTTGCTGAGCTACACCGTGCAGCGCAGGTGTCCCGCAGAAGCTGAGCTACACCGTGCAGCGCAGGTGTCCTGCAGAATCTCTCGCTTCTGTGTGGGGCTAATCCTGCACCTCTGTCTTTGCACATGTGGATTCTGATCAAACACAAAGCAAGCAAATACATACTGTAAAGCTGAGCTTTAGCCGTTCAAGTTGTGCTCCGCTGGAACCTTACCCCTTCTATTAGAACGCTCCTTGTTAATTATTAAAGGCAAACTGATTAGGAATAACTACAGATTTCATTTACTGTCTTTTTTGGATCTCAGAGTAAGTTGTTTTAAAAAATGGGATCCTGGTAATGCAAATGCCCTTTTCCCTATTTCTTTCTTTTATTTGTGAGTTGAAATTTACACTGTGTGTCAGAGATTTACGAACGTAATGACTGTAAATGCATCTCAAATTATCGGATTGACTGGGTCAGCTCTACATGTGAACTTTATATCCATGGCTAATGGGATGTAGTGGAGGTGCCCATGTAGGTACATTGAGTTTTATGTGCCTCTAGAAACCTGCTTATCCAATTGTGATAAAATGTGCTTATTGAGATTCTGGCAATTGGAAGATATCTGAGAAATCAATCTGTCCCTGTGTGCATATGCGCACTGTATTTTTGTCACCCTTGCATTTTAAGTTGTACATACAGTGTAATCGTCCCACCTACTAACATAGGAATAGAGAATACATGGTCCGTGGTGTTACTGACTGTCCCTGTTTGCTCCCTGGCAGGGACAGAAGGAGCTGTAAGGATGCTCTGAAGAGCAGTGTGCTGGAACCCGGCTCCTGTGACAGCGAGGGAGGGCAGCGGTGGCGATGTTGCCCGGAGTGGGCGTGTTCGGGACAGGCAGCACGGCCCGGGTCCTGGTGCCCCTGCTGCGGGCCGAGGGCTTCTCGGTGGAGGCGGTGTGGGGTCGCACGGAGGAGGAGGCCAGGCAGCTGGCGGAGGAGCTTGGTATCTCCTTCTACACCAGCCGGACGGACGATGTGCTGCTGCACCAGGACGTGGAGCTGGTCTGCATCAACATCCCACCCTCCCTCACCAGGCAGATCGCTGTCAAAGCTCTGGGTAAGAGGGGACCCTGCAACACAGCAAAGCTGGTCAACCTTGTTTGGATAAAAGAGCCATATCAGGAAGTTTTTATAGAACAATACCTATAGAAAAAATGTATCACTTAGTTTACAAGAGAGCTGAATAAAAAGAAGCAACAACATACAGCAAGCCGCATCTCCTTCTACTCCTTATATACAGTATCTGTAGATATATTATGTCATTGTAATGTTTTGGAAATCTAGTGTTTGAGTAACTAAAGCCAAAGGGTGCTATTACTGTATGAAGATAAACAATCTCTAGACCACTGGTTTGGCTTTCTGCCTTCCACATTAAATTTATATAGATGTGTTTCCAATTCTGGAGCTACATCAACACATTTCTGCCAGTAGTACAGTTATAACTGGGCCAGCTTCTAAAGCAAGAATCCCACTGCTGTGGAATGTGTCTGAAATCTGCCTTTTATTATGATTGGCAAGACTGTGATTATTCTACACGGGGCTTTGAGCCAGCTCTCTAATAATCCTACCAGAATAAGTTACTAGCTGACAGTGTTCTGCTAAATTGCTGCAGTCCTGAAACGATTGTGTTTATTTCCTAAAGAATGATACACCGAAACGTGAAATTCCTGCCTCGCAATGTGTTTTCGCTGTGTACAAATGTCTTACTCAAAGCTGGCATTGCAGCAGCTTTAGAAGTACTTTTACTGCAAAACGTGGATAATTACAACAGCCTTGTAGAGAGAAGCACTTGAACATTGCAGAATAAAAATACATGAATACTGTGGCTAAGATCACCAATGGATTATTCTCCACATTCCTTGTGCACTGTTTTTTTTTCTTTCTGTGCAATAGGGTTAGCTGCTTTCCGTGTATTTCATGGAGGTCATGCTTGAGGACCACCACCCAGCTACAGCAGGAAATGAGTTCTGAGAAGAGAACAGATAACAAGGCTTCCTTTTCCTGTGTTTTGCTGCAGACTGTCACTGCCATCAGGGCAGAAGCTAAAGAACTGAGACTGTTTAGAGATTCAAAGCAAAACTGACTGGGGTCACTGTGTGCTTGAATTATTTCCTATCTTATTCTCTTCTTTTGTAATGTGGACTTCTTACCTGCATATTTTGATTGTATTTAGAAAGGTTCTTATGAAAAAAAGGTCAGCCCAGGGCAGGGGGGTGGGTGTATGTGTAGGCGGTTAATATAGAATTAAAGGATCCAACGCTGTAGATAAGTAGGTCTGATCAAACAGGTTTATTTTCCCCAGCCATGTCTGGTATTTGCGACAGTGAATTGCCTGAGTATTCAGAGGTAGGTGCTGCATTCTGTTTGACAAACACTTTTTTTTTTAATAAGACTATGGAATGCTGCAGAACCAGTATCCTGGAGGGCAGATTCAGAGCACAGAAAAGGGAGGGGACTGAGGTGAGGAGAGCTGCAGGTGATGTGTGATGTCAGTTGCTGGGGTTCAGGTTACAGTAGACGGCAGTAGAAAAAGCAGCCACACATCTGTAAATGCTTCCCTGTCTGTTCTGTAGGCTCTTTGAACCTGCTGAGAGAATGCCTGCCTGTTTGCAGAGCTCAGCAGTTTTAGAGGTTGGTGTGTGTGGCGCTTGTCTCTCTGGCCCTGTCTCTGTCCTCTCTCCAAACAAAACCACAGCTGTGAGACTAGGGACTCCTCTTTCAGACGGAAAGGGTTGGCTCATAATTCACTCAGCAGACTGCTGCCAGACAGAGAGAGAGGCGACTTGGACGCTTCTGGAGTCTGTAGCACGTCTATATGTATGTATGCTGCATATACAGTCTTGCTGATGTATTATTTTTATTTATAATCCCAAACATAAGATGATCTGTAACCCATCCCATCAACAACCTATTTTGAGAGCACTTCCCATCATTGCAAATGCTGTTTTCTGCGCTGCAATCTACAGAGGATGTTCCACAATATAGGTTCAGGATATAGACTGATGACGGGCTTCATTTTACATGCAACAAGATACAGTAATGTGTTCTGTTGCGACCGCCGCTAATGCAGTAAATGATTGATGCTGTGCGAGGTAATGAAAAGGAGCCCCTTTGACAAGTGTTGCCATTAGACGAACAGGAAGGCAAAACTTTTGGCAAGCTGTGAATGATTCACAGGAGGCCCCTGGTGCGATCTGCATTGTTCACGCTGGGTGAACGCAGCTCGTGACTTGAAGGGACACTTCCTGTCGCTGAGTGCCTGACGGAAATGCATCTGTCAAGGAGAAGCGTGAGCCGGGCCAGCTTCTTCACGCAGTCCTTTCCGATAGCCCAGGGTTCACGGTCCCCTGAGACCAGGAGAGACCCTACCGTCCTGCTAGTGAAGGGAACACACGGAGAAACAGAGTCGCTGGCTCAGCAGAAGAGTGCACTTCCCCTGTGCCTGGACTACCCTGTCGTTATATTCATGTTTAGTTTTATTTTATTAATTTTTGCATTACAATGCTTTTTATCCGAAAGGCTGACCTTTCTGTGTTTTTAATAGAAGGTACTCGGATCGGATAGGTCAATGGAAATGCAACACCTAGTTTACAAGGATGTCCTGTCTCTGTATGCAGACATTGGGGGGGAATTGAAGCCTCGTTTGAGAATTAGCCAGGAGGGGTGGGGGTCGGGGTGGGGGTTTAGCTATAATTGCAGTGTATTACTTAATGCCTTTGGTCTTCCTTTATGGAATTATGGTATTGCTGATAAAAAGGCGCAGTGGAAATCAATATTTAGATAAATGTTGTTGCATTGCTTTCCAGTCAGGTCTGGTTTGTGCTGTGTTGATATGAGGTGGTGCTTAGGGAAGCCCAGCGCTGTCTGTGGATAAACCATTTGAGGCTTGTCTCTCTTTTATCTCCTCTTTTCTAATGTTGCAGAGAAAGTGAAGAGGAGGTGTGCTCAGATTCTGAACAGGGCAGGGAGCGCTGGCGGTTTATAATCAGCATTCTGTTTGAAGGGTACCTGCTGGTTATCATTTACAGAACAAAGATATCATTTACAGAACAGAGATGTCTCTCTGTTTCTGCCTGATAGAAAGCACATGCAGTTTTAAAGCATTGTAACCTGGGAAAGGCAGCTTATTGCAAAGAAGTTATTCAAGAGGCTGGGACACGTAATCCCATTTGACTGTAGAAGCATACGTTCTCTGTCAAAGCGCTTGTTTTAAGGTGGCATGCATCTTATTTTTTTTTGCTTTCCCAACAAGTCGCCACTGTTGAGGAATGCTGAAGCTCCCATAAAGAGCCGTTGAGCCACGAGACTCCATGCCAAGTGGTTGAGGTCAGAGCTCTTAGTTGCTATTTTGCCTTAAACTTCATTCAGAATTATTAGTGGCAAGACTATTATCCCAATTCATTTGTGTTTGGCAGGTCACATGTTCTAAGCCTACACAAAGCTCATGTAGGTGAAATGCTAGATTTAGTGGTCCGTGTTTCGCCCAGCTTGTTATTAAGGCAAATCTATAATTGTATTTATTTATTTTTGGAGACTTGCACTAAAGTCCTGACCTTGTGTTGGAGTGCCCTCTGGTGTAAGCTCTGCAGATAACAACCTAGTTTTTCTTTTCTTTAATTCTTTATTTTTAGCAATGATACTGAAAAATAAAGGCAGTAAAAAAGAATAATTCAGTCCCAGAAGAGTGTACAACGCAACGAATCTGCGCCAGTATATCTACTTTTTTTTTTTTTGTGTCTTTGTCTAGGGATCGGTAAGAATGTGATCTGCGAGAAGGCAGCTACGTCAGTCGACGCCTTTAAGATGGTGACGGCCGCCCGCTACTACCCCAAGCTGATGAGCCTGATGGGAAACGTGCTGCGATTCCTGCCTGCCTTCGTGCGCATGAAGCAGCTGATTGACGAGGGCTACGTGGGGGAGGTGATGGTCTGCGATGTGCGGGTGTACTGGGGCAGCCTGCTGAGCAACACCTACAACTGGATCTGCGATGAGCTGATGGGCGGGGGGGGCCTGCACACCATGGGCAGCTACATCGTGGACCTGCTGAGCCACCTGACCGGGCAGCGGGCCCAGAAGGTCCACGGCCTCTTGAAGACCTTTGTGAAGCAGAACGGGGCCATCAGTGGGATCCGCCACGTCACCAGCGACGACTTCTGCTTCTTTCAGATGCTGATGAGCGGTGGGGTCTGCAGCACTGTCACCTTGAACTTCAACATGCCCGGCGCGTTCGTGCACGAGGTCATGGTGGTGGGGTCGGCCGGCAGGCTGGTGGCTCGGGGCACGGACTTGTACGGCCAGAAGAACACCTCCTTCCAGGAGGAGCTGCTTCTGGCCGATACCTCGCGCCTCGGCACGGCTGTGGAGAAAGGGCTCAGGGAGGTCCCCTTGCCCTACCTGAAGGGCATGGTGTGCATGGTGCAGGCTCTCAGGCAGTCCTTCGAGGAGCAGGAGGACAGGAGGACCTGGGAACACAAGCCGGTCTCCATGGCAGCGTCCTTCGAGGACGGCCTCTACATGCAGAGCGTGGTGGACGCCATCAAGCAGTCCAGCAGGTCTGGAGAGTGGGAGGTGGTGGAGATCATGACAGAGGAGCCCGACGCCAACCAGAATCTGTGCGAGGCCCTTCAGAGGAACAACCTATAGGATCTGCAGCTCCCATGTGCAAGTAGACCCTGTGCTAGAACAGCTGTTGAACCATGAAAAGCTCTCAATGTTTGCAATCTTTGGAGATTTTTGTATGTAATTTGACTAGTTTCACTATCTCGAGTCACCAGCTAAATTCACCTCAGTTTGAGGGGTGCGACAGGGACACTGCAATTCAGTCTTTTGCACGTTTGCATCCCCAGGCACCAACTCAAGGCCTCTCTCAAGAGTCTCAATTCACCTAAATAATCCGTTCATGGTTTGGGTGTTCTCAGGTCAGCAAGACTATACACAGCCTTTAAAAGGTTAATAATGGCACATTATCTAGGTCATATAATGCTGTTCTACTTCATGAATTTGAGTTGATATGTTTTTTTCCCATATATCGGTTTGTTTTCAAATCTAAATGAAAGCTCTGTTAGCCTGAATAATCTGTGCAGTCCAGCACGGTATGTTTACTTTACAAACATGTATCGCCTTGGCCTTTTTGGTGTTCAGGTCACTTGTGTCAAGCAGCTAATATGCACCCAAGCTTGTGTTTTTGCAGGTTTTGGATGTTGCACTGATGGCCTCCTACCTATTGTTTTATTTGTATTTCTGTAGAATGACCTTTTTCATGCTTTACATGGGCATTTTAAATTGAAATCTACTGGCTACAGTGGAGATAATTAGGACTCATATGGCCTTTTAAAGTCTTATACCAATTAAATGAGCGAAGGCTTCTTTGGGCTATTGTGGGGATAATCATGTATAAAACTGAGCACGAGCAAGACTGCACTTTAGCTGTGATACTGATGGTAAATAATTAAAAATAAAACAAACAGCAACAAACAAATGAGTTGCGTGAAGGCATGTTCCTCTTACAGGTAGCCTGCCCTTCATTTAATCAGTGCTGTGGTGTAATGGTGCATGAAGGACCTCATTTACAACCTGAACGGGCAGGTACTGGAAGTGAAGAGGCAGCTCCCAGTCTATTGCCTGCCCCTAGTCAAGACTGCAGGACCTGGCACTGCATGCTTCATTAACGGAGTGTTCAAGCCTGCTTCATTAACAGTGTTCAAGATTGCTTTCCCTAGTGGAATGTACCATGTAACATGGTTTCAGCTCATTCTTGTTTGCTCTTAGTTTTACAATGGTAACAATGAGCTGACACGGAACCCCTCTCCCTCCAAATATTTTGCTCTGTTCTGGGATCAGAATCCCACACGGCTGAGTCGTGTGCTATGACCAGGCAGCTCACTGCCTCTTCTGCTGCCTCTTGTGCTTTTTTGACTTTCAAAGCTGTTCATTTGTGTACTGTATATTGTGGTAGTGCGGAACACTGTATTTATGTCCTTATTTTAGTTTTTTTGGTAAAATATTCTCTCAACTGCATATTTTTTAAAGCGTGATTTCACTGTAGAGGCACAGACCAGTCTCTTAAAAGCTGTATATAGTTTGTAGATGGATATTTATTCATTTGGTTTTTGTTATTGATTCATGGGGAGTTTATATATATATATAATGTGTGTGTGTGTTACACTGTATGACAGGTGTCAGACTCTCTCATGTTTTTAAAGCCTTATTTTAAAAACAATTCTATGTATTTTAATGTCAAATTGAGAGTAACCGTTAAAGGAAATTAAACATGTTGTAGCCACACTGTCTTTGTTGCTTCAATTATGATCCCCCCCTTTTTTTTTTTTTTTTTTAAATCCCCATCGTGCTCCAACAGCAACTGTGGCTCACTTTATCCAGCAGATGTCGCTGTTTGGCAAAGACAGGATAATATTCTCTATACTGGGTATATGTGGTGACTGGCCTAAGCTCATCAAAAGGCCACCAGGAGTGTAACAGTTGGTTTAGTTGTTCATTTTACACACTCTTTACCAACCCTAAACACTAACAATGTGTTAGCGCTGCTTGTTTCTTCAGCCTGGGCTTGTTTTGTGTCAGGCAACTACACACATACAGTAATCCCCGTTTAGAATTATTTCTATGAAATCGACTGCCTCCTT